>NC_054824.1:398358-700233 GCF_018345385.1 Vulpes lagopus
CTCCTGTCAGTGTGGACAGGGACCCACCCCCTCACAACGGGTCCTTAGGGGCTACTGTCAGTGAGGACCCGGACCCACCCCCTCACAGCGGGTCCTGAGGAGGCTCCTGTCAGTGTGGACACGGACCCTCCTCCT
Source organism: Vulpes lagopus (assembly GCF_018345385.1). Lineage (NCBI taxonomy): Eukaryota > Metazoa > Chordata > Mammalia > Carnivora > Canidae > Vulpes > Vulpes lagopus. The sequence goes on from NC_054824.1 coordinate 398,494, forward strand.
CACAGCGCGTCATGAGGAGGCTCCTGTCAATGTGGACAGGGACCCTCCTCCTCACAACGGGTCCTTAGGGGCTCCTGTCAGTGTGGACCCAGACCCACCCCCTCACAGCGGGTCCTTAGGGGCTCCTGTCAGTGTGGACCCGGACCCACCCCCTCACAGCGGGTCCTGAGGAGGCTCCTGTCAGTGTGGACCCGGACCCACCCCCTCACAACGGGTCCTTAGGGGCTCCTGTCAGTGTGGACCCAGACCCACCCCCTCACAGCGGGTCCTTAGGGGCTCCTGTCAGTGTGGACCCGGACCCACCCCCTCACAGCGGGTCCTTAGGGGCTCCTGTCAGTGTGTACCAGGACCCCCCCCCTCACAGCGGGTCCTGAGGAGGCTCCTGTCAGTGTGGACCCGGACCCACCCCCTCACAGCGGGTCCTGAGGAGGCTCCTGTCAGTGAGGACCCGGACCCCCTCCGTCACAGCGGGGCGGGGGGGCGTGAGAAGGGCGCAGTTAGGGACGCCGGGGTCGCCACGGCCGGAAGCTGGGCTCGGGCGCCCCCTGCGGACGGCGGAGGCCGTGCAGGACGGGCCGCCCTCCATTCCGCGGAGGCCCCGTCCCCGCCCAGGTCCAGCTGAACCCATTACATTTTGAAAATTCAAACTGAAATGGAGCCCAGTAACCCCTGGCATCTCCGGAAAGAGGAACAATTAACTGGAAACTATATGGAGTTAAGTGAAATGCAGATGCAAACTTTACAACTTATAACAAAATTCATTCAAAATTGTGGATACATTTAAAATGGAAAACTTTCAAAATGTCAAAAAGAAAACATAAAGGACATGACCTTGGGTTTGGCGAGGAATTTTAACACACAACATCAAAAGTCAATCCACAAAAGAAAACATTGATAACATTAACTTCCTATAATTAAAACTTGTACTCTGTGAAAGACCTCGCTCAGAAAACTAAGACAAGCCACACCCTGGGAGACAATATTGGCAAAATTTACAAAACACATATCTTATAAAGGATTTGTATTCAAAACATACAGAAAACTCTCTTCTCAGTAAAAAGGAAATAAGCTAATCAATAATGGGTAAATATCAGAGTAGATGCCCGGACAAGGAAGATGTACAGATAATAAATAAGCATATAAAATATGCTCAATGTCCACTATCATTAGGAAATTACAAATTTAAACAACAGTGAGATAATGCTGCACACCTATGAGAAATGCTAAACTACAAAACAAACAAACAAACCCAAGAATACTGATTGCTGGAAGGTGAGAAATGACAGCAAGTGTCCTCCACGCTGAATGCATGTACGGCCACTTTGAAAGACAAATTGGTACGTTTTTTGCAAAGCTAATTAAGTCGCACCTTAGGATCCAACAATCGTGCTTTTGGTATTTAGACAACTGCTTTGAAAGGCTATTTGCAAGCAAAACTTGCATGCAGTTATGAACAGCAGCTCTGTATCTAGTGGTTAAATTCTTACAGAAATCAGGATTATCTCAATAGATGACTCTCTAAACCAACTGGGGTGCATCCATGTTAGGTAAGCAGACTATGCTGCCCCAAATATGCCTCTTTGGCACAAGGATTATTTGAGGCTGATTAATCTTAAGACACAGCAGTCATAGGAGAATCCCTGAAAACAGAGCAGAGCTTGCCACTTGGTGAGTGAAATGTACCCTCGTAGAGGAAACTCCGTTTCTAAGCGTGTCTCCCTCTCCGTACCAGGGACAGAAGAATGACTGAATCTCAGACACCCTTTTACCAAAAGAGAAGGAACAGACTTATATCTGCATAACAGCCACACTCTCCTTTACTGTGCTTGGCCTGTTAATGTCCCCTAACTGGCCTTCCCACCACCCAAAATCTTTTTGTCTTTAGCTGAAGACGGCATGTAGGGTGGAGGCTTGGGCCACTTTGGGGAGTTACTCAGTTTCCCTGGGATGTATGCATTTTATTAAACTTCCATTTGTTTTTCTCACATTTATTCAGCAATAACCATCACTCTCTAGATGGATGAATCTTAAGTGCATTTCGCTAAGTGAAAGAATCCAGTCTGAAGAGGTTAAATACTTCATGACCCCATTTACAGGACATTCTAGAAAAGGCAAAACTACAGAGATGATCAGGACATAGGTGTTTGGAGTATTCTGCACGATACTTTAGTGCTGGATACCTGCCACTGTGCAAACATTTTCACATTCCAAAGAGTAAGCCATAATCTACTCGAGTTATTTAGGATGTGCGCAGTACAGTATAGCGGCCAAGGGCAGGCTGCCCCAAATGTGCACTTTGCCATACTGATGATTTTGAATAAAGGTTACTTAAGAGACAGTCTCTGCAATGAGGACACTTAGACCCTCTTCTGTCCCCCATGCAAGGAGGAAATCAATCTCCCATATGAGTATCCCCCTGTACCAGGAGGTAAAGAGAAAATGGGAAATTTAGAGGAGAGAAGGCTGCATAAACAATCCTTACTTTTTACTAATTTACCACCCCAGCCCAAATTCTGTTTAGAATTCCTTACTAACTGAAGTCCTCAAGGTTGTTTTCTTTCTCCTGTGAATTCCTCACAGTTTTATTTTCTTTGTCCACAAAATGGAAAAACTGTCTGTCTTGGGTCGTTTCTTTGGGTCTTGATTTCATGGTTCCATGGGCACGTGATTAGACTTTGGTTTTTCTTCTCCTTTTCACGTATCTCAGGACTTTTTAATTCTTAGCCCAGCTGCAAGAACCTTGGACTGAGGAAAATTTCTTTGTCCTCTTCAGTGGAATACAGGATGTGACAAATAATATAACTGGACAGAAAATATATGAAGAAAGGAAAGACTCACTGTAGGTTGTGTGGCAAAAGGTGTTGACCTAAGTAACTCTGGAAGTCAGTGGAATCTGTAGACTAAAGGAAAAATGTACTGTACATAAACAGTGGATTTTATAGTTCTTTCCCATCAGGGTAGTAGCTAGCAGTTCTGAAAACACCACATCTGTAATCTGGACAATGAATTAAATCAATGAAAAGTGGTGGGAGCCAGGTTTCTCAATGCTGGAATGGGAGTTATACAGATCAGCAAAGGGACAAGATAACAATATCCATGACATGACGGGCCAGGTTGGAAACATCAGTATACACTTATCTTTAGTTTAATCTGGATATAGACAGCTCCGCATAGAAACCTTCACAATTAGGTGTGTTTACATGGGTCGGAATACATGCATATATTTCCTTGCATTGTCTGCTGAGCATTTTGGGCTCCCATGTAAGACTTTAATACCTTTCTCTAATAAAAGGAATCAGGGTCTTTGAAGAAATTGCTGACATCAGGACAGAGACAGGAAATACAGGAGCCAGGATAATCTTGAAGTAACAGAACGTAAGGAAGTTCCAAGAAAAACCCCCACAAAGATGGAATGATATCAAAGGGAAAGGGAAGCCAATGGAAAGCCCTCTCAACAGCCAAGCAGGAATGAACCAGTGACCAAACACAGTAGAGCTGGAGTTTAACCAACAGCCTAAAGTGACCACCCTGGTGTCCACACTAATAAATGATTAGTTAAAAAGGAAATCACAGGCCCCAAAGTAGAGTCTCTTACGTTGAGACCTAGGTCAGCAAACCAGGACTTAATACCTAACCTAACTGCAGTTTCACACACACACACACACACACACACACACACTATGTAACCTTGCAACCACTCAACCTGAAAAATGATTCCTCCTGGTCCCCTCAGGATGGTGACCTTGCCTAAAACAATGCATCCTTTGCTAATAATATCCTTTTTTAAAATTCCCTCTCTGTCTTTAAAAACAGATCAGAAAAACAAACAAACAAAACAGAGATCAGGTCACAATCTCTGGGTCATGAGACTGAGCTCCATGGCGGGCAACACGTTCACTGCAGAGTCTACGTGAAAGTCTATCTCTCACTCTTCCTCTGCACCTCTCCCCTCTCACATGCACTCTCTCTCTAAAAATAAATCTTCAAAAACCTTGCCTTCCCTGCAGCTCAAAGGAACTACTTTCTATTTGCTGGATAGGATGCTACTGATTCATTAATTGTTCAATGAAGCCAATGGGATTGAGATCTTTTAAATTACTTGGTTTATTAACAGATCACATAGGATTTTACAAATGAATTGAAAAGACCTTGCCTAACAGAATTCCACATAGCAGATGCAGACACTCAGCCATCCACCAAGGGAGAGGCGCTAACTTCCTCTCTGACAATGCGGGCTTCGCGTGGTGCTTCCTGCTCAGGACGACACGTTGCGAGCCCACGGGAACGAGTAAGTCACAGTGCGGAGGCCTGACCAACACTGCCGCAGCCAGGTGACTGTTGTTAACATAGACAGTGGCGAGTGGCTTCCAGAGCATGCTCCCCTGGTATCAAGTGATGACAGAGGACTTGACCTCTGTGACCTGCTTCCTCAAAACCCATAACTGTAGTCTAATCATGAGGAAAACACCATAAATCCCAGTGCAGGACTTTCTATCAAATACTTGACTTGGTCTCAATACTGCCAAGGCCATCAAAACAAGACAAGCCCCAGGGCCTGTCCCAGCCAAGGAGAGCCTAAAGAGACACCATGACCACATGTCACATGGTGCCCTGTATGCAACACTGGAGCAGGAAGAGTTGGAGCAGAGGGAACCTGAATAAAGTAGGGACTTTAGTAAATAATAACACACCAGTATCTGTTCATTAATTGTGACAATTCTGTAGAAAAACAGAGTAGAAATTAAAGGTCAAATAAGAGAAACCAATTGCAACAGACTGGAAACCCAGAGGAGATGAGTGGTTTCCTAGTAAAACTACACTTTAACAAAATGGACACTGAAATAAGGAAATTAACTACCCAGGGACCTCCTGCTGCTGCCGGTTCTCCTCTCACTGTTCTGGAGTTTTCCTTTCCAGGGACAGAGAAGGAACAGGTCTCTGGAGACCTGACTCCCCCAAACTGCCTCTGCCCCCCACCCCCCGAGCCATGGTCCACCCAGGACACCGTGCACAGGGAGCCTCAGAAACTGTTGATCCTAGTATGTCAGCTAGCATCTTCTGGATGGCAAGGGACTGGACACATTTACTAAAGTAAAACAAATTAATATATTTTTTAAATTTTTTTATTATTATTTATTTATGATAGTCACAGAGAGAGAGAGAGAGAGGCAGAGACACAGGCAGAGGGAGAAGCAGGCTCCATGCACCGGGAGCCCGATGTGGGATTCGATCCCGGGTCTCCAGGATCGCGCCCTGGGCCAAAGGCAGGCGCTGAACCGCTGCGCCACCCAGGGATCCCCCAAATTAATATTTTTAATGGTAGAAATAAATACTTGTGAGAGGCAACTTAAGACTGTGTTTGGACCTGGCAGGCTCAGGGGCTCACACTCTCACAGTATGACCCTGAGCCATCTCCACCCTTTCATCCTGCTAAGTGCCCTAGGGTGGCCCCATTCATAGGCACAGTCTCTCCCAGCATCTGGGGTCTCCAGCAACTCCAGGCTGACACCCATTCAGTGTCCATTCTACTGGGAAGTTTCTCTTTCCCTTGGGTTCCGTGAAAAGTCATGGCTTTCAGTGTCTTTGGCCTGGCTTGGAGCACATTCTCATCCTTGAAGCCATCAGAGCACCCAGAGAATGAGCATGAGGTTAGGCGCACTTGGATCATACGCCCATCTTCGAGATGGGTGGAATGTGCGGTCTGAACTCTGGACTGTTTGGATGAGAGGCCAGTGAGACGTGGTTCCCAAAGGTAAGCTGAGATGCTGGATGAGGACATAAGAATGGATGCTGGGCTGGAAAAGCAGCAGATTCTGCATCACTGGTGGCTGGCTGCACGGCTGTGGACTCTGAAGCCTAAGGAAGGAAGGGGTTCACTTAGGGTCAGGGGCTTCAGCTGCCCATCCAGTGCTCTTGCTATCCTCTCTGAATATCAAGAAGCTCTTCCACTCGCTAAAAAAGCAACTCTGCTATTGATGGGAAACTCAAGGCTTCTACCTTGGGCTTTGGGTCCTTGTGTCTCAGAGATTGGAGCCATGCAGACCTCACTCATCTCCCTCAGAGGAGGGAACCCAGGAGTCACACCTGCACCCTCCCTTCTGCCACATCAATCACCTATCCCCAAAGAACAAACTGGCTCATTTTCCAGTCTCTTCTCTCTGCTTTACAAAGAGCAGAGACCCAATGCAAGGATGGTTAGGAAATTATTGCTCAGTGAAGCAGTGGGAAGCTCAAAGATTATTCCACGGCACAGAATCCACATATGGCAGACTTTCTGGAGGCCACAGCCCCTGCTTCATGCATGCAGCTCTCTGAGACCATGCAGCCTGCTGAGAAGACACATTTGCTCCTATATCTGGATTCCTAACAAGTACACATGTCAAAGGTTTATATTACAATCGGGAGGCCAAAGGACTGCAGGGCCAGTCTGCTGTATGGTTGCTGTGGTCAGGGCCACATTCTATGCTTGGAGTGCTATTAACTCTCTTGATAGGCTGGCAGGCTGTGAGGCAGGAAGCACTTGTCTCAACCACACAGATGTTGGGAATGGCGACATCCCATGGGGCTGTCTACACTGCTCATGGAGCTGTTACATTGCCAGGAGCACAGTCAGCTCAGTGATTGGCCGTGGGGGTTATTAGGACACAGGCTGGCCAGAGCTGGAGGACCACAGATGCCTGCCTGTATGGTCAGAGGCCAAGGGCTGTCCCATCTGAGACGTTGTTGTCTACTGCTGACCGCTTGGATGGGATGAAACATCAAGCCAATGTCAGGAGGGTACACCTAGCACCCAAGAAAGCTGCACACAGGAGTGGGTAGGCCATACCTCACCCTGTATAATCCACGTATGTCTACTCAGTGCCCTGGGCTGGAACCTGGGAATCCCCAGGCAGAGTGAGGCCAGCAGCTCCCTTTCCGTGATTGGGGTTGAGTTGGAGTTGAAACAATCAGTGACCAGGCACACATTTTACTCTTCTTTTAGAGCCAAACACTGAGGGGGATAAAAACAATGCTCCCCAGACTGACTCCTGATGCATATGTGACCACGAGAGAGTCGTGTGCATTCTAGACACTGAGCAAGAGGAAGATAGGGAGGGGGGCCACTGAGGTTAAAGCCAAAACTTGACCCTAACCCTGACCCAGGCCCTGACCCAAACACTGACCTTAATGCTGACCCAGAATGTGAGGCTGCCCTGGACCCAGACCCCGTCCCTGACCCTGGTACTGCCCAACAAATAAGAAATAGCAAGCGAGAATAACAAGAAACTAGAGTCCAAAGACAAGTCCAATATGGGATGTCAAGCTGAGCATTTGGGGCTGTGATGACTGAGCAAAACCACCAGAGACCATAAACAAAGGTGAGGATATGTAATTTGCCAATTTTTCATCCAGGGCTGGGTGAAGACTTGGCCCAGAGTCCCTGTGCTGGGTGGCTTCCAAAGGACAAAGTAGCCATTCCCAACATCATGCAATGACTGTCCTACCGTTGTGACCTGGGGCAGTTCTGCTCAGCCTCATTTTCTCCTCAGTGGTTTTGGGAAAACATTCTTTGCTCTTTATAGACCAAAAATTATTAAGTGGTCTTTGTAAATTCCCTTCCGTGGGTGGAAGATTCTAGTGCCTAGGCAATCTGAGGCAAACGGCAGTGCAGGGACGCATGTGTTCAACAGCAAAATGACTCATCCTCACTGGGGCTCATTGAATGCAGAAATTCTGCAATATTAGCAACTCATAAGGGACTGACGTGCCAGCTTGCTCCCTTTACGTGGGGGTGAGGAAGTGAGTCACAGAGGCATCGGCTGAACCTCAGCTAAACAAACTCATAAAAAATGCATTGCCTTGAGAGGACAGTTTGGGAGGAGCTAGAGCACGTCCAGAGGGGAGGTGTGTACCTCTCAACAAAGGGGTGTGAGGAAGGCACAAGGACCACAAAGGTCACACTGGAGACTTAGTAAGAGAGAGGAGTGGCGGTGGTATCCATCTCCACAATGCAAGCTGATACTTTCAGACTTATGGCAATAAGGACAGAATCGAAAGCTGAGTCACAGGCTACAGCTGATCTGACAGTGAGTTAGGAGAAAGGGCACAGAGCAATTTGAACACTCGTCCATGAAAAATACAGAACTCATAATAAATGGATTCCAGGTAGAAAGCAGAGGGATCCTAGTAGGAGCCGAAGCAGATTTCCCAAACGAGTTTCAGCTTTGAAGGGGCTCAGCTTTGAAGGGGCGCTCTGGGACGCCTGGGGGGCTCAGCAGTTGAGTGTCTGCCTTGGGCCCCCAGGGCGTGACCCCGGGGTCCTAGGATCGAGTTTCGCATCCGGCTCTCTGCATGGAGCCTGCTTCTCCTTCCTATGCCTCTGCTTCTCTGTGTCTCTCATGAATAAATAAATAAAAATCTTAAAAAAAAAAAAAAAGAGGCACTTGTGCTTTACCTCATCTTCACATGTTTGGATTATGTGTGTCATAGAGAAAACAGGATTGCACAGGCTTCAGGTGTGAAAAGTCACTGGATTTTCTAAGAAGTCTGGGATTCCACAGCTGGGAAGAAAAATCTGAGCAAACCCTCACTTCAGTGGACAGAAAACGCAATTCACATCTACAATCACCCCATCTAAGAAGGGACGACGTATGTTTACCCAAGTTCCCGAACTTAGTTTCCAAAAATAAATATTCTCATATTGTTTTCCCTTCAGTAAAATAGAGCTTACTTTGGTTGCTTAAGAATCTACGAATCGGGGCGCCTGGGTGGCTCCGGTCCTGGCCGCAGGGCCGAGCCCCAGCACCGGGTCCTGCTCATCGGAGAGTCTGCTCCCCCCGCCCCCGCCCCTCCCCCTGCTGGTTCTCTCTCCGAGAAATAAATAACAGGGTAAAAAAAAAAATTTTTTTTTAGAATGATTAACACGTGCTTATGGAAACACCACCAGAAAACAAACACTAAGATGAAAGAGAATGTTACTGTGTTTTAATGCTACAATTTAAGTAAAATTAAGGAAACTCTTTTCAAAACGAAGGACCTGGTAGATGTGATCCGGTGTAAACAGATGCGGGAACAGCAGCACGAGGTCCACGTGGGGCCGAGCCCGAAGCAGAGCGGCCGGGCCCTGGGTCCTCACCGCGCGGGGCCTCGGGGCCTCGGGCCGGGGCTCGCCCCGCGGCAGGTGCGCGTGCGCGGTGGCCCCGCGGGCCGGGCGGGGGCTGCGGGACCGGCCGGGAACGACGGCGACATCGCCGACGCGCGTCAAATTTCACTCAGCAAATTAAAACTCACTGTCCGACGTAACGAAGGCTGCCACGTCCACAAGGCGGGGCAGGGGAGAGCCCAAAACGAAGGACCCAACCGAAACCGTGGGAAGGGCTGGCGAGCCGCCCCGCCCCTTCTCCCTAAGCGCCGCCGCGCCCCCGTGACCCGGAGTTAGGGACGCGCGGCGCCCGCGGAGGGCCGGCCGGTTCCCTAGTCCCGCCCCCTCTCCCTGTAGCCCAATCGCTGCCGAGCCGCCGTCGCGTGCTTCCGGTGGCCGACTTCCGCCTTCCGGCCGCCGAGCCCCGCCGCCGGCTCGCGCGCCCCATGGCGGCCGCCCGCGTGGCGCCGGTCGAGCTGGGCTTCGCGGAGGCGGCGCCGGCGTGGCGGCTGCGCAGCGAGCAGTTCCCCAGCAAGGTGGGCGGGCGGCCGGCGTGGCTGGGCGCGGCGGGGCTGCCGGGGCCCGAGGAGCTGGCCTGCGCGCTGTGCGGCCGCCCGCTGGCCTTCCTGCTGCAGCTGTACGCGCCGCTGCCCGAGCGCGCCGACGCCTTCCACCGCGGCCTCTTCCTCTTCTGCTGCCGGGCGCCGCCGTGCTGTGCGGGTCTGCGCGGTGAGCGGCCCCGGCGCCGGGCCTGGGGCGGGCGGGGCCAGCGGAGGGGCGGGGCCTCAGGGAGGGCGGGGCCTGCGGAGGGGCGGTGCTTGTGGGGGCGGGGCTTGTGGGGGCGGAGCCTCGGGGCGGGCGGAGCCTCGGGGCGGGCGTAGCGCACCTGCTCCGGCCCCGCCGCCCCGCAGCCCCCGCGGCGCCCTGTGGCCCCGAAGGAAGGGCCCGCCGGGTTCCGACCGTCCGAGGGAGCTGGGCCCGACAGCGTCTGCATGTCCCTGCGGTCAGTGCGACTTGGCCGGCAGAGCCCTTGCGTTATTCTCGGCGAGCTCGAAGACCGCATTCCGTTGTCGTGGATGCCCAACTAGTCTGTTGTTTTCCACGTGGTGTTTTCTCCTCTTTCAGAAAATAAGATCCCTGACATCGAAAAGTTCCTTCTTTTCGATCCTGTGTGAACCGGAGGCCCCAGTATTTCGATTGCTATATTGTTTTACTGACGATGCTTCATTTCTCCTCGTTTCCTCATAGTTTTTAGAAATCAGCTGCCCAGAAAAAATGACTTCTACTCCTATGAGCCACCGTCTGAGGATCCTCCTCCCGAGACAGGAGAGTCTGTGTGCCTCCAGCTCAAGTCCGGTGCTCACCTCTGCAGGGTTTGTGGCTGCTTAGGCCCCAAAACGTGCTCCCGCTGCCACAGGGCCCGTTACTGCAGTAAGGAGCACCAGGCTCTGGACTGGAGGTGTGGGCACAAGCAGGCCTGCCTGCACCCAGGTGAGGCACCTCTTCTGCGGTCTGGGCTCGGTTTCATAGTCTCTATCCACTTCTGAGGATAAAAGTTAAGATTAGAGAAGGTATTATACTTTTCAAAATTTTGGTAACTGGTAACAACACCTAGGAAGGAGGAACCATGAGGTCTTGCCTGCTCAGTTGTGTCTCAGACTTGCCTTAATAGGGGCGATTAATTTATGATCTAAACTGCTGAACTCTGTGTATTATATTTACTAGGGAAAACTGTTACTACATAGAATACACTTTAGAAACGGAAAATTATTGGACCCTCTTTAAAACTAAAGGATTAGTAATGATGCTAGTTACCTTTTCTTGTTTCAGATTTAGATGGAACAGTTCCAGACCACAACTTCCTTTTTCCAGAATTTGAAATTGTAATAGAAACAGAAGAGGAGATTACACCTGAAGTTGTTGAAAAAGAAAATGAATCCGAAATTGTGGGGAGCATGGGTAAGGAGTTAGCTTTAGAACATTAAGTGATTAAATGTAATGCTAGAAAGAAAAGGCTCAGTATGTCAAGAAGAGAGGAGAAGTATGACTCAGTATGACAGGAGAAGTCAACTCACTTTGGAATCTGTAGCCTGTAATTTTCTTTTTTTTTTTTTTTTTTTTATGATAGTCATACAGAGAGAAAGAGAGAGGCAGAGACACAGGCAGAGGGAGAAGCAGGCTCCATGCACCGGGAGCCTGATGTGGGATTCGATCCCGGGTCTCCAGGATCGCGCCCTGGGCCAAAGGCAGGCGCCAAACCGCTGCACCACCCAGGGATCCCTGTAGCCTGTAATTTTCAAATACTGTACCTCCCCGCATGGTGTATTTATCAGATAGTGGTTCTGATGAAGACCTGTCTGGGCAAGTATCCAGTATCCGGGTGGTCGTGGGATAAGGCTCCTCCACTGGATAAGCTCATCTGGACCCAAGATCTGTTTCTCAGTTGTAGTTGGAGCATGTGAGTGTGTGTAATGTAGTGTTGCGGGGGTGGGGGTGACAAGGGCCCTTTAAATGTTTCATTTAGCTGGTTTCAGATACCCGATTTTACAGGTTACCTGGAGATGATGGTATGGGACTCTAGTCCCAGGGTCAGCGAGATACTTAAGAGAAGGATGCGTAGATAGCATTTATCCAGCAAAGGCTACTTGTGCATGATCTTCTCTCAAGCAGTACAGTGAGTTAGGAACTAGCTCATTTTGCAGTGAGGAACGTGAGGTTTTCTGTGTAACTTGGTTGGTCATGTAACCAAAGTTTTAGAACTGCAGTTAGAGCGCAATGTTGTTGACTGCAGAATTTTAGTTCCTAACTGCTACAAAATTAGGTTTGAGAGTCTAAATCAGACTTCAAAATAGGTTACTGTCAGGTGCTGTCATAAATATGCTTTGGTATATGTAACACAGACTAAATCCCATTGAGGACAGCAATGGTTTGGGGCTGGGATTCCAGGATGGGAGTGTGCAGAGGGAACAAGCCAGTGGGTCCACAGGGAGTGAGCGTACCAGCCGGGAAGGGACGTGTGAGACAGGAGATTGGTGGGACGGTCCAGGCAGCGAAAGGGCAGTAGTGAGAATAAAAGGCTGTGTTTGCTGGGTGTCCTTGCATCTACTGGGCACAAGTCCTAAACCCAGGACTTGCGTCTGTGCTTTTAATTGACAGCTTTCAAGAGAAGCACTCACTAGGAACCTGCCCAGCAAAGTGGGGTACCTGGAAAATCAGATGGTCCTGAAGTACTAACTTTAATGAATTAAAATAGGGAAAGCCTATGGGAACATCTATCTGATTTAACTCTAAGTTGGTGGTTTGAAATTTCCTGCCCTCAGCACATGGGGAATGTCAAGTCATGGGGATTAGTCCTCTTGCCTTAACAGTTACGTTGATGACTTTTCAGGTGAAGCACCTGAGGAAGAATTGGATTCTATGGCCAAACATGAATCAAAGGAAGATAAAATTTTCCAGAAGTTTAAAACTAAAATAGCGCTTGAGCCGGAACAGGTAAACTAGAACTCTTACAACTCCTTATTGTGTTCTTTTCAGGCTGTGTTTTCCAGGTACAGTCCCTGAGAAGTAACTAGAATAAAGCTAGTCTCTTGTTACAGGAATCCTTTCACACAGTGGTCCTGCAGATCCTGTCAGTAGTTTCTGAGACTGCAGGTTATACTGTTTATCACCTAGGGGGTCCGTGTTTTAAAGAAAGCATTAGAGACAGATGAGTAAGGTGTGTTGCCTATAATACAGGAAGTTTGTACCAGTCGAAGGAAGGAAGGAAGGAATAGATATTTTTGCCCATTTATCCAACAGGAACCTTTTGCTTATAAAACCAACATGAAAAAAAAAAAAAAAAAAACCAACATGACATGTTACCGCAGACACTAGTTTTGTGAAAAGAAAAATGGGCTTTGGTGTTGGGAAGAATCCTGGATCCTGGAATTAAACAATGAGCTTTGATGTCATTGTATCTGCAGTGTGAAAAAAATCAGAGGGTAGTTGTGAGCGTGAAGGGAGAATGTAGGCACATAGTAAGTGCTCAGCAAATGTTTCCTGTCTTCATCTGTTTTTTTTTTTTTTTCTTTTCATCTCTGTTCTTCCATTAACATCATTCCCCTTAAAGACACTAAATCAGGGCAGCCCGGGGGCTCAGCAGTTTAGCACCACCTTCAGCCCAGGGTGTGATCCTGGAGACCCGGGATCAAGTCCTACGTCGGGCTTCCTGCATGGAGCCTGCTTCTCCCTCTGCCTGTGTCTCTGCCCCTCTCTCTCTCTCTCTCTGTGTGTCTCATGAATAAATAAATAAAATAAAGACCCTAAATCACTGCAGAAAGCTCAGCTAAACTTCTATAAAGCAGTCACTGGATCAAATAAATATCCTGAGCAAGAACGTTATAAGGATAGACATAAGCACTAAGCACTGAGAAGGTAGTTTTTAGCAATGTGTATGCTTTTAACAAAACACAGGAAAGCCATTCTGTCGATTAAGATCTTAACAATGACATTTATCTCTCTATTATTTATCTAAACTACTTGGCATTTGTATCTTTAAAATGTTTTTCAAAAAATTTGAGAGTGAGCGAGACTGTGCACAAGCAGGGGTCGGGGGGCAAAGGGAGAGAGAATCTTTCAATTTTTTAAAGGTTTTATTTGAGAGTATGCAAGAGAGAGCAAGCGAGCAGCACACCTGTGTGTGTGTGGGGGGGGGGGGGCGGTGCGGGGAGAGAGGGACAAGCAGACCCTGTGCTGAGCGCGGCTCTGGCTCCATCTCACAGGCCTGAGATCATGACCTGAGCTGAAACCATTCAGGTGCCTAACCAGTGGAGCCATCCAGACGCCCCGTCCCTTTTAAAATCTTTTAACTGAGGTTCCTTTTATCTGATAGCAGACTCTGGGCTGCATTCTGGATTCAGAAACTGGTAATGGAGAAACAGGATTATGTGGGACCCTACTCAGGATTCAGATTCTAACCATATTATCATCTATGAAATATGATTTTGGTATCCAGAGTCAGATAAGCTAAAATAACTGACTTGATGACATTTTATTAACAGTGCCAGGTCTGAGGTGGGGAATAGTAAAACTGTTTCAGATGAGTGTTCCATCAAGGTTCTCCAGATGATTATGCAATCACAGGCTACCACTGGCAATTTAGGTGACATGTTGGCGATCTGCACATGATCCTGGTTGATTTTAGGTTCTCAGATACGGCAGAGGGATTGCACCCATCTGGATCTCTGGTGAAAATATCCCTCAAGAAAAGGATATTCCACATTGTCCCTGTGGTGCCAAGAGGATATTTGAATTCCAGGTATGACTTCAAGAGTATTTTAACATATGATCACCCTAAATTATCTTACTAAATGCTATAAAACTTTTCCAAAGTAACACATACACACGGATCCTGTTGTTGTTACAGAAAGTGCCTTGTCTCACCTAAGAGCTTATTCCTTGGAGGGGATTAGGTTTGATGGTCTTATCTGATAGTTATTTCTCTCTCTAAATAACATGCTTTTTCTGGTAATTTGTCAGTTTACTAGTTTTTAGACATTATCCATTCACTGACATGTGCAGTAATGAGGATTTAAATGTAGTTTCTTATACCATCTGGACCATCCTCTCCCCTCCCAGTGCGGTTACAGCATCATTTTTGGTGTCTCCATTTTGTTACTTTTGTAATTTTAAATATTCCTTCTTGTTACAGCAATTAAGGTCTTTGTACTTTGTGACAGGAGTGTTTTATTAGAGGTGCTAAACTGTTTGGTGTTAGCTTGTGGATTTGTTAGGAAAACAAATGGACATAATCATTAAGACATATGGTTTTTCAAAAGGATCACAATCCATTTGGGTTGGATAGAAGTGCTCTTCCACAGCCGATCTGCTAACCTTACACAGTGGTAGTAGGTACTATTTGTGGCTTAGGGGAAAAGAGGAATTGTGAAGACTGTATCCAACAGTAATTGGTTCTTGGTGTCAAAGCTAGAGAGACCAGCATCCCTGTAATCACCCTGGCACAGGCCTGTTGAAAGCAGTGTTCCCGGCCTCAACGCAAGGCTCTGATTGAGTCGTCCTCTTTGCAGGTCATGCCTCAGCTGCTCAACTACCTGAAGGCCGACAGACTGGGCAAGAGTGTCGATTGGGGTGTCCTGGCTATCTTCACCTGTGCTGAAAGCTGTAGACTGGGGATTGGCTACACAGAGGAATTTGTCTGGAAGCAAGATATAACAGATACACCCTAAAGACACTGTAAAGCCTCACAGATGCTCTTAATCTCTTAGACCTTGCAAGACCATTTCTACACTTTATCCTAAGAGACAAAAGTACAAAGATGTTGTTTTAGGCGAGTTTACAATGTGTAAATATTAGTGAAACAATAATGCCCAGTGACAGGTAATTAAATAAATATTGGTGAATCCCTACAGAGGGTAATGCAGTCTTAATGACGTAGACTTGTATGTACAAGATACAGGTTTAAACTGACACAAGATCTTCATGGCATGTTCATATCTTTGTTAAAGTATTTATACATGTGTATGTCCACAGAAACCTGGAAAGATACACACTTGGTGGGAACTAGTTAACTAAGGATGGTGGGACTAAGTGAAATAATTGTTTTACCTACGTGTTTCTTTCTACAATAAAAATGGGTTAATTGCCTAATTAAGACAATCCATTACTCAGAACATTTTTCCTCCTAAAATAGGCAATGTTAAAACCAAGAGAAAACTATTTGGGTAAAACCCAAAGAGACTTGACTGGTAATCAGGTCACTGTCACCGGCTCTAGGATACACAGAAGCCCAGAACAATGGAAAAATACAGAACTCACAGGCTGGTGAGTGTTATGAATAACTGACTTTGGAGAGAAGCTCTACCTCAAAACTGACCTTGATCAGAGACTGCTGCAAGGCAAGAATGAGGTCCTCCCACCCCCATCTCCTAACCAGCGTACATGTGGGGAGTAAACCCAAGTAAGGAGGCAGGAATCAGCCACTGGGAAATGTGGCCCTGAGGTCCGCTAAACCTATTAACCGTGCTAAGGCTCCTTCTGGCCCATGGGGTTTCTCAATTACGTTGTGACGGTTCCCGGTTCTATCAACACCCAGTAACGCCTGCCAAGCGCTACAGCAAGCCTAAAGGGACACTGCTGTTGACGGAGTGCTTGAAAACCAACAGCTAATCTAGGTTGGCCCATATTCTCCCATAAGTGTGTCTTTTTAGATGTTACACCATACGTTAACGTCACTGACTACTTGGCTATCTCCCTACACTTTTATATGAGAAACTCGTCCCCCCAAAAAAAAAAAAAAAAAAAGAAACTCGTGCCCATTAGCCCACATTCTATGTGTACCTATGTGTATGTAATTCATAGAAGGGTGTGTATAAAATACAGTGAAGCAAAGCGCCACATGGGAAACCACTAGGATACTTTTAAATACCTGTCAGGAAGGAGGAAGGTGTCACAGCTTTCAAGCTGAGAGCAAAGTCAGAATCACGCATGGCTTCTGGAAAACTGGACTAGTGGTGGGGGTGGGTGGGGTCTTCACATTGCAAATTATAAATGATTCCTGAAGTCGGGAGATGTTACAGTTTTCCAATGCAGATCAGCACCCTCACTGCCAAGGATTTTAAGCAAATCCATTAGGGTTTGGAAACCTCACCAAATGATTGTAGACATTCTCGCAGGTGTGCTGGGAATAACCAGCCGGGCTGTCCTTTACGTGTGCATCCCTGCCAATTTCTGGAAATCACAGTGAAGAGTTCACAGGGTCTTTGCACTTACAGACTAGTCCAAATTACCAGAAAGTGTCCATGTCAACTGGCATCCATCTTAAAAAGATAACCGTACAGAAAATGCCAAATAAAAATAACCTAAAACCAAAAATTTAAATAAAAACATGAAGCAACTCAGTTGTCTCTAGAAATAGCAAGATGCATTTAAAAACACCATACAATATTCACATCTCACCCAGTAACTTCCTGTGGAGGATGTCACTCACTACTGCTAATCCAAGTACTCCACTGTCCACCAAAACACGTTTGGCTCAGATGCTGCCTGACCCAACCGCTCATCCTACTACGACAGCAATACATTCGTCCTGTTATTTCAGATACTGAATGCCGTTCTCAGGATCCCTTGACAATCTGGATATCACAGCAAAATAAGTATGTTAAGTGCTTTTGATAATCACGCTGGTGGTAATATTGTAAACTAAGATTGTTTGCAGGTATAATGTAAGGTAAAGTAGATTTATCTACTAAAAACTGGGATTTTCTAACTAATTTCATGTATTTTTAAAAATTAAGGATTCTCAGTGTAAAAAATATGTAAATGATCAAATGAAACCCCCATAGTCTCGAATTTGAATTCGATATATCGATATGAACTCATGAGGTATTTTATCTCAAAAGCTTTCGAAGGGAAAGAAGCAAGCATTTATCCTGCTATATGACATGTATCGCTTTACAAAAGTATTCTAATGAATGACTGGAAAAGAAGTAACTGGAATTCATCATTTGCACCCCATAAACGCAATCATAGATCAATGAGAAGAGAGACAACTAGGCATTTGGTTCCTAACAACGAACATGCCACTTCTGTAGTCTTTACAAAGGGACCAAGACTCTGGATGTAGGTGCTCGTTTGCATACAGGAAACAACACAGGAACATGCTGAGCAATACCATGTGTTTGAAAACAGCAAAACAAACTAGGAAACTACCAGCTGTAAATGTGGCCTGTAATGTTTTAAGGAAAAGAGAGGGAGAATATAAGGCATAAGGAGACATAAAAACATTTTTTTTTTTTAATGGAAGACTAACCTATATTAGTAATTTAGGTAATGACTATACAAGACCATGGCTGTTGTGGGGGAGGGGGAGCGGGTGTTGTACAGGCTGGACTGGAACAGAAAGAGGGGCCCCCGGGACACGGACAAAGTTGTGAGTGCTGGTTACAGGGATGTCTACTGACTACCTCATGAGTTCATAGCGACTCATCCAATTCAAATTCAGAATTCAAAATTCAAAAACTACGGTTTTCTGTGTGTGCTGTATTCCACAGGGAAAAGCTTTTGAATTCAATAGTCATTGGGACTAAAAGACTTATGTCACCGAGAACTGAAATGTAATGAAATATTACATGAACAAAAGGGACCAGAGAATACTTAAGAATTAACTTTTATGAAACGCAGAAGCCCTATACGAAAACATTATAAACTACTAAAGAATCTAAGAGAAGATCTACACGTGGAAAAACACTTCTTGGATAGAGGAGAGAATATTAGACTGATGGACGGCAGGGCCTCCTCCGCTAGGCATGTCCCCTACACAAATACTGCCCTGAACCACAAGCAGGAGAGCAAGGGCCTCCTACGGCACAGTTTACGACGCTGCCAGTGATCACGGAATGTGGGAGAGGAAGCCGTACGTCTGTGATGCTATCAGATTCCAGGACATACTGACTGAAAAAAAGTAAAGCTATAAAAATAATATAGGCTTTAGTATTTTCTAAATATGGGCTCAAACGGTGCCCCAAAGGGCAGAATCTGCACAGAAGGGGCCTGGGAGCCCCAGGGGAAGTCGGCAGAAGAGAGAGAGTTAGGATCCTGATAATGATTCTATGTGCCTCTGAACTGCCTGAAAATACACTTTGACACAGTAGCCCAAACAATAAACCCAAGAACTTACATATTTCCAGGTAACAGTCATAAGAAAAACCCCTCCCCCGGCTGTACACGAAGCCCAGCGAGGACACTGGAGGACACAAGCGCTCTGGCTCTGCGCCCTGGGGCAAATCCCACAGCTCAGGCCTGAGTCTCCGCACCAAACAGGGGAACAAACCTGATCACGGGTTTTGTGAGAATTGCAGGCAGCCTATCTGGGAACAGGAGGTACTCCAGATACGGAAGGTAGCAAGTTTGTGCTTCAGGAGCAACCTTCCATTTGCAGGTGGTTCATCTGCTGTCACCGTGACACACAATGAAACATTGATTGAAACAAACAGCAAGCAAGCACACACTGAAACGGTTTCAGGCAATTATATCTAAAATACAACTTTAACAGTTATGATCACATGAATCTTACAAGGTGTCATTTATAACATCAAGCTAACACTTTTATAAACAGCATTTATTGTACAGAGTACTCTGAGGAAGAAAAATATGTACAGCATTCGTTCCCATTAATACGGCCACTCTGTCCTGCAATACTGAAAAGGCGGAATGTGTCTGGCACAAAAATAACCCCTAAGAGTCACGAATTAGAAAAACAACACTTTTAAAAAAGATTTTTACTTTTCTGGTAGAAATATAAAAACTGTGGTTTATGGGGAAGAAATTAAACAAAAGAAAAAGTCCAATCAACTGTAGAGGTGGCTTTAACACTTGAAGTTTTGTACCTCAAACCAACTTGTTGACAGCAGTGTGTCTTTAAAACCTAAATATAAATAACTGGGCAGCGCTGCCCAAAGAGCAGCACAGTACAGGCGACTTACATAACACTGCGGTGTTCTCTACGCAGAAGGAAGACCACTTCCCGGCATCCCCATGGGGAACACATGCTGGAGAGCTTCACCAGGTGCTACAACCCACAGAACATCCATTTTCTCACCAAATTGGGGCCATCCACACCACCATCATTTAAATGTACCAAAACTGATTTGTTTTAAAAACAAGTGGGTGCAGAGGCAGGAGGATGCACAGCCATTACGTTGTCTTCCTGAAGCCCTTTAGAATAGGGTAGATGTTTTCAAATGCTTCATAAATTTCTGCTCTGACTTTAGCACCTATGAAGACAAGTCGGAGGAGAGAGTCAGAAATAGCTTTTCTTAATGTGTTAAAGAGGTAAAATTACTTTAAAACAAAACCATAGGGCAGCCCGGTGGCTCAATGGTTTAGTACCGCCTTCAGCCCAGGATGTGATCCTGGAGACCCGGGATTGAGTCCTGTGTCGGGCTCCCTGCACAGAGCCTGCTTCTCCCTCTGCCTGTGTCTCTGCCCGCCCCCATGTCTCTTATGAATAAATAAGTTAAAAATCTAAAAAAAAAACCATAAGCACAGTTCTCTCCATTACCAGTTAGACTAATAGCTACAGGCATTCAAACATAATGAGGGAATCCCTTGTCACAAACCTGTTTTTGTTTTTATAGTATGTTCTCTTTTTTAAAAATTAAATTATTCATTCATTCATTCATTCATTCATTCATTCATGAGAGGCAGAGACATAGGCAGAGGGAGAAGCAGGCTCCCTGCAGGGAGCCCTATGCAGGACTTGATCCCAGGACCCCGGGATCACAACCTGAGCTGAAAGCAGATGCTCAATCACTGAGCTACCCAGGTGCCCCCAGGAAAAAGTTCTTAAAATAGCTTTTTTTAACCACAAAAACAGTGCCCTTGGTGACTCCAGCTCCCTCTGCAGTTTGCCACAAGTGACCCATCTTGGTCCCTGCATCAGCTTCTGACCTGAGCAGTTTGTGACCTAAGCAGCGCAGAAGGAACAGCCACATCATATTCCCCCACTTGCCTTCAAGCAAGCTCTTCTGAACCTTCCCCACTTGTTTCCAAGTGGCACTGCTGACAAATCCCAAAGCTTTACAGGAGCATTTCCAACTCAAAATGCCACCTCTCAGCCAATGTCAAGGCCACCTTCCCTGCTCTCCCCACTGGGGGTCTTGCTGTGGTCTCATTTCCCTGCTCTCAACCCCCACCCCCGGATGGTATGTTTCTCACTAGTGCTACACAGTGGAGGAGAAAGGGGCAATGGCATCTACACCGCATACTATCCAACTGTCCCCACTCTGGGAAAATACTTCTCAGCACTGAGAAGAATCTGTTCGTGAAACTCTTTCAAACCTTTGAACACTACTTCCTGTTACAACTTACCTGTTAGTACAACTTTTCCAGAAACGAAAATAAGAAGAACAATTCTGGGTTTGATCATCCTGTAGATTAAACCAGGAAATAACTCTGGCTCGTAACTAGAAGGGAATGGCACAAACAGTTTAGAAATCAAAAGCTGCCCGTGCTTTAGGTAAAATACTACTAACCGAACCGCAGACTCACTGGGAGGTCAACCCAAAGGAGAGAAAACTAAAGGCCAGTGAGGGCGATCTATTGTCAGTACCTGAAGACCAACAAACTGTGTTTCTAATGAGACTGGATTTTCTCACATGAGAACAAGACCTTTAGATTTATGCTCTGCAGTGTCTGACCCTTATCAAGGGTCATGAGTGGCATGTCCGATTGGAATCCCAGCAGCCTCATTTTCCCAGTTCAGACAGACGGAAACCAGTTACAACATGTGTAATTACCCTAGTGGGAAATGCATGACAGGCTTCTCTGACAAAGGGACACTTGGGTGGATATCGGAAATGTGAGTGGAAGTTTCCTAGGTGAGAAGTGAACAAGAGGGATGTACAAAACCTGGTCCAAGAGGGGCAGGAGCAGAGAGGCTGGAGCGGTGGACAGTGGCCTTGTAAGTGGCAGGGAAAATAAGAAGAAAGAAGATTCATTTCACTCAAGTTTATACTTTGCTGGCAGAGCTCATATAATGTTCACTAGAAAAAAACAATTCAAACAACTAGGAACAAAAATTGATATAAGAGGTTGTGGATTTAATTCATGCATTTAAAATGCACTTATTGAGCAATAAAATAGGGAATCAATTTCATCCCAGTCAAGGGGAGTTATAGATGTCAATAAATGAAATGGGAAGTAGGAAAATGGTGAGAATAATACATTTTCCAAGACATTAGGAAGAAACTTCAACATTAAATACATCTATTGCTACATCATTTGTGCTTACATACTGTTTTGCATATGTTATGAACTAGGTTTACACAGATTGTAAATGAACTGTTGCCACAGGTAATACATTTCAGACTCACCTGCTAAACTGTTGGTGGGTCAGCACAAGGCCTTCTAACCTTATAGGGAACTTCACATCACAGCTCCCCACCATGTTCTGAATCTTGAAATCCAAGAACTTAGCTGGAAAACCTAACTTCTGTACAACTCTGGCGTATTTCCTCGCTGCCAGTCTAGACTGTTCTTCACTAGGAAAAGGAAAAAGTGAGATAGTTACAGTCAAAGCCACCTAAAATAATTATTTAAATGAGTAACTTATAAGAAGTCCAAACTAGAAAAGTTATTTTTTTAAAAAAGGCAAAAATGTCACCCCCACTTCCAGTAAGAGAACAACAGACATTAACAATTTTATCATAAGTACTCCTGTGCCCTTGAGAGAAAACTGCAGGCCTACACCAAATTACTAATACACCCAGGTTTTACAGATGTGGAGTATCTCATCAGCACTATCATTACTATTACTGTATTTTATAACCTATATATTCCTAAAATGAAAATTAACAACTTCATTTTGATAGGAAAATATTGATAGGATTTAGACTTGACCAATACATGCACTAATTCTACTCATTATCCATTCTTATAACTCATCTGCTGGATAAACCTATGGCTTACTAATGTAGAACTTAGGAAAAGCAAAATAAAAGCAATAATACCATCCTGAGCAAAAGACTCAAGTGTAGGGGTCAGGAATGACAAAAATTAAGCATACATACATGAGATGCTTTCTTTTCCTTGAGGAAAATAAATTTATTTCTAGTTCCCTATCTTAGTAAAATAATGATGCAACTAGATACAGACTACTCTGTGTAGCAAATGGATAAAGAAAGCTAAACAGTACACATGAAAAACATGTCTAGGAAAGATAAAACCAACCAGCATTTATCGATAAACCCCAAGTTTTTGATACTTTTCCAGGAAAAACAAGCAAGTCCCCTATATGAAGACTTCTGCGAAAGCTGGGGATAAACCCATGTCTTGCCTTCTGAAAAAACTCAGAGACCACGAATCCCAATGTCCACACCAATAGCCTTCCCTTCATTAAATAAGCAAAAGCCTCCACAGCCCTTTCTGTGAGTGAACTCCAAGTCTTATATTAAGTATCTTTTATTTTAAAGTTTAATTTACTTAATTTGTTCAAACTTTATGAAGCTGATGTAACTAATCCCCCCCCACACACACTTTTTTTTTATTCATGAGAGACAGAGTCAGAGACACAGTCAGAGGGAGAAGCAGGCTCCCTTCAGGCGATGTGGGACTCGATCCCAGGACACTGGGTTCACACCCTGAGCCAAAGGGAGGCCCTCAACCGCTGAGCCACCCAGGTGCCCCTGATGTAACTAATCTTTCCCAGACCTTTGCCTTCTACCAATTACACAGAGTCTATTAGACAGAGTTTACAGTCAAGGCCCCAAAATGTTAACCTTCATAAATAGGATCGCTCCAAACAGACACAGAATATAGACAAGAGCATTTTATGAAAAGGGTACACTCCTTAAGACCTGCATAACCCTCATGAGGCAGACTATTTACAAGAGGCAGCAGTGATCTGTGACAACACACATGGTGCTGCCCTGCTGCAGATCTATATATACACTCTCACACCATTAGCTCTAAAATTTTGTGATTCCTGACCAATTCTTTGTTCACTCGGGGAGGAATCTGTGTTATATATAAAACTTTTTACATAAAGGGATCCTTAGTAATAGCTTGGATGTTACATTTTGTCAAATATATATAAAATGCAACTGAATATCATGGTACTGTATGACCTAGAGAATAAACTCTTTAAACCTACCTCTTGGCTCCCGTACACACCATCTTCCCAGAACTGAAAATCAGTGCAGTGGTTCGGGGCTCTCTTATTCTCATGATTACAGCAGCAAATCGCTAAAATGGTCAGAGACAATCATTAATAAGGTCATGCCAGACTGATTTCCTTTAGGAGAACAAGAAAATGAGAAAGAACATCACAACTGATAAGAAGGACCTGCTACATACAGAGGTCTCATATCTGACAGACGCTCCTAGACAGGATTCACTTACATCACCATGCAGCACGCGTGCTTCTGCACAGGGAGCAAAATCAACAGTGACTACTGAGTAAGCTGAACCTAGATCTATGTATTCTTTCACAGACATTGCAACAAAAAATAATATTTACGGGGTGCCTGGGTGACTCAGTTAAGTGTCCAACTCTTGGTTTCAGCTCAGGTCACGATCTCGGGGTTGTGGGATAGAGCCCCACATCAAGCTTCGTGATGGGTGTGGAGCCTGCCTGGGGTTCTCTCTCTCCCTCTCCCTCTTCCTCTGCCCCTCCCTCTTAAAAAAATAATAATAATATTTGCAAACTTTACTTCAATTACATCCTTAATAAATACCAGTGTCTGTTTCTACTTATATTTGCTAGCTTCTAAAACTGTAACTGTTCTATTAATGATTTTTTTAGCAAATAGATTGATAAACCTTTTCTACCCCCAGCGGTAGTAAATCATATTACAACCATACCAACATGTAGTGAAACGGCCTTAGAACCAGTGTTAAAGTACATAAAATTGCAAATTAAGAAAAAAAATGAAAGTTTTTATCTTTAATTTCTACTTTTTAAGTTTTTTTTTGTTTTTTTTTTTTTAAGATTTTATATTTATTTGAGAGAGAGAGAGCAAGCAAGAGCAAGAGCCCAGGGCAGGAGGCAGGGGGAGAGGGAAAAGCAGACTCCCAACTGAGCAGGGAGCCAAACACAGGGCTCAATCCCAGGACCTGAGATCATGACCAGAGCTGAAGGCAGACATTTAACCCCCAACTGAACCCCCCAGGTGCCCCTCTACTTTTTAAGTTTTAAGAATGTTTTTATGGCTAACATTGTAACTGAAGGGGAACATATTTCAGCCATGGATTGAATTAATGGCCTCTGTTACTAGCTTACATGATAAGAGCAAAAATTTGCTTTCAAATAACTCTAAAAATTTTAGTATCTGTAATGACATAAGAAAAAAATTCATGTATTTCTAATCAAGATGACTCTTTAACAAATTAGACTGCTTTAACAATTTTAGTTTTAAAACTGCTCTATGGGGCAGCCCAGGTGGCTCAGCGGTTTAGCTCCACCTTCAGCCTGGGGCATGATCCTGGGGACCTAGGATCAAGTCCCACGTCGGGCTTCCCTGCATGGAGCCTGCTTCTCCCTCTGCCTGTCTCTCTGCTTCCCTCTCTTTCTCTGTCTCTCATGAATAAATAAACAAAATCTTAAAATAAAATAAAATAAAACTGCTCTATGTCTTCCCTCAGATTTCACCATCGTGCAAAAATGCTAGCCCTATATTCCAGTTTACACAAGTACCAAGAAAAGCATTCCCTAAATTCCCTCTACTGGTTTTATTGATCAAACGGTATCATTTCACTGAGGATTATAAAATTGTAAAAGCATGTATTCAAAGCAAATAAAATGATAGATGAAAGATTAATTATTTCTAATGCTACACATTATACAGGCTTGCCAACGGATAAATGGTCACTTCCAGACCTTAGTTACCTTGGGATCTTAGACAAATACTTAAAAAAATTTTAATATATAGATAATTTCTTAAGAAAAAATAAAAACACTGGTCAAGAACAGTTTTTATTTGGCATTTACTTTCTTTTTAATATGCTGTGTAATAACTTTAATTTCTTGATGGAAGAATATTAACATATATGTTTTTTTACCACTTTAGACAATTATGGAGGGATATGTATATCTGCACTGATGGAGAGACATATTTCTCAGTTATCTGCCTTCTAGTTTTCCTTGTGTCTGTACACAACCACATTGGATTGCTTTGGCTAAAGACAGTAACAAATATAAATGGTTGAGACTATACCAGGCACAACAGGTAATATATACAGTATCTTCTTATTAACAAAATTGTTATTTTATTATTACCACAAATTCAACATTATATATGTATCATTTTATTCAATATGCTGATATTACATTTCAAAGTCAAAGGTAAAATGCTTTGTATGATGAAAACAGTTAAACAGTTCTGACTTCTTTCTCTCTCTCTCTCTCTCTCTTTTTTAAAGATATTATTTAGTCATGAGAGAGAGAGAGAGAGAGAGAGAGGCAGAGACACACAGGCAGAGGGAGAAGCAGGCTCCATGCAGGGAGCCCGACACGGGCTCGATCCCAGGTCTCCAGGATCATGTCCTGGGCCAAAGGCAGGCGGTAAACCACTGAGCCACCCAGGCTGCCCCCTTTTTCTCTTTCTTAAACTCCAAAAAAATAAGAACTGTTTTTACATAGAAGTGTCTTGGTAATTTCCCAAAAGGCCACTGGGTAACCATAAAGATTTATTCTCTTACCATAAAAAGGAGGGGTTCTAAAATAATTAGCCATATTTGATGTTCTCTATATTTTAATTAGCTCAAGCAAGCTGACCAAAAAGTCTCAGTAGCTAAATAAGCCATTTTTGTTCTTAGCCAGTTATTACAGCAATATTTTATTTTGGACAGTTCTGTATAGGCTACAGCTTCCTCGCCTGTATATAAAAGACAGGTTACGCTTTAGAGAGCTAGAAACTTGCTCCAAGACCATTACTTAACAATTTTCTCAATGCACAGCTAACATTTATTTATCCAACTTAGCTATCAGTTATAACTGCTAAACATACCCCTACACATCTATCATAGTACTTTGCTTCCTGTGTGACTGTTAAATACTGCTCCAATCTAAGCCCAACTACTTTACTGCTCCCCCTTAAAAAAAACAATTTTAATAAACTATCAAAATACATCTGAACCTGCCTCATTCTGTATTGCTGATATATCCTAGAATGAGTCATTCAATAATGATTCATAAATTTAACATAATCAAGGTATACTTTATGTTGATATAACATCTAAATATTGTTTTAAGGTTTTATTTATATACTTAAAAGAGAGAAAGCAAGTGAGAGAGAGAGTACAAGTGGGGAGAAGGGGCAGATGGAGAGGGAGGAGCAGACTCCCTGCTGAACAGGGAACCCCAATGTGGGGCTTGATCCCAGGATCCCGGCCAGGATCACTACCCAAGCTGAAGGCAGATGATTAACTGACTGAACCACCTAGGTGCCCCACTTCTAAATATTGTTATAAAATATTATTACAACAGCTCATTATCTACTAAAATTGCTATCTTACTAGTAGAGGTTCATGAGTAAATATTAATAGTCAATAAGATTTGGGTTTATGTTACGAGGAAAATAAAAGAATTTTCTATCTTCTTTGGATATCTCCAAAACATTAAACATAGTGACTTATTAGAGAAATCATACTTCTGAAGAAAATATCAATTGTAAGACTACAGCCTACTCTAGGGAAAATGGCTTCACTAAATCATGTAAACAGCAGCTCTTACTAGGTTTAGGTGCCACTAACAATACAATGATATAGTTTTCAGGCTGAGGAGGAAGGAAGAAACTTAGTCATTGTCTTTCTCTTGGTTTTATTAATATCTCAAAATGGCTTGGTGTCACTCAAAATCATCTTCAAATTTTAATACTCAGGCATGTGCATATACACGTTGAGTATAAACAAAAGGCCAGCAAAAAAAAAAAAAAAAGAGAGAGAGAGACACACACAAATATGTACATAGATTCAAACTTCACAAGAATATTGGTGAGGACAGAGGAAGACACAGACATGGCCAACAAGCACATGAGGAAATGCTCCGCATCACTGGCCATCAGGGAAATACAAATCCAAACCACAATGAGATACCACCTCACCCCAGTGAGAATGGGGAACATTAACAAGGCAGGAAACCACAAATGTTGGAGAGGATGTGGAGGAAGGGGGACCCTCCTGCACTGTTGGTGGGAATGTGACCTGGTGCAGCCACTCTGGAAAACTGTGTGGAGGTTCCTCAAAGAGTTAAAAATAGAGCTACCCTATGACCCAGCAATTGCACTGCTAGGGATTTACCCCAAAGATACAGATGCAGTGAAACGCCGGGACACCTGCACCCCGATGTTTCTAGCAGGAATGTCCACAATAGCCAAATTGTGGAAGGAGCCTCGGTGTCCATCGAAAGATGATGGATCAAGAAGATGTGGTTTATGTGTACAATGGAATATTCCTCAGCTATTAGAAACGACAAATACCCACGATTTGCTTCGACGTGGATGGAACTGGAGGATATTATGCTGAGTGAAATAAGTCAATCGGAGAAGGACAAACAGTGTATGTTCTCATTCATTTGGGGAATATATATAATAGTGAAAGGGAATATAAAGGAAGGGAGAAGAAATGTGTGGGAAATATCAGGAAGGGGAACAGAACATAAAGACTCCTAACTCTGGGAAACGAACTAAGGGTGGTGGAAGGGGAGGAGGGCGGGGGGTGGGGGTGAATGGGTGACGGGCACTGAGGGGGGCACTTGACGGGGTGAGCACTGGGTGTTATTTTGTATGTGGGCAAACTGAACACCAATAAAAAATAAATTATTAAAAAAAAAGAAGCTGTGGTCTATGTATACAGTAGAATATTCCTCAGCCATTAGAAACAACAAATACCCACCATTTGCTTCAATGTGGATGGAACTGGAGGGTATGATGCTGAGTGAAATAAGTCAATCAGAGAAGGACAAACATTATATGGTCTCATTCATTTGGGGAATATAAAAATTAGTGAAAGGGAATAAAGGGGAAAGGGGAAAAAATGAGTGGGAAATATCAGAAAGGGAGACAGAACATGAGAGACTCCTAACTCTGGGAAACGAACTAGGAGTGGTGGAAGGGGAGGTGGGCGGGGGGTGGGGGTGACTGGATGACAGGCACTGAGGGGGGCACTTGATGGGATGAGCACTGGGTGTTATTCTATATGTCGGCAAATTGAACACCAATAAAAAATAAATTTATAAAAAAACAAAAGAAAAAAGAAAAAAAGAATATTGGTGAGAATATTTAACTTGAGAAGTTCAAAAGGCTACTTCATAAGCCAAGAAAAACTACAATAGAAGGCAGGACGCTGAATTCTTACTTAGATGTGATCTAGTAGTAGCCAAACCAAAATCTAGATGTGCTTAATAACAGCATATACGTAGTTCTGTTGATTAAGCTTTTCTTTGTTAAAAGGGCCAATGCTAAAACAGCCCAAGTTTCCAAAAAGAGATTCATTATTTATTATTAATTTATTATTAACTTCTGGCCAATCCTGTTTCACCCAAGTACCCTTCCCCAAATCTCCAACTGGGTTATTCTGAAGTAAAATCCAGATAGTATATCATTCCATTCTACATAGATTTAAAAACATAAACGGAATCATACCACATATTCTGTTCTTTAATGTCACAGGATCCCATCACAACAGGCAAATAAATTTTAGTTTATGGCATGCAGACCGCCCTGACTCTAGGGTCTCTCATATGGTAGCTACTCAATAAAAAAAAAATACAAATTTTGCTGGCATCAACAAACCTAAGCATGACGCAAACATTTTGTTCTAAGGACCTTTACCAGTAAATTCCTGTATTATTATAGTTTGAAATACATTATAATTGCTCTGACCTTGGGATTATATTCAGCATTTCGGGCACGAAGTGCAATGGTCTTTAGGTCAAGCTTACAGCCAAGATTCACTGTAGATACAATATTTCTGCAAAAAATTTGAAAAGAAAACATGATTATTTATTTAACTTTTACAGGTTGAGATGTTTGAAATTATCTAGAAATCTGATTCTTTTACTAGAACAAATTTATTTACATTGGTTTAATTTAAACTAATTTAAATTTTAAATTTTTAAAAATTGTTGACATTTATTACATGTTTAGTACACACCCTTGTGAGCATTTCACATAGGTTATCCTACTTAATACTTACAATGCACTAGGAAGTAATAACTATTAATATTCACACTTTCAGATGAAGAGGCTGAGGCTTAAATGGGGCAGTTACCTTGCTCCAGGTAATCATGGTTCCAAAGTGGTAGTCAGTGTTTGCATCCATCTATCCCCATCTATCCCCAGAGCCATGCCTTAGCCCTTTGAATGAAACTGCCCATAAATCGTCATGCATGAGAATGGAACATCCCTGTCCTGTGAATACTGATTCCAAATTGCAAATACATCTCCAATTGTTTCTAGCTCACTGCTGCTTTTGGTTCTTTCCCATCCTGTCAAAATGCAATACTTTGAAAACTTGATGGCTCACAATTTGGTTGGATAAGAAAGAAGATAGCTGTATACTTTAATATACAATTGTAAGGCCAATTAGAATGATCAACCCAATGACTGTTTTCATTTCTACATCAACTGTTTCCTTCCAGGGATCCCTGGGTGGCTCAGTGGTTTAGCACCTGCCTTCCACCCAGGGCATGATCCTAGAGTCCCAGGATTGAGTCCCATGTCGGGCTCCCGGCATGGAGCCTGCTTCTCCCTCTGCCTGTGTCTCTGCCTCTCTCTCTCTCTCTCATGAATAAATAAAATCTTAAAACAAAACAAAACAAAATACTGTTTCTTTTCAATCAATTTTATATACACACTTGCCTTTAGCATTTCTTTACTTACAAACTGAATCAAGTTGTGGTGCATCTACCACAAATTTAGTCATAAAATTGCTACGCATACTCATTTTTCCTTTTTTTTTTTTTTTTAACAAACAGTACATAGAAAAAAAAAAGTACATAGGGTTCAAACTTCTCTGTATCCCCAAAACTTGTTATATTCTGCTTTTGGCAGCTGTCCTAATGAGTATGAGGTGGTATCTCATTGTAGTTTTGATCTGCATTTACATGTGTAGTGATGTCGAGCATCCTTTCATGTGGTTATTGGCCATTCGCATATTTTCCCTGGAGAAATGTCTATTCAAGTCCTTTGTCCATTTTGGAATCAGCCTCTCTTTGTTTTTCGTTGTTGGGTTTTAGTAGTTCTCTAAATATCTAGATAATAATCCTTTATTGGATACATGACTTGCAACCATTTTCTTCCATCTTGTGGGTTGCATTTTTACTCTGTGAACAGTGTCTTGATAAAATTTTTCACATAGTTCAGGTTATCTGCATTTTCTGTTGTCACCTGTGTCTTTGGTCACATCCAAGAAAACATTGCCAAGTTCAATGTCGTGAAACTTTTGTCCTATATTTTCTTCACTGACTTTTCCTTTGGATCTTACACTTAAGTCTTTTATCTATCTTGAGTTAGGGTTTGTTTTCATTTTGTTTGTTGTTGTTGTTGTTTTTTTTTGTATCCAAAATCTGGTTTATTGGGATATTTTCCCACTCGCCTTGATTCATGGTGCTTTTAGTGCTGCTTCTGCCTAAAAGACCATCCTTCTGTTAGCCTTGCTTTTTCCTCCTGTGGGCTGGCTTCTCATTGACACATATGTGAGAATATTTGTATTTTTTCAAGAATTTTTCTCCTACCCCTATCCACTCTGCACCCATTTCATTATGTAGAAAAATCCATTTAGGACAAGAACAGACATCCTCAGCTTGTGGAAAGGACAGAGCTCTTCAAAGTTATATATAGCCCTCATAATAACCAATGAAGACAAACAAGGACCACCACGAACTAAGACTAAGTAACTAATCTTCCCTTCCCAAAGACTGAAAACATCACAAGGGAGGGAGACTACAAAATGCTTGGTTCAGCAAATCAGCTAGAGGGAAATGTCTATAAAAACAATTTGGTAGCTTGTGTTTATATATTTGGCCCAGGATTATAAACATGAGCTACCAGGTCTGAAGATGTTATGTGAGCCTTTTACTGAAGGGACCGACTCACTAAGGCAGCTTAGCATCCCTTTCTCATGAAAAAGAGAGAGAGAGAACATATATACTTGATATATGAGGACTACTATCCTTAATAGTATCAAATTCTTAAATAAATCAATCCAGTTGAAAACAAAGAACAGCAGCACCCAGTCCAAAGGACACTTCCAGGGTGAGGGAGAAGACACAACACAAAGTACTCACTGTAGCTGCGGCACGATCCCAGAGCTCTCAGAGGCTGGTGTGGCAGGGGTAATAGGGGTCATGGGGGTCATGGGGGAGGGATAGAGGGGAGTGGTGCCCGGCAAGGGTGCAGTGGTAAGAGTCTGTGAGTGGAAGAGCTGTGGTGTCTGGCCCGAGGCCCCCTGGGTCGCCTGCTGGGATGTCGACTGCTGCACTGCTGTCACAGCCTGCTGCTGGGCCTGCTGCTGCTGCTGCTGCTGCTGGGCCTGCTGCTGCTGGGCCTGCTGTTGCTGCTGCTGTTGTCTCTGCTGCTCCTCCAGGAGAGAAAGGCTGTTGGTGTTCTGGATAGGCTGTGGAGTCAGTCCTGTGCCATAAGGCATCATTGGACTGAAGATAGGGATTCCAGGAGTCATGGCACCCTGCGGAAAGTCAGGAGAACAGTAAGTCAGGCCAGCTGGTATGGGGTGGTTCCTGCACCTGTGTGATAGAAGAGGCAGTGAGATGTATAAGGACAGATGCCTTCTGAATATAAATGGGGTTATGATGCCTTAACAGAAACGCATTTGCTGTTCTTATACATACCACTTTCTTCTTCACCATAGCATGGTAGGTAAGAGCTTAGTATTTGGGATTATACCTGGGTGTGCAATCCAACCCTGCTACTTACTACATGTGAAAACTCGAGGAAGTTGCTTAGCCCTAATAATAGTGTTAGTAATAATGTTCTAATACTGTTAGAAAGAATAAAGGAAATAACTGGAGTGACTGCCCATCGATGTTTAAACTACTACCCTAGCATATAGCCCATTCACTCTCAGTGACTATTATCTGTCCAAGGTTGGGTGATAAATCACATGCTTACCCTAGAGATGCCACTTAACTCATTCAACGCAATGACAAGCACATGGAAAACACTCCGTGTTAACAACAATGACAATTGTGATAATACTATTCAAAAAGGTGGATCATATGCTCTCCAAAAAGTTTAAATCAAGAAAATCCAATGCATCTATCAGAACAGTCTCAATTTACTTCTCCAAATACTTAACTTTTCCAGACACTGTTACATTTACTAACTTACGAGTCTCAAAACAGCCCTTTGGAAGAAGGAAAAATAGATGCTGTTCTTCGCACATTAAGGACAAGAAAACTGACACCAGGAGAAGCTAAATGACTTCCCTAAGACCACAGATCTCACTAGTAGAGAAGCCATGATCAACGGCTAAGTTTTCTGGACACCCAGTCCACTGCCCTCACTCAACAACAAAATCCATGGAGCTCGTGGAGCCTGCAGAGCTTGCAGTGGTTTTGTGAACCTCTTAAAATTATACCCAATATTTCTGCCTGAAGGAATTCACAGTGTCCAGTAGATCCTCAAATGGGTGCAAGATCCAAAAGAGAGCCACAATCCCTTCCCACTTCTACCACTTTATTTGACAGAAAGCATAAACCAAAACTGTCTAAGGAATTTCTGTTAAATTGTTTCACCAACATGATGGCAGGAAGAATGTGAGAGGACGAGGAGCAAATGTATACCGCAGCCCTAACTGTATAGGAGTTAGTCTACGGCATCTAACACTATAGACATTCAGGTCACATTACTTTGAAAAAGTAAGGTTTTGAAAGGTCTTACTTTCTTTATGTCACATAAACAGATGAACTCAAAATGGATCACAGACATACGTGTAAAAGATAAAACTATGTTGAGAAAATCCTTAAGACTTTGGGTAAGACAAGATTTCTTAAGATACCAAAGCACTAATCATGAAGTAAACTGATAAATGGACTTCAGAAAAAAGTAAGAGCTTCTACTCTTTGAAAGACACCATTAAGGAAATTATAAAGGAAGCCACACCACAGACTGAGAGAAAACATATATAATACCTACACCTGAGAAAGCACCTGTATCCACAATATATGAAAGCAACTATATAATAAAATAAAAGACAAATGAGCCAACAAACAAATGGGCAAACGATGCCAAGGACATTCTACAAATGAAGACAAGCAATTGGCCAAAAAGCACTTAACAAGATGCTCAAAATCATTAGTCATCAGGAAAATGCCAATTCAAATCACAAATACTATTAAGCAACAACTAGAATAGCTAAAAGTTAAAACCTCAAGTATCAGTGAGGATGTGGAACAACCAAACTCTCACATGCTGCTGGCAGAACTAGAACATGGTTCAACAATTTCTCAGAGTGAAACGTATACTTAACCATATGGCCTAGCAATCCCTCTCCTAGGTATTCACCCAAGAGAGACAGAAACAGTAGACACACAGCCTGTTCACAAATGTTTACAGCAACTTTATTCATAACAGCCTTGACCTAGAAACTCCCCCTAATGTATGGATACACAAAACGTGATACAGCCACACAAAGGAGCATTACCTGACAATAAAAAGGCATCTGTGGACATACAAGTGTTAAATTGGGCAAAAAACACAGACACACACAAAAAAACACATACTGATATAATTCCATTTGTATGAAACTCTAGGCTAGGCAAAACTATCTTTAGCTAAGGATCAGCAGATCAATTGTATACCCAGGTATATACAATTATCAACACACTTAAAAGGGGTGTTTTTATTTATGAAAATTTTATCTAAAAGTTAAATATTTTCTTTTTTTTTACATTTTTTAATTTAAATTCAATTAATTAACATACAGTGTATTATGTTTCAGAGATAGAGGCCAGTGATTCATCAGTTGCATTTATCACCCAGTGCTATTACATCAAGTGCCCTCCCCAATGCCAGTCCCCCAGTTATCCCATCCCTCACCCACCTCCCCTCCAGTGACCCTCAGTTTCCTAGAGTTAAGAGTCTCTTTTATTTGTCTTCCTGATTTTATGTTTCCCTCCCTTCCCCTATAACCTCCTGCTTTGTTTCTTAAATTTCATATGAGTGAAATTATATAATTGTCTTTCTCTGATTGACTTATAGATTAAGAATTTTTTAAATTTATTCATTAAAGAGACAGAGAGTGCACGTGCACATACAAGTGGGAGAGGTGGAGGCAGAGGGAGAGGGAGAGAGAATCCCAAGCAGACTTCTAGCTGAGGGCAAAGGCTGACACAGGGCTTGATCCCACAACCAGTGAGATCATGACCTGAGCCGAAACCAAGAATCAGACACCCAACCGACTAAGCCACCTAGGTGCCCTGCAAATAATATATCTACTTTTTTAAAAAAATTAACCTTTTGGGGAGCCTGGGGGAGTGAGTCAGTTGAGCATCCAATTCTTGGTTTGTAGGATCCAGCCCCATGTCGGCCTCTGCACTCAGTGCAAAC
This sequence comes from Vulpes lagopus, assembly GCF_018345385.1. NCBI lineage: Eukaryota > Metazoa > Chordata > Mammalia > Carnivora > Canidae > Vulpes > Vulpes lagopus. The sequence continues at coordinate 433,675 of NC_054824.1, forward strand.
TCTGTGGAAGATTCTCTTTCTCTTCCTCCTCTCAGTCTCTCCTCTATCTCTCTCTCTCAAAAAAATCAATTAAATCTTAAAAAATATAAGTAGAGGGAACCCTGGGTGGCGCAGCGGTTTGGCGCCTGCCTTTGGCCCAGGGCGCGATCCTGGAGACCCGGGATTGAATCCCACGTCGGGCTCCCGGTGCATGGAGCCTGCTTTTCCCTCTATGTCTCTGCCTCTCTCTCTCTCTCTGTGTGTGTGTGACTATCGTAAAAAAAAAAAGAGAAAGGATAAAACCAGAAAATAAGTGATGCCTGGGTGGCTCAGTGGTTGAGCACCTGCCTTCGGCCCAGGGCATGATCCTGGAGACCTGAGATCGAGTCCTGCATCGGGCTCCCTACATGGAGCCTGCTTCTCCCTCTGCCTCTCTCTGTGTGTCTCTCATGAATAAATAAATAAATAAAATATTAAAAAAATAATAATAATTTGGAGAGATTTACTCTCAGAATCAACGATCCGATAATCACCTGGAGCACTTTCATAAATGTTTATGGAAAGAGTAAGATTATAAACAAATACATATTTTAACTTCCAAATAAACTCCCTAAATTTAACACTATCATGCCTACCAAAGTCTAATAGAACTTCTCAACAAAATAGAAGCTTAAAAGCATATACATCCATTTTCAACAATACGTGGTTAAATCCCCTTCCTTCCTTTTTACAACCTCTAGCAATGCAGATTCCCATCTATGCCCTCCCTCCAGCTGTATTACCTGAGGGGAGGCCAGGCCCTGAGCATAAGGCGGCAAGCTGTTGTTCTGATCCATGATGTTCACTCTCTTCTTGGTAAATCAAATACCTTTGGACGGGAACTTGCCTCGGCATTCAGTCTTTTCCTAGAGCATCCCCAGTACACGCTTCTTAGCGATTTCCTCAACTGCTTGCGTTATCCTCATGCACACCAAGAAACAGTAATCTGCTTTGAAAAAAATTTGAAGTTTAATGTAAAAATACAGGCAAGCTGTAGAGTTTTATAAACCAGTTTAATGATAACACACAAATTAGAAAAAAAAAACAATGAAACTATTTTGGAATATATTTCTTTTAACCTTATAATGCTGAAATGCTATTCTTTCTGTGTGTACTGTGACTGCATGTAAAACTGTCAATAGAATAAAAACTACTTTATTACATGTTTAACTTAAAAACTCTTAAGAATGTTCAAAATTAAGGTGTCATAATCAACATTAAAAACTTTTGGGGAGGGGCACCTGGGTGGCTCAGCGGTTGAGCATCTGCCTTCGGCTCAGGGCGTGACCCCGGGTCCGGAAATCAAGCCCCAAATCAGGCTCCCTGCAGGGAGCCTGCTTCTCCCTCTGCCTGTGTCTCTGCCTTGCTCTCTCTGTGTCTCTCATGAATAAATAAAATCTTAAAAAAAAAAACTTAAAAAAAAAAAAAAAACTTTTGGGGAAAAAGTTTCACTCAGAGAAAACAAATTCCTAAGCAAACTTATATCTGAGCAGAAATATTGATTGAGCACAGTATACACAGTGCTATTTGATATTTTGTATCCTCCACAACATCTTGGGTATAAGTTCAATAAATACTGAATTGAATCCAATACACTTTAGTGTGATCATTTACTGATCTTCTGATTTATTTTTTTTAAGATTTTATTTGGTTTGTATCCCAGTGGGGCCTACGTAAATAAATAAATAAATAAATAAATAAATAAATAAATAAATATTTAGTTATGAGAGACAGACAGAGAGAGAGAGAGGAGACACAGGCAGAGGGATAAGCAGGCTCCTTGCAAGGAGCCTGATGTGGAGGTCGATCCTGGATCCTGGGATCATGCCCTGAGCCTAATGCAGACACTCAACGGCTGAGCCACCCAGGTGTCCCTGATATTCTGATTTAATAGGACACAGAAGCTGTACAGACCCAAAAATAAATAGCACGTTTTTATACATGTAATAACTTGATTTCTTTAGAACACACAAACACGAACTGTACTCTATCCTGCTTTCCTTATTAGCTCATCGTCTCTTTACTGGCTACATATTTTTTTATTTCTTTTAGACAAAAGAACCAAGTGACTACTGAAAGACCGTTGGTTGAGTTTAGTTCCGATGGATCCTTAACTTGCTGCAGGTTCTGTGAGAACTGGATCAAACGGGACTGGCTGATTAACACATCAAGAACAAAATCTAGCTATCACCTAGTAAACACAGGACAAATGTTAGCTCCCGCTGGATTTCAGTTTAAACATTATCTACTAAGGTATGGCCACATGTAGAGCCTGCTGGTCCAGTGACCAGCTGTACGCAAAAGGCACGAGCACCTTCCAGCTTGTACAAAGCAGGCACTCAGACGTTTGTGGACGAAGGAGAGAACCGGACAGTCGCTTTGGGGGGACAAGGGACCCAAAGACTACGCACCCTACATACTCGTCACGGAAAAAGGCCAAAAAAAGGAAGAAAACACTCTGCTTCAGAAAACGTCAGATATAAGAAAAGTGTATTTTTAAGTGTTTTCCTGTAATAATGGAAGTGCTGACACTATGAAATCGGTGAGAGCAAGGCCATTCGCACCCGAGTTCGCTGTGCCGGGGGCGCGGGATCCCGCAGCGCGGCGGCCCCGGGGAGCGGCGGCCCTGCCCGGCAGCCGGCGGAGGAGGACGGCGCAGCCCCCGCCGCGGCTGGCAGGGCAGCGGGGACTCACGGGGGCTCCTCCGGTCCCGGAGGCGGGGAGCCGCGGAGCACGCCCTGCGGCCCGGGAGCGGCGACCGCGAGCGAGTAGGCAGGGGCCGCCCCCGCCGCGGCGACAAGGAAGGGGGCGGGGTTGGGAGCGCTCAGCACCGGAGACTCCCCGGAAGCTGGGGGCTGCGCGGCCCGCCCCTCCCTCCCGCCCGGCCGGCCCGCCCCTCCCCGCCCCTCCCCGCGGGCCCCCTTAAGACCGCGGAGCCCACAGGCAGGCCGCGCCCACAAGAGCCCCGCAGAGGGGGCTGCTCCACGTCGGGCGCCCAGGCAGGGACGGAGCCGTGAGCCCCGCGCGGCCCCCGCCCCCCCCCCCCCCCCCGGCGCCCGCGGTAAACCGAGAGCGAAGGCTCCCGCGCCGCAGTCCCGCTCGGGGAACCCCAGGAGGACGCGGTGCGGCGGGCCGGGCAGGGCAGCCGGAGGGGCCGGAGGGGCGGCCCCGCGCCCGGGCAGGGCAGCTCCCCAGCTCGGCCGACGCGGGCGGCGGGTACCGGCCCGAGCGGCGCTGCACGAGCGCAGGAGCCGTGTCCCCCCGCGGCCTGCGCGCCCCTCGGCGCCCCGCCGTCGCCCCACGGCCGCGCCACAGGCCTCGCCTCCGCGCCGGCGCTCGGACGACGGGAAGGCGACCGCGGCTGTTACCTGCGGTCCCCGCACGGTCCCCCGCGGGCTCGCGAAACCGAAGTTCGGCCGCAGGCGGCCCAGGCGCCCGCCACGGCGACCCTTTCCGACCCTACTGAACTCCGGGCGCGAGCTGATCATGTCACTTCCGCCAGGACCGCCCTCGGCTTCAGCAGGCTACGGACGCCGGAGCGGCGGCCATGGGAAGTGTTGGCGCCCGGGCACTTCCGCCGTTCGCCCGAGCGCCGGGCGGAAGGGCGAGGAGGCGCCGGCGGAGGCGCCGGCGGAGGCCCCCGGCCGGGGCTCTTCCTAATTGGTCCCTGCTGCGGGGAGGCAAGATCGGGGTGTTCAAACGTTGACTTTTTGAACCGTCCAGCCGTGTGACCTTCGGCGAGCTCCCCGAGCTCCCCGCCTCCGCTGGGAGGATGGAACGCGAATGGCAGGAGCCCTCGGAGAAGCTGCGAGGTTGATGAGGAGCCCGGCACGTGGGACGCCCTCGGGGCCTGAGAGCCCCAGACACGGAGACAGGAGGAAAGCAGCCTGGCTTGGGACTGCGGTCCGCTGGGCTTGGGCCACGACCGTCTCACCCGTGCCGCAGACTAGGACGGAGCCCCAGGCTCGGCCGCCCCTCCCTGGGAAAGCCGATACTGCAGAGACAGTGGAAAGGAACGGGAGCTTCAGCAGGAGGCCGACTCCGGTCCGAAGGCCACCTCCAGGGTTGCCGCCTGGCCCCGGGCTCCCAAGGGAGTTTAGGGCAGCCAAAGAGTCGGAGTGCGGCGGTCCCTAACTCCTTGCTGCCGTGCGGACTCCTGGTGCCGCCTCCAGCGTCATCACAGTGCTCGGGATTGGACGGGTCTGGTTCCTTAGGGGCCAGACTTGTGCAAGAGAGTCCGGTTTCTGTTTCCTGCCGTCGGAGGTGCTCGGCTCCTCCCAGGAAAGCATGCACGGGGCACAGATACACGCAGAAAGGCTACTCATGTGGGCCAAGGCCGCTTGCCGAAGCGTAAGGGATACCAGGTGGGCCGGGGGAGCCAAGGTGGCTTCAAGGGTATCCGTAGTTTTTTCTTAGTCTGTTCACGTCCTCATGCGTGGGACCCCAGGGTATCTCCGTCTCCCCTACGGTCCATATAAGCACATTCATATATTGTACAGTAATCCACTTCCTTTGTAGTGTTGGCCCTTGAACGATGCAGGGGTTAGAAACTCGAACCGCCCCAGAGATGAAAATCCACGTAGAACCTTTGATTCCTTCAGCCTTTTGTTGACTGGAAGCTTTGCTGATATATCAACAGTCGATTGACACATATTGTGTATGTTATTTGTATTATATGCTGTATTATCATTGAGGTGGAAAAAATTATAAGAGAAAATACATTTACAGTGCTGTATTTATTGGGGGAAAAATCTGCATGTAAGTGGACCTGTGCAGTTCAAACCTGTGTTCAAGGGTCAACTCTATTTTACATATCAGTAAGGTTGTGAACTCCTTAGGGATAAAGAATGTTTTATACCCATTTGTATTCAGGACAGAATCTGAATAATTATAATAATTTTCTGTCCATAGCCAATAAAGAAAATCCTGTTTTATCCTTTGTTTCCAGTAAAACATGGGGAAACTGTTAAAACAAGTACTTTTCAAAAATCTTTTCTGGGGATCCCTGGGTGGCGCAGTGGTTTGGCGCCTGCCTTTGGCCCAGGGCGCGATCCTGGAGACCCGGGATCGAATCCCACGTCGGGCTCCCGGTGCATGGAGCCTGCTTCTCCCTCTGCCTGTGTCTCTGCCTCTCTCTCTCTCTCTCTCTCTCTGTGTGACTATCATAAATAAATAAAAATTAGAAAAAAAAAAATCTTTTCTGGTCCCCAAATCACACACACGTTAGCAGGTGGTCCATCCTATAGGAGCCAATTGCTTGTTTGCCTGTTATTTGAGATGATATTTTTAAGCTTCTAAAATTATAATATTTCTATAAGGAAGTGCATAAACACATATGGAGATTAAAAGATGGTGAAACATGAAGAAATCTCCCTCCCACAGTCCATCCAGGGTCCATCACAGACCTCCAGGGTCCATCCACGGTCCACTTACGGCCCAGCCATGGTCCACTCAGGGTCGGGCCGCAGTCCATCCATGGTACGGCCAAGGTCCGCTCACGATCCATCATAGTCCATCCACGGTTGGTCACGGTCCATCCACGGCCCATCAGGGTCTATCTACAGTCCATTCACGGTCCGTTCGGATACATCATGGTCTATCCACGGTCCATCCAGGGTTTATCCACAATCCACTCATGGACCATCACGGTCCATCTCAGTCCATCCTGGCCCATCCCGGTGCATCCACGGTGCATCCAGGGTCCATCCAGAGTTTATCCACAATCCACTCATGGACCACACGGTCCATCTCGGTCCATCCTGGTCCATCCCGGTCCATCCAGGTCCATCCTGGTCCATCCTGGTCCATGCAGGGTCCATCCAGGGTTTATCCACAGTTCATTCACGGTCCATCCACGGTCCATCCTGGTCCATCCTGGTCCATCCACGGTCAATTGTTTTGTGTGTGGTCAGACTTTAAATTCCTTGTCCATCCGGCGTGAGTGAATTCGAACGTTTCTTCAGGAAAGAAAACCCGTCCTTAGGAAAAACAATGAGTCGGCCTCCTCGGAATAGGGGGCGCCCGGCTACCCAGAGGAGCGACGACAGGCGCGAGATAGAGCGGCCGGAAGCCGGAAGCGCGAGGACTTCCGGCCGGCGCCATCTCGCCGTGAGACAGCAGCCGCCGACGCCGCGATGCTGTCGACCGCCGCGCGGGGCTGGGGACCCGGCCGAGACCTGGCGATGGAGCCCGACGGCGCCGCGGGCCCCCTGCAGCTGCGCTTCTCGCCCTACGCCTTCAACGGAGGGTGAGCCCCGGAGCGCCTGGGCCGCTCGGCGCGGGGGTCGGCGTGGGAGCCGGGGCTCTGCCGGGAGGGCGGCGGCGGGGGCGGCGGGGGCGGGGCGTCCTCCGGGGCTGGCGCCGGGGTTCGGGGGGGGCCGAGCGGTCGGTGCCCCCGGCTCTCACGGTGTAGACGGGGAACCCGTAGGGACGCGTTCCCTACCTCGTAAGCAGTTCTCTCTCTTTTTATTTTTATTTTTTTATTTTCAGAACGACTGCTAGATGGCGTTCGCTCCGTTTTCACGGACGGGCTGGGGCTCTTAGAGGTTGGGCCGCTCCGGGCACGGCAGCTGGAGGCTGAGCCGGGGCGCGGGTTCTGACCCCGCTTCCCGGGCGGGCTGCTGGCCCATCGTGAGGCGGTTACAAAGCAGGAGGCTGCGGGGTGCTGGGGACTCCGTACCTGCCGCTCCAGCTCCTTGCGATCCAGCTTACGATCCTGTGATCGTCAAGTCACTTTTCTCCAGTCTTTTCTCCCTTTTCTCTAGCGCTTATTGCTGCCGGCCCTCGGGCAGCCTTTGTCTCCGCAAAACAAGGCTCGGTGCCCCATCTTCTACTGTGTCTCTTTTAAATGTAGCTAAACCCCATTAACATTCTCACGTCTCATTCGGGGTAGGATGACTCCCGAATGTGTTTCTCCAGGTTTACCTCTCCCCAGTTCCTCTTTTCCAGCTTCTTAAATGAAACATTTCTACCTGGATTTTCTGCTGTCCCCGTAACTCGAGGTACTAGAACAAAAATCAAGCTGATCCTCAGTCATCTTTCCTTCTTGGCGCTCAGAATTATCCATCACGCTACCCAACCGGGTGTGAAATCCTGGACATCACAGTTGGCTCTTCCTGCTTCTGCCGCTTTTGGTAGTGACGAAGACTTGCACGATTCGTGCGTTCATGTTCCCCCAGTATCCCGGTTTCTTCCAGTTCACCCTGCTACCTCACTGCTGCGTTAATCTTTTTGGAACAGTGCTTTGATGCCATTTCCCATATTGTGTGTTATTGTCACGGCAGTCTTCTTAAAACTACTGCGTGTGTATATGGAGCTGATCTCATTTCACAGTCTTTAGTGTGGGATTTTCTGAGGTCAGACCCCTGCCCACTGCAAAAGCTTTATGTTCCTCCACTAGCTTACACACAAAGAAACACCCTAATAAGTTGTTTGTATTATTTTGATCATTACCTGATACCCTTTACCCATTGTCCATATTTGGAATGCCATCCTTTTGTAGTTCACATCTTTAGTGCACGTCCCACCTTAGTAAAAATAATGGATAGAGTTTTCTTAGTGCTTATATTCTATTTCTTAGTACTTCTTTCTTAGTGCTGTACTAGGTACTTTTGTGGTTAGTGTCATTCCAACAGTCAGTCATCCTCTTAACACAGGAACTGGTATTACCAGCAATGAGAAGGCGGATTATTTGTGGTCACAGAGCTAGGAAGTGGCAAGGACAGGTCCAGTAACCCCCGAGCCCAGGTTCTCACACGTGAGCCACGTGATCATAGCTTACATTGCAGGATCAGTTATGTCCTTCGGCACAAGTAAAAGGGCTTTACAGTTATTAGTGCATTTAATTCTTGCAAAATCCTAGTATGGGTAGTTACTGTTAGGATCTCTGATCTATATATGAAGACATTGAGGCCTGGAGAAATTAAACAGCTTACCCAGGGTCTCCTGTCTGGTGAGTGAGAGATCCAGAATTAGAACTGGATAAACTACTCTGGGAATTCATGCTTTAGAACTTTTCAGAACACAGCATAAATTATACAGTCACAAAAGAAAAGGTTTGTTCTTTGTTCATTTCCAAGATACTTGGGTGTTTACTGAGTGGTAGATAAGGGCTTGGATATGAAGACATGAAAAACATTAAACCCTTCTTTGAGTACAGAAAACTTGATTTGTGGTGTCTATACCTGATCCCCTTGGCAGGGGTTATATCCCTGTTTTATGATATCAGGATCTTGCTCAAGGTTGGTATTTAATTTTGATAATGATATGATAATTCAGTGGTTTTTCTGGTTACCTTCTGCCTAGGGACCTTTGCTCTGATTTAGGCTTGTGTTTTTTAGGAAGTACTTACATTTTTCCCCCCAGACAACTTGTAGCCAGGAATCATTTCCCTTTGATTGTTCATCTGAGCCCTACTCTTGGTCAAAGCTATTGGGTTTTGTCTCAACATATGCTATGGACTGTTCTCTAGATAGAGATGCTGTTGCCATCCACAAATATTCATTAATTTTTGTGTCTCCTTTATTTTTCCCTCAGTACTGTATTGGCAATCGCTGGAGAAGATTTTTCAATTGTTGCTTCTGACACTCGATTGAGTGAAGGGTTTTCAATTCACACCCGGGATAGCCCCAAGTGTTATAAATTGTAAGTAAATATTTCTAGGGTCACATTTCCTAGTGCCTTGTGATGATTTCGTGCTGTAAGAGATTCCACTTCTAAACAATTTGTTTAATGAGTTTTTAGATTGCATATTTGGAGCTTAGTTTGCATTTTTCTTAGAAAACTGTTTTCTGAATTAATATTTCCTAATAATTCAATATGCAGTCTTAATATTTGCTGTACTGGCAGGAAATGTTTTTACCTTAATGTTTTATCATGAACATTTTCAAATACATAACAAAGATAAAAGGATTTTGTAGTGAATACCTCTATGCAGTCACATGGCTCTTGTTGTTAGCGTTTACTGTAATTATTTTATCATATAGCTTTGTATTTTTTCTGTTAATCCATTGCATGTTTAATGTTAGGGTTAAAGCTCATAGGTATAGCTGCTTAGGTTATGGTTAAATTAAATGTTTTGGGTAAAAAAAAAAAAGCCACAGTCATAATGGGCTAGCTATATTTTTTCTAAGACGTGAAAATGAAATCTGCACTGATGAGCAGTGGTTTGTAACTTAAGATTTTTGGAAACAGTTACAAAGGGTGGTTAATTCCTCAGTCCACAAAGAGCCTATTTAAGCCTGAATTGTAATAGGAATGAATTGACGAGGTTCAAGGGCCTTGTGTTGTAAGAAGGGCTCCACCTTTCCTTGTCGAGCTGGCCCACACCCTACTCTAGAGAACAGCTGATGTTTGTCGTCGTCTTCCCAGTTCTCTTCATGTATTTTTTTAAAAAAAATCTAAGATCTTATTTATTTATTAGAGTACGTGTGCATACACACACAGGAAGGGGAGAGGGAGAAGACTCCCCGCTGAGCAGGACGCCAGGTATGGGACTCAGTCCAGGGTCCTGGGATCATGACTTGAGCTGAAGGCAGACACTTCACTGACTGAGCCACCAGGCGCTCCTCTTCATGTGCTTCTCCATCTTTCAGTATTCCTTTCTCCTAATTCTTAGTGCGTTGATACTACCTTTTTTCTTCTTCTAAGATGTTTTATAACTTGAAAGTAGTAAATGTCACAGATAAAATTGAGGACTATAACTACAAATAACCATTCTCCTACAAGGTTCTGCTCATCTTCATAATGTTCTACTTTAATGTATGTGTTGCTGAAGGGAATACCCATTCTTCTTTCTTCTTTTTTTCTTTTTTTTTTTCTTTAAGATTTTTTTTATTTATTCATGAGAGACACAGAGAGGGAGGGAGGCAGGCAGGCAGTCAGGCTCCAGGTCTCCAGGATCAGGCCTGGACTGAAGGCGGCGCTAAACCGCTGAGCCACCGGGCTGTCCCCCATTCTTCTTTCTTCTTATGAAATAACTGTAGGCATATAGATGGATAGATAGGACATTAACAACTTCCTATGTCCTTCTTATCCATCTTCAACACTAAACCACACATAGGGTTGAAGCCGCCTATGTACACCAAGCCCTTTGGGGCTGACTTAGACCCAAACCTGCTTCTTCCCCACCTGTTTGAGACTCTACATTTAGTCTTTATTCTTTGCATGCATACTCCGTTTCCATTGATATATCTGAGTATTTGGTATAAAGCATCCTAAAGCTCCAACATTTTGTCTTATCCTATTGGTATTATTCACCCATCTTGGTAGTAAAGGCACTGCAGCCTTATGGGAGATTGGAGCTCTTTAACTCAGTGCAGTGAGATTGGTTATAGGGATAGTCGGGGAAATGCTGGGGATGCCCCCAGAGCTGTCTTAGTGGTCTCCCTACCTGGACAGGTATGGTTTGTGTAAATTTCTGAAAGGAAGGGTTTATCGTGTGACCTCTGCTACATTTCTTGATGAGATTGGTGTAGGTTTCCTTATAGATTGATATTGAAGTTTAGAAATCTTTGAGACCTGGTTAAATTTGTTTAACTCTACCAAAATTTAATCAGTTCCCTAATGGTGGGCATTTAAGTTACCTTTTTTTTGCTTTGTTTTGAAGAGTCATTAACATAACATGTATACTTTCACAAGTAAGCCTGTAGTATATATCTTTGCAAACTTACTTGAATATATTTACAGGTAGAACTTCTAGCAGTGGAATTATTGAGTAAAAGTGATGTTCACTTAAACTTTTACTGGATACTGCCAAATGACCCTTCTAAAAAGTTAAACTGATGTATATTCTTGCCCAGTTATTTATTAAGAGTATCATTTTCCACAACCTCAGCAGCATTAGGTATTATTAACCAGTCTAATAGGTTGAAGTAATCACCTGTGTAGATTTGGATTTGTGAACAACATGAAGGCACTTTTCATATGTTTATGGTGACTTATGTCTCTTTTTTATGTGACTCCTGTAACTATACCAATCTTTCTGTTTGAGGTTTTTGTTTTTTTTTTATTTATTTTTTATTTTTTAGTTGAGATACAATTGACATGACTGGTTTCTGGTATACATAATGATTCTGTATGTATATTGCAAATGATCACAGTAAGGCCAGTTAACATCTGTCACCATACATAATTACACATTTTTGTTGTTGAGGACTTTTAAGATCTCTGGCAACTGAAATACTCAATACAGTGTTATTAACTGTAGTCCCCATGCTATACATTACATCCAGTGAGACGCTGTGTCGATGCGTTTGATATTTATAGGAGCCCTTTCAGACTAAGGAAATTAACATTAGACTTTGATCAAATCTATGATTTTTTTCTTTATCATATTTTTCTCCATATGTTTTAATTTGGGGGTTGCTTAGGGGCTCATTCAGTTGAGTGTCCAACTCTTGGTCTTGGCTCAGGTCATGATCTCGGGGTCATGAGAGCTAGCCCTGTGGAGGGCTCCATATAGTGGAGAGTCTGCTGGAGATTCTCTTTCCCACTCTTGCTCCTCCTGCTTGGGCACACGGACGCTCACTCGTGCATGTGTGTGTGTGTCTTTCTCTCTTTCTCTCAAGTAAATCTTTTTTAAAAAGTTTTAATTTGGTACATAGTCAAGTTTATGAAGCTATTCTGTGTAGATACTGAGTTGTATCATATTTAAATAGGTGGCTCTCAACCCAAGATTGTACCACCTGTGTTTTCTTTAGGCCATTCATTCTTTCATTTGTCTATAAGTCCTTGATCCACCCACAATTTATTTATTGTAGGGAATAAAATGATTACGCCACCCCTCCAACGGGTCTAACTGGTCGCATTACCATTTGGTGAATAATGGAAATAGGAATTTTAAATTTAAAATTGCCCAAAGTGTGTTTTATTTTACTGTCTAACCAGCTCAGTTTCCTGAAATATGCTTTTTACAGAACAGACAAAACAGTTATTGGATGCAGCGGTTTTCATGGAGACTGTCTCACCCTGACAAAGATTATTGAAGCAAGACTAAAGGTAGACACTTTTGTGTAAAGTTAATAACAATTTCTTTGATTGATTGAAGCATACGACAGGACTGTTGTTCAGAATAGTTGGAGAAGCTCTAGGTTAGCAGGTGAAACTACAGTCTATTCTAGAAATGAAAAGAAACTTAATATAGCCACGTGAAAGTAGCATAATGTGAAACTGCAGGATATTCCCTTTCTTAAAATCTCTGTACGATATAAAGATTCTCTACCCTTTCCAAGGTAGCCTGGGAAGGGTTTCTCCTGAAGATAATCTTCCTTCAAAAACAAAAATTCTGTGGTGGAGGCAAGCTTGTAGACGGGTGCTTGGTTTTGGATACCATCAGCTGACACGCTTTTCCCTCCTTACAATGTTGAATTCTTAGTTGACAGGATGCATAAGCAGAAACAGGAGTAGGTGTGGCAGGAGTTTGGATGAAAGATACCACCTAAGCTGTCATCACCTGATTCCTTGATTGGTTTTAGTTGACTGCCAGCTGAAGAAGTTGTGACACGTGATAGGTGGGGGTGAAACAGTAGGAAAGGGTGGTCCTAGGGGGAAGTGAGAGAATGAGCCATTCTAACCTGTTCTGCAGGTTTTAGAGAGGCTGACAGTGTCCCTGCCTGCATGTACTTTGTGTGTGATGGGTAGGAATGAAGAACAAAGGAATACTGACTTAATGAAAGCAAATGCATGTCTGGATTTTTATTAGGACCTGTGTATATTAAGCAGTATGTAACTTCAAATAATTTCAAGGAGAGTAGACCAGGAATAATTTAGACTGTACTAAAATGGGTTTTAGGGGCACCTGAGTAGGTCAGTTGGTTAAGTGTCTGACTCTTGGTTTCAGCTCAGGTCGTCATCTCAGGGTTGCGAGGTGGAGCCCCATGTCAGGCTCTGTGCTCAGCATGGCGTCTGCTGGAGTTTTTTCTCCCCGTACCTTCCCCCCCAAGTGTGTGTCCATGCTCTCTCTTTTTCTCTAAAGTAAATCTTTAAATTAAAATGGATTTTATCTGTAATAGTAAATACTCTTCTTAGCTGGCAAACAAGATTTGGGCTGGAGTGGGATTTAATTTTGTAGGATATGTGTCGCAATTTTTATATAGTTGGTAAGGCCACCTGATGTGTGAAGAATTTAGCTATAATCACATCCTGTCTTTGTCTATTTGTGAATAACATTTGAGATCATATGCACTTATGAATGATGTCATAGGTACTGGAGTATGTAATAAGTTTAATATCTGAAAAAAAAAAGTTTAATATCTGGTTTTGAAAAATTTTGAAATAGCTCATTAGAATATAGAAATTATTTCATTCAATGTTTTATTGTTATTTGAAATTTTTACACTGAAAGCTTCATTGGCATACATTTATTGACATATTTATATGATTCCTGGTATACATGACTAGCAGAGTAGCATTGTGTTAATGAAATATAACAAGGAACAGTGAATTCAATTTAATCATACCATCCTTGAAATTTTTCTTTCATACATTATTACATAAATGGTGTGGTGATTAAAATGTTGATGCTTGGTTTTGAAATGAAATGAAGATTTTTTTCCTAATCTGTTTTCAGTATTTTGACTTGTTATTTTGCCCTATATTCTTAGGTAAATCTTTAGAGATGCTTGCTTTGTGGGTGATAAATTGGTGAACTTAAATTTATGTTTGTAATTTTTTTAGAATTTCTCAGATAATTTAGAATTCCCTAAGAGTGCAGTAAGTCTAGGATTCAAAATCACAATGAGATTTGCTTTGGATACTTCAGTTCTCCACTATAGATGCTTTAAGGAGTAAGACCATTTCCCAGAGTAAGGGTTCTGCTCTCATACCCCTGTTCTCACACGTATCTACTTTGCAAAGAGAAGGGCTTATATGTGGGTCTGATCAAGGGTCAGCAAACTGACCAGAGAGTAATTATTTTCAGCTCTATGGGCCATTTACTCTGCTGTTGTAGTGCACCAGCAAATGTAGGTAGATAATATATGATGAACAAATAGGACTCCGATCTGATTCAGCTTTCTTTTTTTTTTTTTTTTTTTTTTTTTAATTTTTTTTTTATTTATGATAGTCACAGAGAGAGAGAGAGGCAGAGACACAGGCGGAGGGAGAAGCAGGCTCCATGCACCGGGAGCCTGATGTGGGATTCGATCCCGGGTCTCCAGGATCGCGCCCTGGGCCAAAGGCAGGCGCCAAACCACTGCGCCACCCAGGGATCCCCTGATTCAGCTTTCTTTGCAGAAGTAGTTGGTGGGCTGGACTTGGTCCATGGGCTCTAGTTTGCTGCGGCCCTGGTCTTGAGGCAGAATAAAGGAGAGCTGGACTTAAATCATCCTCCCATGTACCACTCATGCCTGATGTGTGGCATTTGCTCTTGAATGAGCCGTTCCTGAGATAAGGGTGGCATGGAAAATAGAGTTGAGGACAAATTTAACTTCCTTTCCCTTAAAAATTTGTATAGCCCCCCGAATGGTGTGGTAGTATTGTGTGTGATGATGAAAGAACAGTAAGCACCCTTTCACCAAGATAAGTGTTCACCCTTTAACTTTACTTTGCTGGTTCTGGTTTGTATTATATTTTGCCTCTCCGTGCCTGTTTTGTTAATACTTGCAGATGTATAAGCATTCTAACAACAAAACCATGACTACAGGGGCGATTGCTGCGATGTTGTCTACAATCCTCTACTCAAGGCGCTTCTTTCCCTACTACGTTTACAACATCATTGGGGGACTGGATGAAGAAGGTAGAATTCTTTTTTCTGGAAAATGAAGGGAGGGGGGTGGCATTTTTAGATGTGTGTTTCCATCTAGATTTCAACCATAAACACCGTCTTGCCCAACAGTTTTATTTTCTGTTAGTTAAAGCAATACGAAACTGAAGCTAAAAGGGAAAGAGATGATCCGAAGGCACATCACAGGTTATATACTAAAGCTCTAATAAGGACTTTTGGGCAGGCTGTTATTTTACTATTTTCTGCAGATCTCGTATGAGTTCAGTAGTTAGATAATTAGCATTTCGGTCTTTCAGAAAGAGATCTGATTTGGAGAAGCTTGACTTAATTATGATTCTACATAACAAACATTTGCTTAAGTTTTTAAAAAGTGATGCCTTCAAAGAAGTGTATGCATCCCCTGCAGTGTTTTCTGAAGCACCACTTTGATTTCCTGTCAGAGTCCGATGAGAAGGGCCTGAGAAAATGTCGTGTTACTAGATATGTCCTCTTGTTGTGTTTCTTTTTTAAAGATTTTATTTATTTATTCATGAGAGACACAGAGAGAGGCAGAGACACAGGCAGAGGGAGAAGCAGGCTCCATGCAGGGAGCCTGAGGTGGGACTCGATCCCAGGACCCCATGTCACCCCCTGGGCCGAAGGCGGTGCTCAACTGCTGAGCCACCCAGGGATCCCCTGTCCTCTTGTTTTTGTTTTGTTTTTGTTTTTTTTAATTTTTTAAGTTTATTTATTTATTTATCTATTTTTTATTGATTTGTGATAGTCACAGAGAGAGAGAGGCAGAGACATAGGCAGAGGGAGAAGCAGGCTCCATGCAGGGAGCCCGACGTGGGACTCGATCCCCGGTCTCCAGGATCGTGCCCTGGGCCAAAGGCAGGCACCAAACCGCTGCGCCACCCAGGGATCCCTGTCCTCTTGTTTTGATCCAGAGCAGGGACACTGATGGTTTTCACTGGGTTTCATTTGGACTGACCTTTGGTTGCTTCCAAAAACCAGGTACTTTCTCTCAGGGCAGATCTGTGCCACCATTTACAGTAGTCCATTGAGTAAAGAAGTTACAGGAATGTCTGGCTGATAACAGTATGTTGAAATACATCTATCTCCTGAGAGGGAACATTTCTGGATAATGAGTTCGGCTCCTCTCATCCCCTCACTCTACTTTGTATTCCTGTCTCTTCTAGTCCACTGGCTTTTCCTTTGTTTTCCTTCTATCTTACTAGCTTCCCCATATGTGGCCTCTGGGAGCCTTCTAGTCATAGTATCGACTGTGGTTTACATGTAGACAGGGTATGTTAACACAGTGTATTTCGAGGCTTTCAACCTACTTGAAAACTAAGAAAGTAAGTGTAAAGCATAGAAATGGTCAGTAGAAACAAATGACCCTTAATAAGGTGATTAAATCCTAGCCACAGATTAGCTTGCATACCCAGCATGCTCATGGGCACTTTTTCACTTAAATTACGTCTGACTTGAATGTCTGATAAATAAAGTCATGTTTTAGTCACGTTGGTAATAGCTACCATTGAATTTAGCAGAACAAACGGTGTCCTTTGAGTTTTGCTAAGAGATAGGGAGACTGCTTTGGGGTGTGTTTTGAGTTCAGAGCCCTGTTCTTTAATGTTTTGGTGGTATTCTCAGGCATTTCTTTTCTCCTTTTTTTTTTTTTTTTTTTTTAAGATTTTTTTTATTTGTATTTATTCATGAGAGACAGAGAGAGGCAGAGACAGAGGCAGGAGGAGAAGCAGGCTCCCTGTGGGGAAGCCCGATGTGGGACTTGATTCCGGAACTCCAGGATCATGCCCTGAGCCAAAGGCAGACGCTCAACCACTGAGCCACCCAGGCGTCCCTCTCAGGCATTTCCAACTGTCTTTTTTAATCTTCTCTGGTCTGCTTTGGTTATCCTTTAAATTTGTTTTTATTTCTTAGAGGAATTTATGTGTGTCATAAAGCAGTCCTGTCTGTTCCCAAGGTACTCCAGCTTTTACCTGTGCTTTCTTTCCTCTTCTTGGTTTATTTCCTTGCTTTCATGGTATAAGAAGCCAAGAGACCTTTTATGTGACTTAGGATCTAATCCTGGTGTTCTGAGATTATATAATGAGGCCCCTTCTACAGAGTGTCTTCTAGATTTCCCCCTGTTCCCTCCTCACTGTCTCCACAGCCACCTGCATTGTGATCTTACTTTTATAATGTTTCCCTTGCCATATTGCCCGCTAGTCCTTTTCTTCCTCTCTGAAGATTTCCTCAGGTTTAGATTCTTACCTTTGGTACATTTTTTTTTTTTTTTAAGATTTTATTTATTGATTCATGAGAGACAGAGAGAGGCAGAGACCCAGGCAGAGGGAGAAGCAGGCTCCATGCAGGGAGCCCGATGCAGGACCCGATCCCGGGACTCCAGGATTATGTCTTGGGCCAAAGGCATGCTAAACCGCTGAGCTGCTTGCCCCTTTGGCCACATTCTTATTTTTGCTGTCATTCACTTCCCAAGAACCTTTTCTTATTCTCTGGCTTCCTAAATTTTTTTTCTTAAAGTATGTTCTTATTATATTTTTTGTACTTTCTTTGACATTTTCTTGTGTTCCTTGCAATTTTATCAGACTTTTTTTTTTTCCCATTTGGTTTGTTTATTCTTGACTTCTATGTCAGAGGCTTCAAATTTCTGTTGATTTTTGACAGTTCATACTGAAAGTTGATATGCCAAAATCTGAGTAAAGGTGGCATGGTATGTCAGTTTTCCATTTGCTGCTTCTGTTTCATTCCCTTACACAGCCTGCATGTAAGCCTGGTGCCCCCAAGTCCAGAGTCTCCACTAAGGTCTCAAGAGACCTTGTTTCCTGTTTTGCTCTCTTGAGGAGAGGGAGACCTGGAGGGCAGTGCTCCTTCCTGAGACCTTCAGGGTAGTTGGGTCCCTGACTGTCCTTCAGGACACTGGGGTCAACAGCTGAACTTCGGACAGTGGGATCAGTGATTGTCTTTAGGATGCTTGGTCCACAGCTGCCCTTGAGGCTCACAGGTTCAGTAGCCGTCTGCTTTAACCTCTGCCTTTGACTCTACTTACAGTCATGCTTTAAAAAATCTCCACGAAATTAATAATGAATTTAGTTTTTCCTTAACAAAAACAATGGTACTGTAGAGGTTTCGAAGAGTACAAGAAGATACAGAGATAAAGTAGTCATCGCTCCCCAATCCTTACCTCAGAGATAATTAGTATTAAACTTCTGGTCAGCATGCTTCCAGGCACCTTGGTGGTCACATGTGCTGGTGCGATGAATAAGTGGAGTATATAATGTGAGTGTCTGTGGTGGGATGTACTGTCAAGGAGTTGTTCTGTGCTCCTGAGTAGACTCCTCAGGATTCAGGACTGACTTACATGGGGTGTAGCTACGCCATAGTTTGCCTGCCTGTCCTTTGAAGGTCATTACGCAGTTTCCTTAATATAAACAATATGCTGAACAGTCTTGTACAGTTTTGTATACTTCAACCATGTGTACCTCCCTGGAAAACATTCCCAGAAATTGAGTTGGCTGGGTCAGAGAATATATATTTTTGGCATTTCGATGCCGCCACTGGCTTGCCCTTCAGAAAGGGTCACCAGTGCCCCTCCTACCTGGGGCACTGGGGTAGTTTTTTGCATCCTTACCACTATCAGAATTAACACATTTTGGAGATCTTTACCTAATAAATACTTTATGGTTTTGATTTATATAAGTACTCAAGTTGGGCGTTTTTTGTGTTTATTTACCTTTTCATTTCTTTGAGACTGACCTATGTGCTGACCTTTGCTCATTTCCATGTCTGCACTGGTATGTCAGTTTTCCATTTTTCCATGAGTCTTTTTAAAAAATTATAAGAATGCCATCCAACTGTGTCAACTCTGTAATGTCAGCAGTGGATGCCTCCGAAGAATGTTTCTGTCTCACATCTTGAGGAGTGTCTGGGTATCCAGAGTTTTCAGAATTTCGTACAGTCTAATCTGTTGGTGTTTCTTAACTGCTCTGAGTGTCCTCTTCTATTAGAAAGGAGGGTTTACCTTTATTTCTTTCTAGGACTTGTTTTGACTTTATTTTTACATTGAAGCCAGTTTGCTTTTTTTAAGGGTAAGAATTATTTTTGATGAGGAAAAGCACTCTGTAGTCAAGATTCATGCCCTTCTCTGATGTTTTGCCTTTGCTAAGGGGCGGGGCGGGGCGGGGGGGAAGGTCATTGAATCTCTGGTCTTCAATTTATCCCACTCTTCTCTTCCTCACATCTGTTAGTTTTCCTGAGATTAGTTCTGTCTTCGGTAAAAAATTTTGGGCCTCCTTGTACTTGTGTCCTGTTGGCCTCCTAAGAGATACATTGTTCTTTTCACTTTGTATTTCCTGTCCCTTTTTCCTGTGCTGTATATATAGTTCGTGAACTGCCCACTGGGATCTCGATCTTGTCCCACTCTTCCCACAAAAACACTTCCCTGGGCAGCCTCAGCACCTTAGATGCTGCTTTCTCAGCAGAGAATTGTAAGTAATTCTGCATCAGGAAAAGCACACACAGCTGGGGGTAGCGGAGGTCCATGGATAGGGAGACAACTGTCCTTAATCTCCTATCTCCCAGGTTAATTACTGAGGTGTTTCAGTTCTGGGATGATGTGCTAGAAGGTCAGTTATATCACTTCTAAGTCCTGGCTCATAAATGACCCATGATTTCTCACACCCAAAACACAGTTGTTTTTTAAAAAATTACAGTGGCAGGTGTGCTTTGTAACAGATCCAGTATGGAAGCACACAAAGTGATTCCCTTCTTCTCTTCCCTCCAGTCCCACAAACATGACTAACTGCAGTTTGCAGTTTATCTTACATACTCTTTTGTGTGCCTTATACAAATACATGTTTTTCTTATGCTTTTAAACAAAATAGGACTGTGTTGTACATATTACAGAGCTCTTCATTTTACGTTGTCTTGTGGTTGTGGGCCTGGGGGCAGTTCCGTTTTTCTCTTCCATACCAGTTTGGGCTAACAGATTTTAGGGTGTTTGTATATTTTTGCTCTTTTAAGAGATGCAGAATAAGCCTTCTCGTAGGTAGATCTGATTTATAAGTGAGATTATTACTAGGTCATAGGGTGTGTACTTTTACACTTTGATAGATTCTACTACCAGATTGTTCTTTAACAAGGCCTAGCAGTTTGTGCCTGCTTCAGGTGAGCCTCAGAGCCCCATTTATCCTTCTGCTCTTAGTGCTCTGTGACTTGTTAAGAATTCAGGGGCTCCTGGAGGGCTCAGTTGGTGAAGTGTCTGCCTTCAGCTCAGGTTGTGGTGAGTCTGCTGCTCCCTCTGCCCGTCCTCCTGCTTATGTGTGGGCGCATTCGCACGTGCGTGCTCGCTCACTCTTTCTCAAATAAGTAAATATAAACTTTTTATTTTTAATTTTTATTTATTTACGATAGTCACAGAGAGAGAGAGAGAGAGAGAGAGGAGAAGCAGGCTCCACGCGCCAGGAGCCCGACGTGGGATTCGATCCCGGGTCTCCAGGATTGCGCCCTGGGTCAAAGGCAGGCGCTAAACCGCTGCGCCACCCAGGGATCCAATAAATATAATCTTAAAAAAGAATAGGTACATTCAGATTCTGGTTTAGTGTTGCTGTTTTTTATGTTTTGTTTTTGCAAAAGTGATTCTTAAATCTGGTAGCACAAAACAAGTGATTACATCTTAGGCACAACTAACCTTTTGCATGTGACATTTGTGTTTTTCCAAAATTTCCTCTTTATTAAAACAGTTTTTTATGGTGTTGACGCTTACTATTAAGTTTAAAAGCACAGTAAATCTTCCTTGCGACTATTCACATTCAGCAGTAGGAGAATTTTAAACTCAAGTCTATGCTAGAACTACACTCGTTTTTGAGGAACATTGTGAAGAGCTTAGTGCAGAACTCAGCCCAGGACATGTGACTGCTGACCAGCAGTATATGTGACTGCTTCCTGTCCACATATGTATCGGAGCCACTGGGCGGTGATGGCTGATGTCAGCTTGATGAGAGCATGGAGCTGAGTTCCGGGTGGCAAAAACACCATGAGATGGGAGTGGGCAGGTGTGCCTCTGATCATGTTCTGAGGGTAGGTGAGCAGACTGCTGAGGATAACGGAACATGCTTCTTACTGAAATTTGGCTAAAATTTTAGCTAAGTTCATAGTTCACTTTGTGTCACATTTGGACTAGATTTAGTTTTACTGTGGCTTGGGGTTATGGTCAGGATGCACCCTTATGGCGACTGTATTATTCTTTCAGGGAAGGGAGCTGTGTACAGCTTCGACCCAGTAGGGTCCTACCAGAGAGACTCCTTCAAGGCTGGAGGCTCAGCAAGTGCCATGCTCCAGCCGCTGCTTGACAACCAGGTAATGACACTGCATCCAGGCTGGTCATGACGTTAACACAGAGTGCTTCCCTCTGAGTTCCGTTCACCAGCTGAGGAGAGTGAGGAAATCGAGGCTTGCTTGTATGTCCCTGCTGAGTTTGTGTGGCTGATTTTCCCTACCCCAGTCTACGGTCTCTGTGTTCTGCTGGCTCTCTTGTGGCCTCTCACCTTCTCCCAGGGCTTTAGTGTCTTCTGTGCTCTCGTGACTTCCAGGCCTCTTGTATCTATAATATTCAGTCTGTGTTTTCAATTCTTGCCACCTTTACCTGAACATCTTGAAAATGCTTTTCTCCACATATTCACCTTTTTGTGTCCCCTTATTTTGTATTCTAACTTCCAAGTACATTTTTGATTTACCTCCTTTTCTGTTACTGTTGCCTAAATTCAGGTCTGCATTTCCCAGCATCCTTTCTGCCTCCAAACTTACTTCCTTGTGTTTCTGAAATACATCATAAACGTGTAGTCACTTGTGTGTATTGCTTACCTGCCTCCTCTCCCATCCATGTGGTGTGCTTCTCCTGCACAGCACACCCTCGGTCTGCGGTGTCACTGCCGTCTGACTCCGCTATATCCTTCGTGCCCCCATAACTCAAGTGTGTCTTCTGCCAAAGGAGATTTAGTTATAGCTGCTGGGGCTCTCCTGGCTCTTTTCTCTTAATGGTAGCATATTGTATAATGGTATGTGTGCTTCTCAGGAGCAGGAGCTTTGTCTCAGTGAATATTTGTCAGGCTTTAGGAATGTTGTGAAGAGCTTGGTGCAGAACTCAGCAGGACCTGGGACTGCTAACCAGTCTGCCTGTGAGACCTTCAGTCAGCTCTGGAAGCTTCTTAGTTGAGAGACATTTTAAATTTGTGTGTGATCTATTCATTATGAGTCCCCAGACTTGTGAAGGCATTGGGGAGGCTGGAGCCACCTTTGTACTGTCACATGATGCCTCAACCATGTTTCCTGTCCCACCAGGTTGGTTTTAAGAATATGCAGAATGTGGAGCATGTCCCGCTGTCCTTGGACAGAGCCATGCGGCTTGTGAAAGACGTCTTCATTTCTGCAGCGGAGAGGGATGTGTACACTGGGGATGCACTGAGAATCTGCATTGTGACTAAGGAGGGCATCAGGGAGGAGACTGTTCCCCTGAGGAAGGATTGATTGGTGTGCTGTTGTTATTAATCACTTCAGAACTGGTTAATTTTGTATCTTGGAACTATTGGTCTATTATGTTTCATTAAAAAATAAAAGCTGAAGTAATCATTTTGTTGTAATTTGTGTTCTTTAAGCAGGATGAACCTAGAAAGTAGAATTTCATTTTCCTTTCATTTTCTATTTTTCTGTCTTTCAGAGCAATTTTTGCATTTTAATTTTTTTTAGCTCTACGTCCAACATGCAGCTCAAACTCAAGACCTCAAGATCAGGAGTCACATGCTCCACTGGCTGATCCAGCCAGGTGCCTGTTTTTGTATTTTAAAAATGAAAAAAAAAAAAACCAGGTTGTGTCATTTTTTGCTTGTATTTATGAGCAAGAAATTTATCTGGAAAAGATGACCTTTGGTCAGCTCATTCCATGATGACCAACCCATCTTATGAAGAGGGTTTTTAGAATTTATTTAGTCCACCCAGCTTGCCTTACAGGGTGGGTTACCTTTAAATCACCACTTTTAACTTTAAACCATCTCAGTCTTGTTAACAAATGTGAATGGAATATCTTATAATTTCTCATCTTTGCTAAGCAGTTGGTAATGGCTGTTTTAGAAAAATGTTCAAAATAAAATTACAAAAGCAAATAACCCTTTAAATGGGCTTTGTCCAGAAGTCAGCGGGAAGAATCTTTATAAACTCTTTGAGTATTAAATCTGAGGGGTGGGGGAATCCCTGGGTGGCGCAGCGGTTTGGCGCCTGCCTTTGGCCCAGGACGCGATCCTGGAGGCCCGGGATCGAATCCCACGTCAGGCTCCCGGTGCATGGAGCCTGCTTCTCCCTCTGCCTGTGTCTCTGGCTCTGTCTCTCCTTCTATCTCTCAAGAATAAATAAATAAAATCTTTTAAATAAATAAATAAATAAATCTGAGGGGCGCCTGGGTGGCTCAGCGGTTGAGTGTCTGCCTTCATCCCAGGGCTTGATCCTGGTGTCCCGGGATTGAGTCCCACGTCGGGCTCCCCGTATGGAGCCTGCTTCTCCCTCTGCCTGTGTCTCTGCCTCTCTCCCTCCCTCTCTCTCATGAATAAATAAAGTCCTAAAAAAAGTCCCAACTCTTGATCTCAGCTCAAGTATTGACCTCAGAGTTGTGAGATGAGCCCTGTGTTGGGCTCCCTAGTGGGCATGGATCCTACTTTAAAAAGAAACTCAAGATCTAAATTTTGATAGAGCTAAAGTAGTTTCTGTTTTAGAACTATTGAATACATTTTATCTCCCTGTAATGTTGGAGGGGTTTTCTTGGTAGGGAACAAGTCAGATACAGCGTAGCCTAGGGGGTGTTACTGGTTTTGTGGCCTATTAACAACAGTGGGGTTTTCCTATTGGCCTGTTAATTTAAATAAAATTATCAACACCCTAAGAGATACATACTTTAAAATTTGCCGAGGAGTCCATTGATCTGTCGCCTGCGAGCCTGCGAGCCGGAGGCCCAGGAGAGGTGATGTGTGAGGCCCTATCTCCAGGGACAGGAGATTTCTGTCCCAGCTCAGCATGCTCCCAGCAAATTAGACATGCCCACACTTGGGGGGGGGGGGGGGCGACAAGGGGGTGGGCGCAACCTGCTTTACTCAGTGCACCAATTCAAATGCTAATCTCACCCAGAAGTCCCCTCAAAGCCCAAAAATAATATTTAGCTGGGCATCCTTTGGTCAGGTTGACATAAAATTGATCATCACAATTTTATAAACTTTTTTAATTAAAGATTTTATTTATTCATGAGAGAGAGGCAGAGATACAGGCAGAGGGAGAAGCAGGCTCCATGCAGGGAGCCCGACTTGGGACTCAATCCCTGGTCTCCAGGGTCAGGCCCTGGGCTGAAGGTGGCGCTAAACTGCTGAGCTACCCGGCTGCCCAGTATTTTTTTTTTTTTTAAGATTTTATTTATTTATTCATTAGAGACAGGCAGAAGGAGAAACAGGCTCCATGCAGGGAGGCCGATGTGAGACTTGATCCCAGGACTCCAGGATCACGCCCTGGGCCCAAGGCAGGCATTAAACCGCTGAGCCACCTGGGGAATCCCTAAATTTGGTATTTTTAAATTTTTGTTTCAAAGGATGTTCCATTGATTTGCGGATTCAACTTTTCCACAATTTTAAATTATCTAAATTTGTCTCGAATTTTCTATTGGGTCCCCACCTCCAAAGATATCTAGGGAAGTTTCACAAATTCATGATGTCTTCTTTTCAGCCTCAGGTATGGATTATAGTAACCTAGTATTTCTCCAGACCTTGAGTGTGGTCTCATTTGAAGGCCTGTGTTTGCAGGAGGCTGGAGTCAGTTCGGCCTTGTCCAGGACACACTAGCTGTGGGTCCTTTCAGCGCTAACTCTGACTCTAGTTGGGGCGGCTTTTATAGATTATTTAACCACAATTCCTCTCCTGAAAAAGGGAGCCTTTTAGCACTTTGGTAGATTAGAGGTTTAATTTCTAGTTAGCCTTTAAGTTTCTGGTGGAGAAGCCGCTATTACATCAAGACTTCCTTTCCTATGAATGTCAGATCTACATTTCTGCCTGCTGCACAGAGTGAAAGGGATTGAGAATCTGGTAACACTAGAGATTGTTGTGGGAAAACGGTGCTTACTCTCTGGATGTGTTAATGTAACTTGATTTACACACCCTGAATTGGAACGCGGTGCCTATGTTTGTCTTTGCCTTAATAACCAGAGCAGAAATAGGCTTCTGAAGTCTGCTCCATGGAACTCCCCTGTGGGGTTGTGCTGGCTCAGAGCTGAGCCTGTGACTGGCAGGTGCCACTCAGACCTCCGTGTGTCATACACACACGTTTTCTGCTTGAATTGCAGAAAGAAAAAACAGGCTCTGGGACCAACTGCAAGACAACTTGAGATAAGGAGGTAGGTAAGACAGTGTCCTTATGACCAAATGTCTTGACTATCACCCTGATAGTTTTTCCCCTTCCTTTCTGTACCTAATACTAGAAGCGCCCTTCCTCGGACCAAGAGCATTTATTAACTTGCTTTCTGACTCGAGGTCTGCATTCCCTCTACTTGTGATTTTCGGAGTATGACGGATGGGATCGCCTGTATCAGAATTATGTAGACACTGGATCCAAAAAAAAAGAAAAATTATGTAGACACTGACTGGTTAAAAACTAATTCCTGGGCACATCTCAGACGTATTGTCCTAGTCTCTGAGCTGGGCCCTGAAAATCTCATACCCAGGTGATGCATACACAATTTTTAAAAACTCCCTTAATTCTTCCTCAGGTTCAATCAGAGAAACAACTCATAGAAGACACATTATTGTAAGGTTTGGCCTGGTGTGATTAAGAGGAGCTGGATCTGGTCTGTGGGTGGTGCTGGAGCCTAAGGTCCGCAGTGTGGGCTGTTGGGAAGGGATAATGGGTGTGAAGTGGGGCACAGGGGGGCAGCCTGGGCCCTGTGAATGGGGGCCAGGAGAACACTTGTGCCAGCCTCACTACCTCCAGATAGCCCATGTCAGTGACTGGGACAAGGGACTGGGCCAAACCCTCACTGGGCCTGGAGGGAGGCAGGCAGGAGGTGAAGGTGCTCGAACCCAGGCACCGCCCATAATCCTCAGGTGGGCATGAAAGCAAGATGGCTGGTGCCTCCTCCCCTTACCTGCCAGCCCCCGCCCCCCAGACTTCCCAGCAGCTGGCCACCCCTAGACTTGGGAAGGAGCTTCAGCTTCCTTCCCACGTTGTTGCTTCTACAGGGGAGGTACTGCTGGGGGAGCCTGAAGGCAAAGTGAGTTGGAGGTTCAGGAACCTTGTTCCTCCTTCCTGCTAGTTAGCTCGTTTTCCACCAGGAGAGGATATGAAAATGGTTTGAAGGGGGGATGCCTGGGTGGCTCAGTGGTTGGGTGCATCTGCCTTTGGCTTAGGGCGTGATCCAGGGTCCTGGGATCGAGTCCCGCATCGGGCTCCCTACATGGAGCCTGCTTCTCCCTCTGCCTGTGTCTCTGCTTCTCTTTCTATGGGTCTCAGGAATAAATAAATAAAATCTTTTTTTAAAAAAGGTTTGAAGAGAAGTTTTCACCCATGGGGTCACTAGGGTTTGTCTGTTAATATCCTGGGGCTGTTTTCTGGCTCCCAGCATGTGTGCATGTCGGCGGTGGCAGGTGTGGGTATGTCCAGGGAGGGGAGAGGCCCCGCCTGCCCAGGCCATGGTCACCGTCTGTGAGTGGGTGCTTCACGAGCACACGTTGTCCTCTATCCTTCAGCACGAGGTTAGCTGGCCATGTGGTTCTTGGGTCGGCCTCTGGGAGCTCAGAACACAACATGGTGGGGCGCCCCGGTGGTGCAGGCGGGTGAGCGCCCGACTCTTGGTTTCGGCTCAGGTCGGATCTCAGAGTCTGGAGATCGAGCCCCGAGTTGGGCTCTGCACTGAGTGGGGCATCGCTTAAGACTATCCCTAACCCTTCCCACCCCTGCCCCGTGTTCTCTCTCTCTCTCTGTCTCTCTGCCTCTGTCTCTGTCTCTCTCTCTCTGTCTCTGTCTCTCTCTCTCTGTCTCTCTCTCTCATGACTAAATAAATCTTCAAAACAGCCCCGGCTGTGGATTGCACGGCTGCCCCGGGACCATTTGGTCTCCCATCACTGGCCTGAGTTCGGGGCGGTGCCTAGAGCCCCTTCCCCTCCGCTGCCTAGTGTGGGGACGGAAGAGACTGTCCCCCCCCCAGGCCCTGCGCCTCTGGGCCTTTTCCCCGACAGGCAGGCTGCCTCTAGGCAGGACCAGGGGGTCGGGCACCCATGAGAGGGGCAGACGGCACCCCATTGGGGTTGGGGTGAGGTGGGGGGCGATCTCCTACCCTGCAGCGGGAGCTGCCGGGACAGCACTGCGGGAAGCCCCGGGAGAGGGGCCTGTGGCCCCGGGAAGGGCCTGACCCGGTGCCTCGCGGAGGGCGCGCCCTCGGGGCCGCCAGGTGGCGGCGTTGGCCTCCGGTCCAGCCACCGGCGGGAAGGCCTGGTCCCGGAGGAGACGCAGGCGGGGGCGCCCGGCCCTGCCCCGGCCCTGCACCGGCTGCCCTGGCCCTCACTGTAAATCCCCTCTCCCACCGGGAAGGACGCGCGCTGTTTGGCGCTCCGAATCCCAGATCGTCCTCATATCAAAGTGGACAGGACGGGACAGACCCAGCAAAGCTGGTAGTAATCTGTACCAAAAAGTTAGCCGACAGCGATCTGTGCTGGAGACTCTGGGTGTGTGTATGGGGTGGGGGTAACGAGGCGGGGGAGAAAGAGAAAGCGGGGAGGACGGTCGTGGTTTGGAGAGAGAAAAATCTCAACACAGAATTTCTTTGGAAACAGAAACTTATGAGGTTTTTCCGGACGACTGACTGGCGGCAGAAATGAGATTCAGCCCCACACGCGTTTATTCTACTGGGTCTCCCTCTGGGTTTTCTTTTGTCTTCTGCTACCAACAAGTCCTCTTGTTTCTTGTACTTCGGTAAATTCCTCTCAAATTAACCTTGATGTCACGAAAACCTAAGGACTCAAGTCTATAAATGCCACTGAGATTCTTCGTTGAGGATTTTGTGGAGATGCTGACGAATGTGTCCACGAATCATGAAGCTTAATCTCTGATCGATGAAGTCGAGGCCAGCGGGCACACTGCTCGCTTCCCGTGGCCTGTGGCCTTCAGCTCAGCCCCAAGAACATGCGGGAGGAGACTTGCTTTTTCTCTTTTTAATTTAAATTCAAGTTAGTTAGCAGACTGCAGCAGAGGCTTCGGGAGCAGGATCCAGGGGGTCATCACCACTGCCCCCCCCCCCCCCCGTGCTCACCCAGGTGCCTCCGCGGCGCCATCCCCCCCCCCCACAGTCCTCTTGGGGCTTTGCCTCCCCAGAGACTTGCTTTTCTCGCACACAGCTCGATGCCTTTGGCTCAGAAGGGGACGGCCCAGGCTGCTTTCATTCCATGCCGGCCGGTAAATGTACTTGTGTCGTGTCTCACGGGTCATTCTGCCTTTTTCCGTTTTTGCTCAAAATAGAAATCAAATAAATCCAAGGCAAACCTACCCTACTTGGAGATGAAAGTTCAGTGTGTAATTACAGCGACCGAATTTCCACGCCGAAGTTTGACCCGTGCCTAATACAGGGTGTGACCAAACATCTGAATTTAAGGCTCTCTCTGAAATATTAGCAGTTAGGAGCCCCTATTTAATTTTTCTTTCTAAATATTTATTTTTAATGATTTCAAGAGCTATAACTGGACTCCGATTTCATTTACGTTCTTGACTTGGTCAATTTGGCGGTTTTCCTTCGTTGTCGGAACCGATTGTTGAGAAGCACGGGAGGGGCCGGGAAGGTGAGGACACTGCCGGCCCATCCGCGTCGCTGTCGCTGCCCTTCCTTTCGTTCACAATTTTGAGAAGAGCCATCTGGACCCACGGTGTTGCTTAGCTTCTCCGGAACCAACCGTCTGGACGGACCCTGCTCCCCTCTCCTGCCTCCTGGGAGCGCTGCTGCCCGTGCGTTCCTGGAGTCCGGCCAGGCGGCGGCGCTTCTGGACTCCGGGCCTGGGGCCTGACGCGTCACGAAGTATTCCTCGGTGGTGGTTTCCCTGAGAAACTCCTCAGAAAGAACGTCTCCTGAAAGCCGTCCACGACTCTAGCAAGGCCAGCGTCTGAGGGAAGACGCTAGAAAGGCGCAGAGACAAGAAGGCGCCAGGGATGAGCTGCGTAGAGCTGAGGAGTCGGCGTATCTGCGACAGTCCCTTCTGTGGGGTCTCCAAGGAGTACAGATCGGCGTGGGGGCCAGACTGACATGTTATGAAAGCACAGACACTAAAGTATCATTTTCCCGAGAAATCCGAATTTGCCTATTTATGTTGTGTATTTAGAGGTGGTGTCGGCCTATTTGTTCAGACATGCCCTGAGCTCCATCTACCCAGTATTTTGACAGTGTTTTCCCAGTTCCTCCCATGTCCCAGGCACTTTCCTGTCCTGGGGATATCGCTGTAAATAGAGACACGAAGTCCCTGCTCTCTTGGGGTAGTTAGCAAATAGCCAGCACACCTCAGGTGTCTACACCACAGAAGTGTGAGGCAATGGAGTGGGCTCACGGAGGCCTTATAACAGGGGCTACGGAGGTGCTGGCGTGCGAGCTGAGACTTGATAACAAGAACACACCAGGGATTTGGGGGTCCTAGGGCTGAGCTTACAACACACATCTGTTCCCTAAATAGCAGCTGAGCACCATCTCTGTGCCCGGCCCTGGGGTCCAGCCCTCGGCAGAACGGACCCCAATCCTCCTCTCAAGAAGCGCGTGTTACCATGGGGAGAGTGAGACGACCACAACCAACACAAGACGAAGTGGATCTTCCCGAGTCACGGTGATGAGCGAGGGGGAGAAAGACAGAGGCAAGGGGCGACTTGTGGGGTGGGGCCGGGTAGTTCAGGTGTCTGGGAAAGGACCCTCCTTCCTCCAGCTGAACAGAAGTGGGACTATGCTTCTGGTTCTTTCTGGGAAGGAAATGTGGCCTAGTGATCCTTGCATCGTCCCTCAGAAGGGGACTGAAGTCCTGACGCTGAAACCCGCCCTTCCATCGACCTCTTGCTTCCCTTTAAGGAAGGGCCATGAGCACAGCCCGTCTGGGCTCCTCGACTAGCAGCGGTCTTGCTGGTGGGGACATGCGGCGCATCTGGGTAGGAAACCTTGTTACAAGAGGGGGGATCTTTTAGTTTCAATCCTTTCGATAACCAACGATTGGGAAATGGTTAGGCCGCTTAGGAGCGACTCAGGACATGGGATACTAACCTGCCATTAAAAGTGCTTCCCACGAAGTCCTTGTGAGTAACTTGGCAAAACATTAGGGCGGAAAACTAACCGAAAAGAGCAGAATACAGCATCGTGCGCCACACGACGGGTCTGTGAGAAAATGAATATCCTAACACAGAAGACAAGGCATCCCAATCAGTACAGCAAGGTGGCCGGGTGTGTGGTTTCCTTTTGTAGACCTCCTTAATGGACTTCTATTATCTATTTATTTTTAATTTTAGGAGAAAGCTTTGTAATTTAGAATTCTGGTTTAATAATCCCTCTTCCCCTGATTCTTTTTGTAAAGGAATCTCTGTGCTGAACGTGGGGCTCAATCTCAAGACCTCAGGATTGAGAGTCACATGTTCCATGGACTGAGCCAGCCAGGTGCCCCGTTCCTCTTCCCTTTCTGCCAAAATTCTCAAGATATTTTATTGTAATTTTAGATGCAATACAGTAAACAACTTAATAGAAAAAAAATCTAAGTGGCAACCTAGAGTTAGAAAAAAGTCAGTTTGACAGAGTATTTCACTTTTAACCAGCCATGAAAACAAACCTGATTGTCTCCTAATCAGTAAAAAATAAAGACTATGTTTCCGTGAGTACTGTCTCCACAAGCCACAAATATTTTTAGGCAGCATATGGGACGAGGTTGGGAAAGTGGCTGAGCCCAGCTCAGCTGTGTACGTGTGTGAACACTGCTGGACAGCTAGGTGGTGGACCGGCCGGAAGAACAGTCTGATTTATCTGTCAGATGATGAAACTGAAACTTTAGGGTTTTTATTGTATTTTTTAAAGATTTTATTTATTTATGTATTTATTCATTCATTCATTCATTCATTCATTCATTCAGAGAGGGAGCGACAGGGCACACGTGCCTATGAAGAGGGGCAGAGGGAGAGGGAGAGAGAATGAATCCAGGTGGACTCTGTGGGTCTTGACTCCATGACCCGGGATCATGACCTGCGGGGAGCCCGATGCAGGGCTCGATCTTGGGACCTCGGGATCCCGGCCTGAGCTGAAGGTGGACGCTCAACCACTGAGCCACCCGGGCGCCCCAAAACCCCGGCTTTTTAGAGAGATG
This sequence comes from Vulpes lagopus, assembly GCF_018345385.1. Classification (NCBI taxonomy): domain Eukaryota; kingdom Metazoa; phylum Chordata; class Mammalia; order Carnivora; family Canidae; genus Vulpes; species Vulpes lagopus. The sequence goes on from NC_054824.1 coordinate 464,803, forward strand.
TGAACAAAGTCTCAGTTGTCTGGAGAAAAACCACAGAAAATTATGACTTCCCTTGGGCTTCATGAAGGTCAAGGGAATTTTCACCTTTATGCACATTACAAAATTCTAATAAGGCAAATAAATGATACTGAAGGGTATAGAATTTCCCTCAAAAAAAGATTGCGGCCAGGGAAAGTGACCAGTGCTTTTTTTACTCCTTGGAAACTCGTTGTAGTGTCACATATTCCTTCTTACAGTTTTCACAGCTTGCAGGGAGACATTTATCAGTCAAAACTTATCAGGAAGTTTGGTGTAGGTTTAGAGACACTTCTACATTCTCTTATCCCTTTAATAAATTTATTTTTTTATTTTTTTTTTAATTTTTATTTATTTATGATAGTCACAGAGAGAGAGAGAGAGAGAGAGAGAGAGAGAGAGAGGCAGAGACACAGGCAGAGGGAGAAGCAGGCTCCATGCACCGGAAGCCCGACGTGGGATTCGATCCCGGATCTCCAGGATCGCGCCCTGGGCCAAAGGCAGGCGCCAAACCGCTGCGCCACCCAGGGATCCCCCTTTAATAAATTTAAATTGCCCCATGTCCCTCATAATTTCTTATAAGAAAAATAATTTTCAAATTTTACAGTAGAGAACACCTAAGTAGCTGTTCAGTGTCTCAAAATTCATAGAGTTAGGCCATCCTGACACTCAGCCCCTCTTCTTCTGAACGTGCCATGGCTGTGGGCATGGGTGCTTGTGTCTGTCCTGAGTTAAGAAATTTCCTAGAGGGCAATATCTTATATTTGTTCATCATCTGAAGTGACTGCATGCTTTGGTTTATTATGAAGTACAAGCTATTTTTTTCCCTTGAATTCCTCTGCTGCTTCATCCATTCATCCATGAATTTTATTATGGAACATTTCAAGTGCACACAAAAGAAGTTGAGAGACCAGCGCCGTGAACCCTAGGTGCCCCTCACCTACTTCCAAAGCTCGGCATGGCCAGCCTATGTCATCCCTCCCACCCCCCGATTACTCTGAAGCAAATCTCAGAAACTCTATAAACTTCATCTGTAAATATTTCAGCCGTGGAAGATAATGACTATATATTAAAACATAGTTACAGTATCACAATCAAACCTTTGAAAATTAACCATGATTCTTCAATCAAATATCCACTGTAGGGATCCCTGGGTGGCGCAGCGGTTTGGCGCCTGCCTTTGGCCCAGGGCAGGATCCTGGAGATCCGGGATCGAATCCCACGTCGGGCTTCCGGTGCATGGAGCCTGCTTCTCCCTCTGCCTGTGTCTCTGCCTCTCTCTCTGTGTGTGTGTGACTATCATAAATAAAAAATTTTAAAAAAAATATCCACTGTATTCAAATTTCCTCAATTATCTCATAAATGTCTTTTTACAGTTCATGCAAGTCTGGAGTAAAATAAATCTCTCTTTCTCATCCCCTTGAAATTTAATCGTCAAAAAGGCCAGGTGGTTTGTCCTGTAGACTTCCCTGCTTATTGCACGTTACTGATTGAATTTCTGAAGTTTCTATAAATGTCTTTTCTTGTAAATTGGTAGATTTAGAAACTTGGTCTGATTCAGTTCACTTTTCCACTAACAGAGCAATAGACACTTGTATGAGTCTTACAATTGCTTAGATGAGCAAATTGGATCTGTTTCTTTTTTTTTTTTTTTTTTTTTTTTTATTTATGATAGTCAACACAGAGAGAGAGAGAGAGAGAGGCAGAGACACAGGCAGAGGGAGAAGCAGGCTCCATGCACCGGGAGCCCGACGTGGGATTCGATCCCAGATCTCCAGGATCGCGCCCTGGGCCAAAGGCAGGCGCCAAACCGCTGCGCCACCCAGGGATCCCTTGGATCTGTTTCTATTAAACTATTGCACAAGAGCACCTGGGCCTCTAGTCGCTTTTCCAGGCAATTTTGGCAGAAATGGGTCAGCAAGGTTCCAGGACGACTCAGGAGACCTGGTCTCTTAGTAGGGTCTGGGCTCAGCAGAGGAAGGGGAGCACTCAAAAGCCCAGGGCCAAAGGGGCCTTCACAGAAACAAGATGAGTGTACATGCTCCCAATATCGGACCGGAAGACCTGCTCTCTGCAGCTGCTGATTCTACTCGGCTTTCTGGAAGCGCCGTGGTGAATGGACACCCGGCTTTTATAACAAGCCTGGTTCTTTTGTGATATGACACATACCTCAAAGTATTACTGATTTTTTAGTTTATGCCATTATAAGGTAGCCTTCCGTTTTTACAAAAGCCAAAAGCCGTCTTTAGATCATAGGTTCCAGGCTCAGATGGCCTCCCCCTCAGGCAAGGTGAAAGCCCCTTTGCACGTGGGGGGGGAGACCCCTTTGCATGTGGGGGAGGGGAGGGGAAGGCCCCTTTGCTCCTGGGAGAGGGTGGGGGGAGGTCCCATTGCACGTGGCGAGGGTGGGGGGAGGCTCCTTTGCACGTGGGGGAGGGTGGGGGAAGGCCCCTTTGCATGTTGGGGAGGGTGGGGGGAGGCCCTGTTGCGCATGGGGAGGGTGGGGGGAGGCTCCTTTGCACGTGGGGGAGGGTGGGGGAGGCCCCTCTGCACGTGGGGTGCTGTGGGGAGGCCCCTTTGCGGGGATGGGGACCCTCGGCCCGCCAGTCCCTCGGGCTGCGCACGAAGAGCCTCACAAGGTCTCGGCTCCTTCTTCCCAGCGCTGCCTTTCCTTCCACGGTGTTTGCTTTTTGTCCTTAACCGTGGATTGTCCTGTCTTGTTACACTGCGCGTGTTAATAATGACGTGTCACCTGCCTTCTCAGCACAGCCTCCAGCCGATGTGACTAACCTGCTCCTGTCAGTTCGGCCTTTGCTTCTGGGTGACTCCGGGCTCTTTGTGTTGGCCCCTAAGGCGTAATAGTAATAAGGGCCTGCTGGTCTCTTCTCTGCCATTATCTTCGTTATCCCTGTGTTGGGACTATTTTGGGAGGGTGCCTCAGGGACAGCTGTGGGACACATTTAACCTGCCAGCTGGAATGTCTTGCCAAATGCCCCGCATGTTCCAGCTTCTGTACGTGGCTCTGCCTGGGCACGAAGGGCGACAGGGTGAGTGTGACCGGCCCGTCTGCGGGGAGGCTCAGGTGGTCCCCATTCCCTTTTAGAAACTTCGGAGGCAAAGCTATTCGTAGTGAGGGCTCCTCACCCTCCAGTGCCACGCCCGCTCCTGGCGGCCTTAAAAGGAGAGGACTTGGGAGCTGCTGGCCCGAGTCAGACCGCGGGCGCTTGTCTCCGAGAGCGGTGCCAGGGGAAGGGCTGCTGGGGGCCGCAGGTGTCCTCCCGGAGCCCGGCCTCAAAATAGCCTGGCTGGCCTGAGCTTCCCGGAATAGCTCGCTGCGAATCAATCACCCCCAATCGACGCGAAGCCGCTGAAAACCTATTTATATTTTATGTCTGTGCCGCCCTGAGGAGCAGCTGAATTCAAACTATCGTTCCGGAGGCATTTTGTTCTTCGGCCTCGGTTTCCTGAGACTAAAGCTGTGTCTAACGGTTAGGGCCCTGGGACGATGCGGAATGTCCCGAGTCACATCAACTCATGGATGTGCCGCGGAGGGTCGGGCTGACTGTCACCGACACCTCCCGGTGCAGGGGCCCGCACCCATGAGGCAGCAGGGTCTGGGCACAAACTAAGCATCTTGCCTTTAGGACTAGATTCCATCTCAAAGAATTGTCCGGAAAAGGAAAAGCCTGTTTATCCCGATTTCCTTCACGACTACAGTCCAAAATCAGCTTCTGTAGGGAGGACATTCCGTGCAAATGTGGCCAAAGGCCTGGGCTGGGCCACGGGACCTCTCTGTCCACCATACTACGGCTGTGACAGATGCATGTGGCAGGAGGCCAAATGAGGGAGGATGCAGGGAAAGGCACAGGCTGCAAGGGATCTGACGTGAACGTCCAGCCAGAGGGCCACAGCTCGGTGCACTCCGCAGCCTGTGCGGCTTGGACGCCAAGGGGAGCTCAGGGAGCCTCTGAGCTCGCGGGCAAGAGTGGGGTGCAGGCAGTGGTTTGTGACATCTAACAGATCCTGGACACTCACATGAAATAGGGGCCAAGGGCTGGGGAGAGCAGCGGAGCTAGGCCCTTGGGGACCCCTCAGCTTGGCGCTGAGCTCGGCCCCTCACACGCCAGCCCCTCACACGCTAGCCAGAGTGACCCCAGGACCCGCTGGGCTGGCCAAGCCCACGCTGGCTGCCGCGTCCCCCTTTTCCGGCAGCACCGTGCTGCGCCTCGTGCCCCACAGATGCCCGCGGGGTTGCCGTCAAAGGCTCTGGAGTCCAGGCCCATCGCGTCCCAGCTCTACAGGCGAAGTATTGGCCGTGGGCGAACTGTTGTCCCCACCTGTGAAATGGGTGCCCCCCGAGCCTGAGTCCTTCCTCAGAGCCTGGCCGCAGCCCACACCCACCCGCAGGTCTGCAGCCGCCGGAGCAGGGCTTCGCTGCCAGCCCTGCGCCCACCCCACCCCAACCTGCCCCGACTCTTCTACGGACCCTTCCAGCTGGTGGGTCCTGGCTCAGGAGCACTTGGGGAAGCCACCCCTGGCCTCCCCCTTCCCTCCCCGCCCCCACCTCACTTCGCTCTCTCGTCCTGCGCAGATGCTCTGTAGCCAGTGACTGCGCGGTCGTGGGCCTCTGGCGGCCCAGAGGGCGGGGACCTCACCCTCTTTGCACTCCTGCCCTAGATCCATGGCTACCATTATTGCTTCATAAATATAGTTAATCACGTCGATCTAGCGGGGTTTTCTGGATAGTCTTGTTTTTTGCTTATTATTTATTTATTTATTCACGAGAGACCGAGAGAGAGAGAGACGGAGAGACACAGGCAGAGGGAGAAGCAGGCTCCCTGCCGGAGTCCGACGCAGGACTCGATCCCGGGACCCACGATCACGCTCTGAGCCAAAGCCAGACGCTCAACGCTGAGCCCCCCGGGCGTCCCTGGATAAAGCTTCGGCTGGCAACTATAAATGTCTTCGACTCTTGAAGAATTCATTGTTACTAAATCCAGTTCTGTAGGAAAACCTTACCCAACACAGGGCGGATCAGTGGGGGCGGGGTGGGAGAGATAAAAAGAATTCTTGATGGTAGAAGGTTTGGGGAACCACTGAGCTAGCATCTCCTCCCATCCCAGCGGGAGCTTGATCTCCAAATTAAGCATTTGCTTCTGAGCTTGGGGGCAGCAGCTGCCACAGAGGTTAGGGTACGGGCCTCGCAGCTGACCAGTGCCCTTCCTGAATCAGCAGCCCCTCTGCCAGCCGAGGGCCCCTGCTGGCTTTCTCTGAGCTGGCCGGCAGCCCCTGGCCGCTCCCTAAGGTCTCTTGGGGTCACGTTGCTGCCTACAGCCTTGAGATCTGGGAACAGCTCTTCTCACCTTCTGCCTCTGTTTAGCAGTTAAAATCCCCTATGTGCAAAATGGAGTAAATGACCCAGTAAGATATGGTAACTATTCTCAGAGCCCAAAACTTTATTTTATAGTTGGTATTTAATAACTTTGTATTTGAACTAAAATTATAAAATCCAGGCATCCCCTTTGGGGAGTTTTATATTATGAATTCAATATTAAGAGTTATAGGGCTATTCAAATGGTTGATTCCATTAAATGAGTTGTGAGAGGTTGTATTTTCCAAGAATTGGTCTATTTCATCTAAATTGTCAAATTTATGTGTGTGGAGTCGTCCATAGTGTTCCCCTGTGACCCACTTGATGTCTGATATCTTTAGTGATTATTTCATTTCATTCCTGATATTGATCGTTTGTGTCTTCTCTCTTCCTCTCTGTTTTGCTAAAGATCTGGCAATTTTATTGATCGTTTCAAAGAATAACTTTCTGGTTTAACGGTTTTTTCCTAGTGTTTTAAACTTCATTGATTTCTGCTCTTTATTATTTTCTTCTTTTTGCTTGCTTTGTGTTTATTTTACTCTTTTCTAGGTTCTGAAAATGGGAGCTTAGATTATTGATTTGAGACATACAGAAGGTGTTCTCCAACCATATTAAACTCAAACTAGAAATCAATAACAGAAAAAAGAAAAAAAAAAACAGGGAAATCTCAAAGATGAAGCCTCAAGGAGAATAAAACAAATACATTGATCTAAATAGAAATGATGTACAGCATATCGTATTTATGTGCATGTTTCTAATTCTTCTAAATTTGTTGAGGTTTCTTTCTTTCTTCTTCCTTCCTTCCTTCCTTCCTTCCTTCCTTCTTTCTTTCTTTTTTTTTCTTTCTTTCTTCCTTCCTTCCTTCCTTCCTTCCTTCTTTCTTTCTTTCTTTCTTTCTTTCTTTCTTTCTTTCTTTCTTTCTTCTTTCTTTCTTCTTTCTTTCTTTCTTTCTTTCTTTCTTTCTTTCTTTCTTTCTTTCTTTCTTTCTTTCTTTCTTCTTCTTTCCTTTTTCCTCTAAGATATCTTGGTACATCTTACATGGGCACTTGAAAAGAACATTTATTCTCTTGTTGGTATAAATATTGATGAAAACGTATTGGTTGGTTTACAGTCATTGAGCGAGGGATGTTCTGGGTGGACTAACCCTTTTATCACTATATAATGACTTATTTGGGCTCTGGTAATTTTCTTTGCTCTGAAGTCTACTTTGATAGTAATAAAACCACTTCTGCTTTCCTTTGATTAATATTTGCACAATATAATATATATGTATTTCAACCTTTATACTTTCTGCCTACTTCATTATATTTGAAGTACTTGTAAACAGCATAATGTGGGGTCACGCTTTTTAATCCTCTCTACTAATCTTTCTTCTAACTGGAGTGTTTAGACTATTTACAAGTAATTAAATTGTTGATGTTAGGGTTTAAGTTGCCAGTTTATTTTTTATTTTCCACTTGTTCTGTCTTTTGTCTCTTTCTTTTCTTTTTCTTACCTTTGTGTTGATTACCATTTTTTTTAGAATTCCATTTTGATTAATCTATATTGTTTTTTAAATTAAGTGTGTCTCTTTGTATAGTTTCTCTATTTGTTACATTATTTATATAATGGTATAAGATTCTTTTTTTTCTTCATTCCTATCTGTTTAGAGAACTTCCCTTAGCCATTATTTTAGGGTAGGTCAGCTGGCAACAATTTCTCCTAATGGTGCTTAATCTGAGCTTGTCTTTATTTTCCCTTTATATTTTCTCTGGATATATGATTCTTCACTGACAGTCCTTTTCTTTCAGAACTTGAAAAATGTGCTGCTTCCTTGAGTTATGGTGAGAAATCTACTGTCATTTGAACTGTTTTCCCCTCAAGATAAGGTGTCATTTCTATTCCTGCTTTTAACATTTTTCCCTTGCCTTTAATTTTCAGAAGTTGAATTATGATGTGTCTTGATGTGGATTTCTTTGGGGTTATCCTGTCTGGGGTTCACTTAACTTTTTGAATCTATAAATTTATATATCTCTTGCTAAATTTGGGAAATAGCCATCATTATCGTCATCATCATCTTAATCATTATTTAGTATTTTATGTCCCACTTTCTTTCTTGTCTCTCTTTGACACTCTAATAATTTGAATATTAGATCTTTGGGTATGGTCCTACAGGTCCCTGAGGGCTTTTCAAAAAAACTTTATTTTCTTTCTGTTGTTCAGATTGGATAATTTCTATTTTTCTATCTTCTTGTTCAATGATTCTTTCCTCTATCCCCTCCATTCTGCTCTTGGGTCCATCCATTGAATTTTTTATTTCTTTAGTGTATTTTTTTTAGTTCTAAAATTTCCATTTGATTCTTCTTGTATCTTCTATTTTTTCCCTGAAATTTTGTATTTTTTCCATTTTTTTCAGTGCATTTATATTACTTGCTGAAGTATTTTTATGATTTAAAAATAACTTTCAGATGACTATAACATCTCTGTCAGTGCTAGAAAAAAATCTATGTTGTTTCATTATCTCACCAACATGTGATATTGTCACACTTTAAAAAAAAAAAAAGCCATTCTGCTAAGTGTGTACTGGTAACACACTGTGGTTTTATTTTATTATTTTTTTAAAAGATTTTATTTATTTATTCATAAGAGACACACACAGACAGAGGCAGAGATGCAGGCAGAGGGAGAAGCAGGCTCCATGCAGGGAGCCTGATGCGGGACTAGATCCCCACCCAGGATCACGCCCCGGGGCCGAAGGCAGGCGCTAAACCACTGAGCCACCCAGGGATCCCCTACACTATGGTTTTAATTTGCATTTTACTAATGACTAATAATGTTGAAAATCTTTTGCTTATTTTTTATAATAAGTTGTTTATTTTCTTCTCATTGCATTTTCATTCATATTTTAAAATCTCCCTAGCATCTAGAACAATCCTTGGCGTGGTATATGGGGTCCTGTATAACTTCATCTTCCAGTTAAATATTGCCTTGATGGCTTCACTCATATTTGAAAAAGTATTATAACATCACAGTAGATCTCCTTCATATTCCCACTCCCAAATCTATAACCCTATTTACACCTGTCACTCTATTCCATCCTAATATAACTGGAGAAGGGTCTCTCCTAACAAAGGTCAATTCTTTTACAGGAGCTCTTGATCCCATTCCTCCCGCATTGTCTAGGACTTCTTTCCTTCCACTAAGAACTACTGATCTTTCATTAGCACTTGACCAGTCTTACCAGGAAACTAATGTGCTTTCGTATCTCCCATCACAAGGCAACAAGAGAACTTCTCTTGCCCCCTAATTCCCTTCCAGCTACCGTTTCCTTACTCTGATCCTCTTTATACTCAAATTTCCCAAAAACATTTTCTATAAATGCTGCTCTCATGTCTTCCTTTTCTGTCCCTTCTTTCCTGCCCTCTGAGCCACTGAAGTGCTCTTGTCAAGGCATCACTGATTTACTTGGGCAAAATCTAATGAAGAATTCTCTTGCTTGACCACAGCCTTCTGTTTGGAGGCAGCCTCTTGTCTTAGCTTTGGTGATGCCATATTCCTTTGTGTTTTTCCTGTTTCACTGGCTGCTCCTGTGTACCTTCTCCTTTTCTCTCCGACTTCTAGTTGTAGATGTTTCTCGGGGCCATAAGGCTACTCGAAGGAAGTTGGAAATACTTGGTTTTTGTGATATAATTTCTAAGATTATATTACACTGCATGAAGATATCTTTTCATTGAAAAGAAGTCCATGATTATGTGATGTATTAAAATTCTATTAACCATTCACATGCAGCACGATTCTCCCCAGAACTCACTGTGTGCTGTGAGCCTATAGCTCCGCTGGCCTCTCCAGCCACCCCATGTCTCCAGGCCCCTGGCTACCCAGCCTTGTCTCTGTCCCTAGATGAAACGTATTCGTGCTGTTAGAAAAGCTTCCCTCAGCTCTGCAGGCATCAGCTTCTATCTCTCTCAGCTACCCTGTCCGAGTATTCTTTTTCACAGCAAACTGATTATTGTGTTCCTAGTCATTAGCACCATCTGCAATTATTTCTTCATCCCACTTGAGGATAATCAGCCTCTGCCATTAGATGAAACCCTTTGGAGGCAGCAACTCTGTCCCAGTGTTTGGAACAAACAGAGCACACAAGAGCAGGGCAGTAACAGCTCTGTGAAGCCAGCATTTATGAACAAAGTCATATGTACACACACAGAGGCTTCGTGGATACATACTCATGAATACAGGCAATTCTCACTTCCCATTGATGCTGCATTTGTGCATTTGCCTGCTTGCTAAAATTTACTTGTGAGTCCATGGTGACAATTGGCCCCGGGCGGAGGTGGGGAGAGTGAGTCACCGTGTGTGTGCTCCCAGCTGACATTCTGTCTTCCTGATTTAGCTCTCACTCTTAAGAGGGACCCTTTCGGCCACCTGGATAGTGCCACATTTTCGTGCTTTTTATTTCTGATTTTCCCATTTAAAGTGGCCCTCAGCCTAGTGCTGAAGTGCCATCGAGGGGTCCTAAGTACAAAGAGGCTGTAATGTGCCTCATGGAGAAAATATGTGTGTAGATGGTTCATCCAGGCCTGAGTCAGAGGTCTGCTGGCCATGAGCTCAACGTTCACAAGTCAATGATAAATATTAAATAAGCTGTCTTGAACAGCAATGCACCTAAAACAGGGTGATAGATCGATGGGTTGTTGAAAATACTGTGGCCACAGGATCACAGGAAACTAGACCCAGTATTTCTCCTGGGAACAATGATTTACTCTTCACTAATTCAGTGTTTGTGGTGACTTTATAGAACATAATTACTGCAAACAAGCCTTGATGGTAAAAACATGTATATATTTCTCTAGTTTGCTTCCCTCGATTATCGGTTGAGAGAGAAGATGGAAAAAAAAATATATATATATATAGGGGTACCTGGGACGCTCAATCGGTTAAGTCTGCCTTCGGTTCAGGCCATGGTCTCAGGGTCCTGGGATCGAGTCCCATATCAGGCTCTCTGCTCAGTGAGGAGTCTGCTTCTCCCTCTCCCTCCGCCTGCTGTTCCCCCTGCTTGTGCTCTCTCTCTCTCAAATAAATAAATAAAATCTTAAAAAAATATATATATATATACACACGTGTGTGTATGTTTGTATTTTGTCTGTCTTCTATGAATCGACTGGTTTTTTGTTCATTTTTCTATTGTCTTTTTCCTACCAATATAAATAATTTATCATATTAATTATTTCTTACATACTTTGCACACGCTTTATTTTAGTTGCCACTCTTTAAACTTATGTGGCCTTTTCACACAAAGAAGCCTCAAATGTTTAAATGTTCAAATCTGCCAGTCTCTTCCTTTGTGGCTTCTGGGTTTGTTTTTTCATAGGATGACCCTCTTCAACCTGTATTAATAAAATAGACTCCTCTACCTTCTCCTGTTTTTGAAGGAAGGGAGCCTTCCTCGCGTGGCGCGGGGGCCTCAGCCCGGCCCGCCCCGGCACCCCCGCTGGACAGTTAGCCCTCCGGCAATGCCCACCAGGAGCTCTGCGATCGCCAGTCGGCGGCCTCACCTGTAAGCGTCTGGATCTGGGCTCACACGATGGCTGCACCTGCCGCAGACACACCTGGAGGTGAGGCCCCCTGGGTGGGCTAGGAGACCGCTTCGGACAGAGCGGTGCGTGTGGGGACGTGGGGGCAGGGGCCCTCTCGGGAGCCTCCTCGGAAGTGCCCCCGAGGCCTCTCCAGGTTGGCAACTGGGTGTGAGCAGCGCGGCAGGTGGACACGGACGAGCTCCCAGGAGGGCCCGGGCCCCAACGGGCAGCGGGAGGCAGGGCCGCGGAGGCAAGGCCAGCGGCCTGCAGGCCGAACCCCCCCAAACACATGGGCTGTCCAACCCCGACGGCGCCCCGTTCTGTCTCGTGGAGCAGGAACCCGGCGCTCAGCACCCTGAGGTTCCTCCCCGAAGTCACACGAGCCGGAGGGCAGACGAGGCTGGGTCAGACCCCGAAGCCCGAGGTTACAGACCATTTCGCTCCTGCAGCCCCACCTCTGACGTCAGGTGCCGGTGTCACTGCCGCTGTGCTGCCTCAGTTAACCCACCCGTGCCTCAGTTTCCACATCTGTAAAATAATCGGGATAAAACTGTTGTCTGTCCCATAGGGACGAGTGAATAGTAAACATGCTTAAAACTATACCTGATGGGCACTAAGCGCCCACTGTCACCAGCCACGATTGTTACTGTATTCAAGGGTTGAGGGTTAACTCTACCTTTCTGGGTTTATCAGCTGTTGCTTATTGATGGTTTAGGATAACTTGTGGCTTCCAGGATTTTTTTCATCTCAGCATCTTTATTCACATTATGTATTAGGAAGTTTTATTTATTTAATTACTATTACTTTAAATATTTTACTTATCTATCCATGAGAGACACAGAGAGGCAGAGACACAGGCAGAGGGAGAAGCAGGCTCCACGCCGGGAGCCCGATTCGGGACTCGATCCCAGGACCCCGGGGTCACGCCCTGAGCTGAAGGCAGATGCTCAACCGCTGAGCCACCCGGGCGTCCCTATTAGGACATTTTAGATTACAGGGTATAGAGAAACCCAGCTTAAACAACAGAGGGACATCCAGCAAGGCTTGATCCAGCCTCGGTTTCCCATCGCCTCCGTTTTGCCCTCTGTATGCGGCCCACGGCCCCACCTGGCTTGCAGGCTGCCCTGGGACGCGTCACTGTGCCCAGGACGACGGCATAGAGCGGCTGCCTTCAGCTGAGGTGGGCCCCGGCCGAGGCGGGGTCAGTTTTATCCAAGTGCGTGGCCCGGGAAGGAGCAGTTGTCGACAGGAGAGCCAGGGCGCTGTGGCCAGCGGGTGGGGACAGTCGGTGCTGGGTTTGTTCTGCTCCTGGTCACCCCACCGGGCAGCCCCTCTCCACGCCTCCGTGCCAAGCTTCTCCCCTCGACCCCCACCCGGCCAAAACCTGCTCATCACTTTAGGTCCGTCCCAGACCGCGGCGCGCTTGGCCCTCCGCACGGCTTCAGCGCACGTGTCCTGAAGGCTGAGATTCCTGCCTCCGAAAACTTCTCATACTGCCAGGAAAACACATTTTTTGCCTTCAGAACCTGTTCGCACTTCCCTCATGGGCCTTGCCTCCTGCCTCCCTTCTGTGCTTGTCCTGATCTCATTAGGCCGGACGATGCCCCACGTGAGGCCGGGGTTTTTCCTCCCTTTTCTTTCCTGGTGTGAGGGGACCAGATGCATGTTTGGTGACTTACCGAACGAATGAATGAAGGACTGAATGAAAAATGAACAGAATGAGAACAGCCCTGCAGGTCCTGCATGGGTTTAAAGTGCAGGAAAAGAGGTGAGAGATGCAACACCCCGGGGCCCAGAAGAGGCCGCTGAAGGCACCGCCACGGAACAGCCGGCCGCGAGTGCGTGGCTGCTGAGCCAAAGCTGCGGGAGCTGCCAAGGCGCATCAGGGACAGTGGGTGCGGGGCCCAGGCTCCATTTTCAAGAAGCTTGGCCTTGTTCTGAAGGCTTTGTGAGGCTGAGCACCCAACTTCCACAGGAGAATGAGGAGTGCGATTCGTGAATTTGGCCAATCCCCCAGCAGCTGGCAGGGCCCCGGGGGCAGGGTGGGCTCCAACAAACGGTGGTGGTGGGGAGGGGTGGGTGGCCTGGAGGGGCTCAGACAGCAGAGCAGAAACCGTGGCCGTGGGCAGGGTGTGGAAGAGGGGGCGGTCCCATCTCCCGGAGGTCCAGGATGCCTGGACCCCAAGCACTCACGCTCCGCTGCTTCTCCTCTGTGCCCCCGCCCACCCCCTGCACTCTGGACGGACGCACCCAAGGTGGAGCCTGGAGCCCCAGGCAGGCGGTGGGTGAGCCCCCGCGAGTCTCACTGCCAGCCGCGTCTACCGAGGCTTGGGGTCTCCAGGGACGCGAGCTTTGGGAGGCCTCCTCCCCTCAGGAGCCATCTGTGGGTAGAGCAGAGACTAGGGGAGGGCAGCTGTCCTGTCACAGGCTGAGGGGCAGAGGTGCCTCCGAAGCTGGCCTCCAGATAGGAGCGCAGGGGGCAGGCCCGGCAGGTGAGCCAAGGACACCTGGCCCGGTGGTGCCCTGCCTGGGAGGCCGTCCACGGCCCATAGGACCCAGGCCTCCCAGGGCCCCGGGGGGGGGGGCCAGCAGCGCCCCCTCTACAGATGAGGACACTGAGGCACGAAGCAGGTAACCCGCTCATGTCCACCTGGAGCATTCCCTGCAGGTTAGAGACCAGGGCATGGCGACCACGGTGAGCCTGCACGCACACGTGGTGTGTTCCCCCGTGACGGGGGACGGAGAATCCGAGCGGAGGCCTCGCGGGCCCTGATCGGGACCAGGAGACAGATGGCCCCGGGAGGGAGCTCTGCGTGTCCTCGCCTCTGACCCGGCGTTGAGGCATCACCGAAAAATGAACGTGTCCTTGGGCTGGGGACAGAATAAACAGGCAGCCTGGCGGGTCCCTCAGCTTGCACGCAGCGGCCGGCCGGGCTCGGAGCAGGCCCGGATGCAGGGTGTGGGGAGGACGCAGGAGCCACCCCAGGTGGCTGCACGTCATTAGAGCACAGCGGAGTGGGCCGTGGGCCGAACCAGCGGGGTGCTGACTCCCACGGAGGACGCCGTGACGGCTCGGCCACAGGAGACAGGCGTCCTGAGGTCGGAGCGACTCCACGCGGGAGGGGCGTCCTCGTCCACGCAGGGTCACAGTAGGTCACGCGGCCCAGTCCCCGCTCCACACACTCGTTCGGGCACCCGAGCGGACGGGGGCCCTGACCTTCGGCACAGGATGACCGACATCATCCGCGTCTCGGTGCCCAGCAGGCAGATAGGACGTGAGGTCGTGGAAGACGCCCCCCGGCAAGCCCGGCCTGCGCGACTAGGCGGCAGGGGAGCCCACGGAGATCCGCGTTTCCCCAGTGGTCACGGCTGAGGGCCGCCGTCGGCATAGAGGGGGCTGCTCGCCAGTGTGGACGCCCTGGGCTTGAGGGCGCCTGCTTGTCCTCAGGCGCACACACTGCGCGGGGCCATTCTTGGCCCTCGTGGGCCCGGCTGCCCGGCCTCTGGGGACCGCGGGGACCTGCCAAGAAGGGGCCTCTGTCCGAGCCCCGGCGCAGGGCCAGAGCTCCCGACGAGGTCCGAGGACCACGCCTCTGTCCACCATGGGAAGCCACGTGCTCAGGGTCTGAGAGCTGGTGACAGCTGGTGACACTGTCACTTGCACCTGCCTGGCCCTGCTCACGGCTGTCGCGCGGCCCTAACCGCGAGGGAGCACACACCTGTGAGCAGAGGTCACTGAGTCTCCCCGTCGTGCCGCCGGGAGGAGCAGGCGTCTGGGCTCATCTCCAGCAGCCGCGGCACCTGGACACATGCAGGTGTGTCAGGCATGTGCCGCCGGGCCGGTCAGCCCGCGCAGTGGCTCCACACGGCAAGCACGTCACTGTCACGGCTGCATGCGTGGCTTCCCACGCGGCCCAGGCTCCGGGTGGCCCGGGAGGCGGCAGCCAAGCTGGTAGCCAAAGGCCTCCCTGGGGCAGGAGGCAGGCTGGCGTCTGGGATCCTGTGCTGAGTGGGGGCGAGACGCAGATCGTCACGCGTGGGCTGCTCCTCCGTCCGCGTGGGGCCCTCAGGCACAGGCTCCTGGGGTAGGAGGACGGTGACCCCGAGGGGACAGGGCTGCTCGTCCGAGTCATGAATGGGTCACACAGTCTGTCTCCTTCCAGGAGAGGGATGGCCTCGGCCCTCACAGCGGGGAGGCGAGGAGCCTGTGCACCTGCACCACCGCCGCGACGTGCATGGAAGCTCGTGCCTGAGCCCCTGGCACAAGGCCTCCCGGCAACGGCCTCGGGCCTCCTTCCCCGCGCGCTGCTGTGGGGCCCACACAGTGAGGACGAGCAGCCCGCCGGCAGCCGTGTGTGCTGTGGGGGTTCTGAGAGGCAGGGTGGGCAGCCACCCGGCCATAGGGACTCGGGCCAACTACTGTGACCGCATGGTGTCAGCCGTGGAATCAGGGCCCCGGCCTGGCCCATGGGTGGCGGGACCCGGGACAGAGTCAGCATCTGGCCCGGGCCCCGTGGGGCCTCCGAGGTATGTCCATGCAGCGGAGCACCCCCTTGGATGGAGGCGGGGGGTCAAGTGTGACCAACTGCACCATCAGGTCCTCGGGGTCGGTGGTCACCACTTGCAAAGCCAAGTGTTCTGTGGACATGACCCCTCAGCGCGCACATGGCAGGCGACAACATCCCAACGGCGAGGACCCACCTGAATTTCCCACTTACACGCGGGGCCCTGGCAGCAGTTCGCCCTCCCGGGGCGCCGTGTGCGGGGAAGGAGGCCAGCAGCCTGGGTATCGCCCGCTGGGCCTCGGGACAAACTGCAGCGAATATAATCCCCCGCTTTGTTCTGCTCGGTGGCTGTTTGCCTGACAGATGTCCAGCCTGTGTCGGCCCCGCCGGCTCCTCTTACCGGGAGAGACCTGCTCGGCTGATTGATCTCTGCACGTCCGCGTGGCCTGAGCGCCGGGCCCGGGCGCCCCGGGAGCCCCCACCCTGGGCCAGGGACCCGGACGGGGGCGTGGGGAGCTCGGTGGAAACCAGCCGCAGTGTCCATTCTTTCCCCAGGATTTTAGCAAGTGTAACAGAACCGGGGAGACAGTGTGTCCCTATTTCTGATCAGAAGATACTGTCGCCCCTCTAAGCGGCGAAGGCTCTTTCTCTGGTTCTCGGATTGTTCACAATAATAAAATTTAGGCATAAAATCTGAGGCTAACGCGACATATAAAACCTGGAAGCAGAGTCTGGCTTCTCGTGCGTGTGCTCAGACAAGCGCCCGGGAGTCGGGGCGGCTTCCATGCACCCACACTCCGAGCAAACAGACTTGGAAACTGAAAGTACTGCCCCGACCTGCTGAGGCCAAAGTACAGCCAGTGTGTGTCTTGTTAAACTTTTGATATATTGATGTCAATATTGATATCTGCCCAGTAATATTTTTTGAGAAAAAAAATACAAGTTTATCTAGAAAGGTTAGAAAATACATGTAGGGGGATCCCTGGGGGGCTCAGCGGTTGAGCACCTGCCTTCAGCCCAGGGCGTGACCCCAGGGTCCCGGGATCGAGTCTCCATCAGGGTCCCCCCAGGGAGCCTGCTCCTCCCTCTGCCTGTGTCTCTGCCTCTCTCTCTCTCTCTGTGTCTCTCATGAATAAATAATAAAAAAATAAAATCTTTAAAAAGAAAAAAGAAAATACATGTAGTAAGAAGAAAAGCCATGCAATATACTAACCAAAGAGAACCACTTTTAACCTTTTCTTATATGTTCCTCTCGACATTTTCTACACACACGCACGTGCACATACACACACGCACACACGTGCGTGCGCACACACGGCTTCTGGCAACACACATCGCCATCTCCGGAGGGTGCAGTGCCTTTCCAGCCGTGTACGGATGAACCTCCTGCTCCCCCAGCCGGAACTGGTTCTTGGAGGGATGAAGCCAGATGCCAGTTGGAAGACGTTGAAGTGGGTTGGAAGGGACGATACCGTGTTTATACGACTGAATATTTTTAAATATACTTAGAAAACCAAAGTGGGATCAAGCCCTACACACCATTTGAGATTCTTTTGATTCCAAGTGACCAAAATCCTAATTCAACTGGACCCAAGCAGTAATAGGATTTATTAGCTAAACATCCAGAGGTTGGGGGTCCCTTCACTGAGTGGTTGGAATGAATTGGCTCCTAGACATTTCTCCGCGCTGCCCCCTGGACGGCAGCCCCCACTGCCCACCTCCTCCCCCGAGGGTGCCAGCAAAGTGGCCACATCAGCACAGGTACCATCTGGGGTACTAGACAGATCTGAATCAGGGGTCCTTCTGAGGAGGTAGGAAGGCCCTTTCACAGACATTGGGACACTTTCTTATTTCCTGTGACTGGGTGTGGTGCCCACCCTTGCGGCCGGTTGGCAGGACTGTGCCTCCTGGTTCAAGGGGCCAGTCCAGATGATGAGTGAAGCCATCCAAACACAGCTCAAATGGAAAAGGGATGGTTCTCAAAGCAAATTTGGATGATATTCCTGGAAAAAAAAGAAGAAGAAATCACGGACAGCAAACATTTTCTTTTATACTTTCTTTTAAATTTCTAAATTTTATTGAATGCTACATCATGAACCACTCACTTTGTGTGAACAAGTAAACTTCCAGAATATTTTTTAAAGGATTTTATTTATTTGTCTTAGAGAGAGCGTGACTGGGGAGGAGCAGGGGGAGGGCGTCTCCAGCAGGATCCCCCCTCGCCGCACCCCCGAGCACGGAGCCGGACGGAGGCTGGAGCGCCTAAGCCCGAGATCACGACCTGAGCCCGAATCGAGTCAGCCGCTTGGCCGACTGAGCCACCGAGGCTCAGAGCTTTGTGTCCTATGGGTGCGCGGCGGCTCCGCCTGTTACCAAGGCCGTTCAGCGAACCGCGTCAGATCATTCCCGTTGTTACACCCGTTGGTGTAAGACGCTGCAGTGAGCCTCTGGGCGCTCCTGCTGGGAGCTTCCATTTACTGATTTTATAAAGTTTTGTTCTGCACCTACCACGGGTCAGTCTCTCTTCTGGGTGCTGGGGATTCACTGGTGAGTGAAAGAGGCAAGATTGTCCCTTCATACGCTTTATGTTTTACCTGGTGGTGACAAGCGATGAGGTGGGTGTGTCAGAGCGCCACATGCCAGGAGAGCGTGACGAGGCAGGAAAAGCAAGTCCAAGAGCAGAGGTTCTCCTAGTCCTCCTCCCCCTGGCGCACCCCTGGGGTGTACCCCCGGGCCACGCCGGGCCCACGCTGGGGGGCCTGTGAACGTGTCCACTGTCCCGGGGCCGGGAGGGCACTGCCAGGGGGCCTTTGGCGCTGACTGAGGTCAGGACGCCGGTGTTAGCCACCCGCCAGGACCCACCTGTGTCGCGGCCAGGCCAACCTGTGCCCCAGGGTCCCTGAATCCCCAGGTGACTCAAACACGGAACTGGGATGACCTGACGGTGCAGGTGTCTGGGAGCTGGAGGAGGCACCTGCTGCTGGTGGCGGGGGGCAGCGGCACAGGGCCCGGAGGCCCCGGGAGGCCCGGCCGCACCGACCGCCTGTCACCTCGAGGGGCTCCCGTCCACGGAGCTGGGCCAGCTGCCAGGGCGCGGCGGGCGGAGCTCCGGCCACAGCATTGCAGAGCGGAACGGCCCAGAATGAGTTTCGAGTCACAGGTCAGCTCTCCACAAGCTTCCACCCACTCCCTGGGCGAGGACTGCAACACCTGTACCAAGACCGCTGTCCTCAGCCTCTTCCCGGGAAGGTGGACAAAGTGTTCCATTAGTCACTCGCCCGTCGGAGCGACGCTGAGTCTCAATGAGTGCGAGCAAAATCCCATCCAAATAGTCTGCAACCTGAGAAAAACTTTTATTTATTTTTATTTTTTTTTGAGAAAAACTTTTAAAATAACTAGAGGGGAAGAGAAGGGGAAAAAATAATACGTGCAAGCATATATATAAACCAGAAGGAAGAAAATGCAAAGCTTTGATAGTTCTTCTTCTTCTGTGATTTATCTTTAGGACACACTTAACTTTAGTGATTTCTTTTTTTAAGAGGAATTGAATAATTGATGGAAAACATGTCTCATGAAGTATTGTGTATCCATGAAAAAGCTGACAATGAAGGATGTCCACCGGGTACTACTGAGCGAGGAAAGCAGGGTTCAGGAGAGAGATAAAATGGTTGTGCACACAACAGGCCATGCCTAGAGCCGTTCTCATATTTGTGTGAGATCACAGGAGCATGGAAACACGCAGAAGAATAAGGAGTTCACAGGTTTCACACACGCACGTCCCCTGCTGATGAATTCTTTCATCATTTATAGGTCTAAAAATGTATTTATTTTGCCTTTGCTTTTGAAAACTGTTCTCATGAGGCAAAGGATTCCAGGTCGACAATGTTTTATTTTAAAATTTTAAAATTATTTTTAAGGTTTTATCTATTCGTTTGAGAGAGAGACGTAGAGAGAGAACGTGCATTCGCAGGGGGAGGGGTAGAGGCCGAGGGAGAAGCAGGCTCCCCATTGAGCAAGGAGCCCGATGCAGGACTCGATCCCAGGACCCCGGGAAAGCCGACACTCAACCACGGAGCCCCCCAAGTACCCCGACGTTGACAATGATATTGCAAAACTTTAAAGACGTTGGCCAGCCGTCTTCTGGCTCATGTTGTTCCTGATAGGAAGCCACCTGCCATTCTTTTTCCTCTGTACATGATGGGTCATTCTTGACCGTCTTTAAGATTACCTCTTTAAAAAATAAATAAGGGATCCCTGGGTGGCGCAGCAGTTTGGTGCCTGCCTTTGGCCCAGGGCGCGATCCTGGAGACCCGGGATTGAATCCCACATCAGGCTCCCGGTGCATGGAGTCTGCTTCTCCCTCTGCCTATGTCTCTGCCTCTCTCTCTCTCTCTCTCTCTCTCTCTCTCTGTGACTATCATAAATAAATAAAAAAATTAAAAAATAAATAAAATAAAAATAAAATAAAATATAAAAAAAGATTACCTCTTTATAATCGGTTTTAAGCAATTTATGATGCAGCCGTGGTGCAGTTCACACTTCTGGTCTGGGATTTGTCGAGTTGCATGCATTTGTGGTCTATAGTTTTCATCAGATTTGGAAAGGTTTTCTATAGCTCATCGATACACTACTCATTTAAAAAATTAACAGACTTTATTTTTTAGAACAATATTAGATTTGCAGAAAAACTGAGCAGATAGTACAGAAAGCTCCCGCATTACTTCCCCTCCCCCTGCCACCACCACCCACTCAGTTTCCCCTATTATTAACATCTGGAATCAGTGTGCATATTTGTTACAGTTAATGAGCAATACTGATATATTATCATTAACTAAAGTCCATAATTTACATTAAAGTTAACTCTTTGTGTTGCACATTCTGTTTTTTTTTTTTTTTTAAGATTTTATTTATTTATTTATGAGAGACACAGAGAGAGGCAGAGACCCAGGCAGAGGGAGAAGCAGGCTCCCTGCTTCGAGTCCCGACGCGGGACTCGATCCCGGCTCCCCAGGGTCACAGCCTGGGCTGAAGGCGGCGCTAAACCGCGGAGTCCCCTGGACTGGGGTTTTGACAAGTTCATAACGGTCACGTGTCTTCCATTCCAAGATCATGCAGAGTAGCTTCGACGCCCTGAAATCCTGCGCTCCGGGCCCTGCCTGGTGTCTCCGTCCCCTGGGAGCGTGGCAACCACATCGTTTCAGGGTCTTTGGTTTCACATTTCCCAGAATATCCCGTGGCTGGCATCACAGGGCACACGGGCTTCAGTTTGGCTTCTTTCACTTAGTTAATGCTTCTCCGTGTCTTTTTGTCCCGTGACAGCTCATTTCTTGTCAGCACCAAGCACTATTCTGGGCCTGGGTGTGTCCCAGCGGGTTCACCATCCGCCGACTGAAGGGCATCCTGGATGCCTCCAGTTTAAGGTAATACGGATAAGGGGCCATAAAGATTTGTGTGCAGGTGTTTGTATGGACATAGTTTTCAACTCAATTGGGTAAATACCCAGGAGTTCATATGTGAGAGTATATGGGAAGACTCTGTTTGGCTTTGTAAGAAACTCCCAAAGTGGCTAATCCATTTTGCACTCCCACCGCCAAAAATGACAGTTCTTGTTCTATACCCTCACCAGCATTTGGTATTGTCAAAAAAATTTTTTTAGCCACTCTCATAGGTGTGTACTGTCATTTTAGGATTGCAATCCCCCAAAACGTATGATGTTGAACATCTTCTCATATACTTAGTTGACATCTATATATATCTACTTTGGTAAAGTGTGTTTTCCAAAATTTTGCCTATTTTTAAATCATTCTTTGAATATTTCAGATACAAGCCCTTTATCAGATGTGTGTTTTGCAAACACTTTTTTCCAATCCATAACCCGATTTTTTATTCTTTTGATAGTGTTTTTCAAAGAGTAGGAGTTTTTATTTTTAATAAGGTCTTACTCATCCATTTTTTTCTTTCATTGGCCTTTGAAATTGGTCACACTTTCAGTGAAATATCACACACCCACTGCTAACCTCAAAGCCACTTGGATTTCCTCCAGCATCATCTTCTAGAAGCTATATAGTTCAATGTTTTACATTTATTCTTCAACTCATTTTGAGTTAATTTTGTGAAAGTCTAAGGTCTGTGTCCAGATTTATTTTTTCAGAATAATTTTCTTTTTCTATATTTTTTCTTTTTTTCTTTTTAATTTTTTTAAAATTTATTTACGATAGTCACAGAGAGAGAGAGAGAGAGAAGAGGCAGAGATACAGGCAGAGGGAGAAGCAGGCTCCATGCACCGGGAGCCCGACGTGGGATTCGATCCCGGGTCTCTAGGATCGCGCCCTGGGCCAAAGGCAGGCGCTAAACCGCTGCGCCACCCAGGGAATCCCCTTTTTCTATATTTTTTCATGTTCCATTTGCCCTCAACTCTTGATGGGTTTCTTTCCACTATGAGGTGACCCAAACATTCATTTCCAAGGAGTCCAGATCTCCGGTGAGTCTGTTTTCCTTGCATTACTTGGTTTTCCACTAACCTTTGGGTCCAGACATCACCTCTGCAGCTCCACAGCAGCAGTCGGGTTTCCCTCTTGTAGCTGGAGTCTCACCAGGCCACGCCCTGCCCCTTTCTCTGCCTAGTGATTCAATGGCAGGAGGAGCCCAAAAGGACCAGGTGGCAGCTTCAATTTCCAATTCATTACAATTAATATACCTTCTCTTGAGAACTAAAACATTTAAACCAGCACAGAACAAAATTATGGGGACACAAAGCAGAAGGACTCACATGAGTCATTAGGATATTGGTGACAGAGACCATGGTTCCCGTCGATCTTTTGATTCCTAGACTCTGGTTATGGCAGGGAGAGTATTGGCTGCTTGTTCAAAGGATGTGCTGTATCCTGTAGGAGACTACTCAGATTAAAACACTTAGTGGGTGTTTTTTTTTAAGATTTTATTTATTTATCCATGAGAGACACACAGAGAGAGAAAGAGACAGAGACACAGGCAGAGGGAGAAGCAGGCTCCCTGCGGGGAGGCCGACGTGGAACTCGATCCCAGGACCCCAGGATCATGCCCTGGGCTGAGGGTGGCACTAAACCGCTGAGCCACCCAGGGATCCCCATTAGTGGGTGTTTTCAACTGAATAGGGTTGTAAGTGAGTCAGGCCATCATCTAACACAGCAGGTGCTTCTGCGCGCTGGGTGCCGTGGGCGACACGAGCGTGATACCTGGGCTCCCTGTGTGTGTCCATGCCTCACAAGTAAAGAGACCACGTCCTGGCCGGATTCCAGCCAGCTCCAGCTGCCCTGGGTGCTCCGAGGCCCCTGGCCCTGGGCCGCCTTCGAGACTGCTTGGAAGTCTTTCCCGGACAAAGAGCACCTCAGTTTTAAGGTGATGACGGGTTTGGCAGTGGCAGGCAGCACAGGAGGAGATGCTCAAAGCTTCCCCAGGTGTCTTCTGTGGCTCCTCTAGCCAACAGCCCTGCCTGGAGGGTCTGCCGGGAGAGCAGGCACTGGCCGGCTGGCCGATGGCTGGGTTCTGTTCCCCGAGCCACCTCCGGGACGCTGTGCTGAAGCCATAGACTCATTTCACATCGGAGACGTTTCCTCCAGGTCTCACTCTGTCCCCCCTTTTGCCTCAAGCCTGAAGGCCTCTTCCTGTCGGTTTGCCGAGAGATTTCTCAACTAGAAAACAATCAATTGATGCAGCTACAAAAACTCTCGGTGGTTTTGCAGTTGGAGTATTATTTTTTTTTAAAGATCTTATTTATTTATTCATGAGAGAGACACAGAGAGAGGCAGACACAGGCGGAGAGAGAAGCAGGCTCCACGCAGGGAGCCGATGCCGGATTCGATCTCGGGACTCCAGGGTCACGCCCTGGGCCGAAGGCAGTTGCTCAACCACTGAACCCCCCAGGCGTCCCTGCAGTTAGATCATTAATTTGCTTGCAGGCTGTATTGTGTCTACGGCTCCTGGCCACGTGTGTGAATAGTCATATGAGGATGCACATGCACACATGCATACAACACACAAACACATGTGCTCGTGCACACGTGCAGCACGCACACTCAGGCACAGCTGCTCACACACGCACAAGCATGTACGCATATGTGCACACACACACACACACAGAGGTCATGTTCCTTGCTCCCGGCCACCTTGCCCCGCTGTGTCCTGCCCCTGCACCTCATAGGACGGAGAGGGAGCTGGTGGAAAAGGGATGACCAAATGTGCTTTCATTCCCAAGCCCAGTCAGGATTCAACTTCTCCAGTTTCTTCTCTAATCTTACAACTTCTCAGAAAGAGGGATTGGTTTTAACTTTATAGGGTGCCTCCTAGTTAAAGCTCTGGCCCTACGGGTGCCCATCCCCGTTGAAGGATGTGGAGAGCACCGCAGAAGAGGAGCCCAGACAACTTTCACCAATGATACGAGACCTTCCCACGCCAGCCCAGGCAAAAGTCCTGAGCACGTGGCCTTTGACGGCGGCAAGCAGCAGGGGAGACGACGGCTGGAGACCGCGCTCAGGGGGCTGGTGACTGCGGGCGCCACTGAGCGTAGGCCAGCAGCACCTCGCCCGGCGGTGCTGTCAGCGAACACCCTTCTCAAGCCTCGTGGAAATGAGGCTGATAAACAACACGCGACCCTGACCAAGAAGGGCGGGGAACGGGGGATGGGATTCTGTTCTTTAGTTTGTGAACAAAGAAACCAATTCTGGCAATTTACACCAAGATATATCGTTAGGCTGCGAGGAGCTCCAGGAATTCATGGGAGGTTTTGAAAATAGGCAAGAAGCAAGACCGCCGTGTGGGAAGCCGGGGGCCGCAGGCACAGGCAGCAGGAGGAGGGGCAGGATCGGGGCATTTGCGCAGGGGCCCTTCCAGCATTCCGGTAAGTCACGGACCAAGGGACAGAGAGAGCTGAAGGACGCCTGCTTAGCCACTGTCCCCCTCTGACGCTGGAGGGCTCTGATGGCCGCGTCCTCCCGCTGAGGGCAGGCAGGCTGGCCAGAGATGATTAATTTACTGTGTTAGTGAAAGACAACTACCCGATGCCACTTCCTAGCAAAGGACGGACAATTCCTAGCAGTGCATGTCCACTTGGGGACCCTCCACTTAGAAAGACGGTGACCTCGGGAAGGTGTTGGAGGTGCCATGATTACGTTGCCCTTGCTGTCGGGGTCAGAGGGGTTCCTCGATACCATCTCTAATTCTGCTCCAGATGAGAAGTCGTGAGGAGGAAGTGCTCTGACGGTGGGTCCCATGAATCAGTGCTGTGGCCCTCACATTTCTGAGGTCTCCACGCACGAGCCTCTGAGGGCAGGAGAAAGGGCAAACCATCTAGTCCAGCCTCCCTCACCGCCTCTCAGCGGCATCTCCTTTCTTCCGAGTTTTGCCGTCTTTCTTCCAGCTGATGTGTGGCTGCTTCGGAGGACAGTCACTCCGGGGAGACCCAAGTGTCGGGGAGCGGGTCGCACACCAACATGAGGCCGGACCCCCGAATGCCTGGTGGGAGAGAAAATACAGCGGGATGGTGTCCCTTGCACCGCCGGGGTCATGCGGGTCACAGGCAAAGAGGCAGCCTTCAGGTGTGCGGGTCCCGGGGAAGCAGGACGACGGTCGCCCGGGAACGGGAGGGGTCGGCCTCAGCCCGGCAGCCAGGTGACCCTCGGGGGGAGGTGGTGGCCCAGAAGCCTCAGCAGCAGCTCCCGTGCTGCGTCCTGTGCCCTTCCCGCTTCCGGCGACCTGTCCTCTCTGTTGTCTTTTGCTTCCCTTCCTGTTCTTGGCGGCCAGCTCCGTGTGCCGCTGTCCAGCCCACGCGGGGAACTGGCTGTCGCCGGCCTCTGGCCAGCCCCGGCCTCTGGCTCTCAGGCTCAAGGGCCTGCGGGGGCCGGAGATGGGAGAGCATCGGGCCCTGCAGGGGCTCCTCTGCGTGGTCTTCGGGGTGTCCAGACCGTAGCACGGGGAGCGAGGGGCTAGGGCGTGACTGCCAGGGCTGGGGAGAGACACAGAGACAGAGACAGAGAGACAGACACAGAGACAGAGACAGAGACACAGAGAGACAGAGACAGACGCCCATCTCGGGAGAGGTGGAGGCAGAGGGGTGCAGGGAGGAAGGCAAAGGAAGAGGAGAGGCGACAATGTTTGCTGAAGAGCAACCTTCCCCCTTTCACCGCTTCTGTGAGTCGGTCCGCACAGTCCTGCTGAAGCAGACATATGACTTCTCTCATTTTATGGATGAGGACACGGACGCTCAGGGCGGTTCAGGGGCTTGTCTGGCTCCAAACCTCTAAGTCCTTATTCTTGGAGAAGTTGCAGGAGAAACTTAAAAGGAGGAGAGTGAGAGGCAAAGACCTACGACACAGTTTTCCAAAGACGGATGCAGCCGTGCAGACGGTGCAGAGAGGCTGTGTCCCTAAATTAACTAGAACAAGTCGACGGGCACGTGTGACTTAGGCCACGGGGGCAAGTATATTGACTTCCCTGGGAGGGACGGGAGAAGGCGGCTTGGGTGCGGTGGAAAGAGCGCCGTGTCTGTGTGTATCGGGTCGCGCAGTAGGGTCTGGAGGGGGACGGAGGGCACAGCAGGGCTCGCTGGGGTGGAAGAGAGTCCCCCAGAGTGCGTCATGGAGGCCTGGCCAGGACCCCACCCCGAGTAGCGCAGGCAGCTGGGCAGGCCGAGCTCCGCGAGCACACAGGGAACCGAAATGGGCGACAAGGGCCCGGGGAGGAGGCATCCCCACCTCGGGGAAGCTGGGAGGGTGAAGGGGGCGACAGGGGCTCCACAGGGCTGTGGGCAGGGCTCGGGCCCATCAGCACCAGGACTGGCCACCCCATCAGGGCAAGAGACATGCCGGTGGGCTTGGGGTGTTGCCCCCGAGTGAGGCCTCGGAGGAGCTGCTGAGCCACGGGTGTGCCCGCTGGTCGGGGGTCAGAGGAGGACGGAGGCAGGAGAGCCGCACAGGGGGTCCCGCCGTCAGATGCCGCCTCCTGGTCTGACACCATAAGGGAAGAGGGGGGCGCAGGCCAGCAGTTCCGTGGCGGAGACCGTAGCAGCGCTATGTGGCTTCCAGTAGCAGTGCTGAGGCCTTGCCCTGTGGCACAGGGAGGGCGCGCTGTGGGCTCTCCTGGTTTGCTCTGCAAACAGCCCTCGGAGCACTCACCAGCCTGCTACAGTAACGCCGCGTAACAAGTTGCCCCCGTGCTTGCTGCCTCGCAGCGATCGCGTCATCCCACCGGGTCTGTGGTTCCCTAGGCCAGCCCTGGTTCAGGCCGTGGCTAGACTGCGTCTCTTCTGGGGATGAAGCAAGCGCTTCCGATGGGGTGAGGGCAGCAGCGGGGGAGCTCAGAGCAGAGACACGCGGTGCTTTCCTGGCTGCCCCCTGCCACTGCACGCCCGTTGGCAGCCAACCCAACATTAGCGGACGTGCAGTGTGCCCCTCCCACCACGGGAGCCCTGGGCGTGAGCGTTCACTGAGCACCTCGTCTTACAGGTAAGAAAACACGGGGCTCAGGGTGGATTCGTTCATCAGCAGCTCTCTTGCCCCCGTGGCGCGTCACCTCCAGTAGGAGCACCGTAGGCCCAATGGCGGGCGGGGGGCAAATATAGGATTTCTTGGTCTGTTCAGTTGCAGATACCTGTCACATGACCCTGAGCCAGTTTAAGCAGAAGATGAACACAGGGCAGGGGCACTTCCGGAAGTACTGACTCAGAGCTCAGCACCTTGTCTCCAGCCTGCTCCTCCAAGATCGCCTGGTGTCGCCCACAATCTGCGCCAGCGAAACAGACGTCTGGGCTCCACTTTCCACCCCTGGAGCCACAGGGGGAACACCAGGTGCCTTTAGTGAAGACTAACAGGTGGAAGGAAGAGACATTTGCTACATCCTTGGGTATTTAATGTCTAAATACAAACCTTTCAGAGAAAAGTTGGCTTCCTACTCTTCCATCAAATTGAAGGGGGTTCGAGCTGATGCTGACGGACACAGCATCACAATTTTTGATGATCCATTATCAGGTGGTTTTTGACACATAACTCTGGAGGAGCCCGAACCGTTGAGTACTGTTGCTATAGAAACACTCTGTATATGAACAGTTTCCTCAAAAATTCTATCTCTAAAAATGAGAGCTAGGAAGAGAACTGATGCTGGGAACCCCCTATCGCTTTAGAAAGAAGTATCAGGCCCCCAAGGACAAACCAGCTGGAAAACCCCAGCCTCAAGCACGGTACTAAGAGAGGCATTTTTTTTTTTTTTTTTTTTTTTTTTTTTTTTTTTTAGTTTTGCAGCCCTCTTTATTGGATTTTAAGTTTTATTTTTAACTACAAAAGCAATACCCACAAAGAAACATCACAAAGGGATGTGCAGGAGGTAAACAAAGCCCCACCCCCATTCTCATGTACATATACATTTCTCCCCCAAAATGATATTAATATTATGACAAACATTTTCTACTCCCTTTTATAAATTAGTACCGGTTACAGATTATTTCAGAACAGTGATCTATCATAATTCCCTAAAACATCTCATTGTTGAATGTTTTGTTAGTCTCCAATCATTTATTAAAATAGATAACATTGAAAAAAAAATAGATAACATTGGAATAAACATTCAGGAACACACTTTTTTGTTCTGGTTAAAATGATCTCCCTATGATAAATTCCCCAAAGTGTTAGGCAAAATATTGTTATTTTTATGAAATGTGTTGTTTTCTTAACTTGATTACAAGTTTCTTGACAATTGGAAGCAAGTCTTTGAAACTACTATGGTGGGCAGACCCTAGGGAAATCCCTTCCCTGTGGGTATGGGCAGGACCTGTGACTTGCTTCTAACCAATGGAATGCTGGAAAGATGATTAGATGTACACAATTAGTGGACAAGATTACACGAATCTTACAGCTGCTAGGAAATGAATAAGAGAGGCATTTTAATAGAAGTTCTCTTTGATGGTAGTTATTTATCAAAATGTACGACATTTATGCTATTTGGATCAAATATGTAGTACTAGTAAATACGACGATGATTTCATCCAGAGTGAATTCACTTTTTAAGCTGAAGTATGGTTTACACACAAGGTCGTATTAGTTTCGGGTGTACAACGCGGGGACCTGACAGATCTGTGCGCGACTCCGCGCTCGCCACCTGCTACAGCGTTACTGACTATATCCCCTACACTGTGCTTTCATCTTCCACCTGGAAGTTTGTGCTTCTTTTTTTTTTTTTAAATATTTTATTTATTTATTTATGATAGACATAGAGACGGGGGTGGGGGGCAGAGACACAGGCAGAGGGAGAAGCAGGCTCCATGCCGGGAGCCCGACGCGGGACTCGATCCTGGGACTCCAGGATCGCTCCCTGGGCCAAAGGCAGGTGCTAAACCACTGAGCCACCCAGGGGTCCCTGAAGTTTGTGCTTCTTGATCCCCTCCCTGCTTCACCCCTTCCCCTGTCTCTGGCAGCATTTTGCACATCTACACTGTTGTGCAACCGCCAGTTCCATTTCCAAAATGTTCTCGTCACCTCCCTCCCAAAAGTCCCTGGATAACATCGACTTTTCTTCTTATTTTATACTTTTTTTTTCATCACAGAAAATAGGAGGGGGTGATCAGTAAAACAAATAAACAAACTTGTAAGCCCTAAAAGTATATTACTTTAGGATAAAAGTGTGTAAGGGAGGGATTGAGAATATGAATTCAAGCACAGAGAAAAGCAATGGGACATTCTCCTGGGTTTCAAATATTTTCTTTAGAATCCATTAGATCCGTTTAAAATAGTGATACAGCAGTTTCTAAATGTAAATTTTTGCCATAGACCAGAAACCATTCTTTGCAAATATTTCAACACATGATAAAAATTTTAAGTGTAAATTTTGTTTTAAAAGGAATTTGTTTAAGTGGGGAGTCTGATGAGGACTCGATCCCAGGACCCTGAGGTCATGACCTGAGCTGAAGTCAGATGCTTCACCGACTGAGCACCCAGGTGCCCCACAATTTAAAATTGTGAAGGGGTTCACAATCTTAAAAAATCTTTTAAAAACTTTTACACAAAAAGCTTTGTTTCATGCTGTTCTGGAGGATTTAGGAAGGCTCACGGCCTGGGAGCACCCTCCCTGCCCTCAGCTGAATCCTGGCACGTGACACCCATTCATTCTCTAGCTACCCCCCCCCCCCCCCCGAGCACCTGTGGCCCATGCCCCGGCTGTGGTTGCTCCTATAGGAAAGGGACACTGGAAATTAGATGTAAAAACTCCATTGAGACTGAAAAGGATGCTGCCACATTCAATGGCGGCGAGAGGAGGGGAGCTGGGGCTGGGCAGCCAGCAGGGGAGCCAGTGCCCTCGCCCTCGCCCTCGCCCTCGTCTGCCTTGGAGCTGCCGCCTGCTGTGGGGGAGGGGTGCAGGGGAAGCAGCAGCTGCAGGTGACCATGACTCCTGGACCCAGCACTGAGGGTGCAGACAAGGCCGCTAGCGGAGAGGAGGGGAGTGTGGCTTTAATCAAGTTCGAAAAGGCCTGCTAAGCTTTGCGGAAGCTCTGGGACGGAGGGAGCCCCCCAGGCTAGCAAGGACGAGCTCCAGGACACGGTGGGACCTGAAGTGGGGTCTCAGAAAACTGGATCCCTGGATGGAGAAGCAGGTGCAACCCTGGGGATCACCCGCTAGCCTGGCAGGAAGCAGAGCAGGGGAGGTGAATGGCCCTGCAGGGGGAAGTCACAAGGTCACCCACACTTACAACGTTTGGGGGGCGCGTTACGTAAGATTTTTCTATGAGTTTTACTTCTTAAAATGACTTTGTGGAAAGGAGTTCGCTGCATTGCAATTATTTCCAGAGGTTCCAGGAAAAGGAGAGAAAGAATATACTTTGGGCAATCTCACAGAAGTTACCAGAGTCTTCCTGTCCCTGCAGGTACCCTTGGGCCGGATGGGCACCCAGCAGGCCGCGGGGTTCGACGGGGGGGTTGCCCCCTCAGCTGGCCCGGGCAAGGCACAGCACTAGGTGGGTGGCCTGGTCTGCGGGTATAGACGTCGGGCGGGCAAGCAGCCCCGGAGCCAGCCTCCCAGGACTCTCTGCGCGGGCCCC
Source organism: Vulpes lagopus (assembly GCF_018345385.1). Lineage (NCBI taxonomy): Eukaryota > Metazoa > Chordata > Mammalia > Carnivora > Canidae > Vulpes > Vulpes lagopus. The sequence goes on from NC_054824.1 coordinate 495,304, forward strand.
GGCGCTTGTTCAGCCACGAGGGGGATCTTAGAGGACTTACGAGCTCCTCTGCATGTAGCGGCCAGAAGTGGAGCATCTGCCCGGCCCAACGGTGAGCAAAGTCTGGAAACAGAGACTCTCGGGGCGGCTGTGCCACACGTGATGCTCGGTGGGGCCGTCCAGAGTCTTTGGCAGTGACGTCGTCTGTGTGGGCCGTGCTGTGCCCGAGTGAGCACACGCGTGTGTCCACATCCGGACAGTGAAAGAGCAGACTTGGGGTCAGACAGACGCGGGTGTGAACTGTGGCTTGGAACCCTAGACTCACTTCTCGTTAGCTGCATCGTTTGGGGCCAAGTGGCAGCTTCTCAAACCCGTGGAAGGGTTTGCAAGCTCGCCCTGCTCAGGCCCACTGCACGCAGATCTGAGGCGCTCCGTGGACGCGGGAAGACGCTCGGGAGCCTCCCAGGGGCCCCCGTAAGCAGCACCCTCCTCCCTGCTGGGACCTTCAAGGAGATGAGACCCCGCCTGGTCCCTGGGCCACCGCGTGCAACGTCTCTGGGCACCTCGTCCTCGTGCAGGAGGACACGAGCCCCCGCGTTTCCGCGGCTTCCCCTGCAGCCTGCCCAACCCGGGTCTGAACCAACACCCTCATTTGAGGGGCTTGTTGCGAAGAACAAACGACATAACAGTAGGAAGGTGCCAAGCGCACGTGGCTTTCCCAGCGCCCCTCAGGAGGGTCGCTAACCGTGGAGGACGGGACCATGTCCCGTCCATGTCGGGGCGCATCCACCCCTAGTTCTTTTTTCTGTGGGAGGCACGTGGGCCTGCTCAGCCCCCCGCGGGGTTTCCAAGAACGACGAGGGGCGCTGGGCCGGTGCTGCGGCTGGGGAAGGGGCGGCCTTCACGCAGGCACCCGCCCCCCAGACGAGGGAACCGGCTCCCCTGGGGCTGCCCTGCCCTCCTGTCGCTGCAGATCGCAGAATTCACTCAGACATGGTCATGACGGAGGAGAAAAACCAAACAGAGGAGGCAAACACGGGGAGGTGACGGAGACGCCAGGGCCGAGTATCTGCTGTTCTTCCTCCCAAGTTGTCAGACGAAGCTCTTTCCCCGACCGTCTTTTGAAAAACCAGGAGAAGGACTTCCCTGAATTACAAGGATTTGGGGCAAAATCCCTATTTGATGCGTGAAGTCCGCCGTGACTCCGAGGCCCAGGGTGGGCACCGAGCTCACCGCGGCGAGGGCTCCTACGCACGACTCGCTCGGCTCCCCGGAAGCCGCGGCCAGCAGGCTGGGGACGCGCCCGCGCCGCTTGCCACCGAGGGCACTTGCAGGGCCTCGTCTGGGGCCAGGCTTCAGAGCCCCGAGCACGGCAGCAGGCCCCGCAGTGGCCACAGGGCAGGACGCAAACAGGCCCATCTGGCGACAACCTCAAAACGGCCATAAGCTCCGGGCGTCCAGGCGCAGGCACCACAGAAGGCGACTTCCAGCCCACCCGGACCGGCTGGCGGAGGTCGGACCAGCCCCGCAGCCCAGGAACAAATCCACCCGGTCGGGGGGACAATCCTCTCAAGGTGCCGTTGGGTCCTGGTGGCTGGTCCCCTGGTGAGAACGTTCGCGTCCCTGTTCATCAGGGCGACTGGTCTGCCACCCTCCCCTGTGGCAGGGCCCTGGCCCGGCTGGGGAGAAGGTGACGCTGGCCTCCGAGAACTCGTCTCCAAGTTTTCCTTCCATTTCTGTTTTTTTGAAACAGCTTCAGCGGAACAGGTGTCACCTCCTCTGCGTTTGCTAGAGCTCCCCTGCGAAGCCGTCCGGCCCTGGACTCTTGTTTGTCGGGAGTTTTTTATTTTATTTTATTTTTATTTTTATTTTTTTTATTCCTGCTTCAATCTCCTTGCTGGTTGTGGGTCTGTTCGCATTTTCTACTTCTTCCGGTTCCAGTTTTGGTAGTTTATGCGTCTCCAGGAAGACGGCCAGCGCTTCCCGGCAGCATAACCTGTTGTCAGGTGGTTACTCGTAGTGTGTTCTTGGAACTGCTTTTATTTCTTCTATGTTGGTTGTGATTCCTCCTCTTTCATTCATGATTTTATTTATTTGGGTCCTTCCTCTTTTCTTTTTGGTAAGTCTGGGCCAGGAGTTTATCGACGTTTTTAATTCTTTCACAGAACCAGCCTCTAGTCTCATGGATCTGTTCTACTGTTGTTCTGGTTTCCGTTTCATTGATTTCTGCTCGAATCTTTATTATTTCTCTCCTCCCGCTGGGCTTAAGCTTTATTTGATGTTCTTTCCCCAGCTCCTTTAGGGGTGAGTTTAGCTCGTGTATTTGAGACTTTTCTTGTTTCTTGAGAAAGGCTTGTGCTGCTGTGTACTTCCAAGGTCTGTCTTTTTGTGTCCTGAAGGTTTTGAACAGTTGTGTTTCCATTTTCATTTGTTTCCATGAATTCTTAAAATTCTTCTTTAATTTCCTGGTTGACCCACTCATTCTTTAGTAGGATGCTCTTTAGCTTCCATGTATTTGAGTTCTTTCCAAATTTCCTCATGTAACTGAGCTCCAGTTTCAAAGCCTGCGGTCTGAAAATACACAGGGGATGATCCCAATCTTTTGGTGTCAGTTGAGACCCGATTTGTGACCAAGTATGTGGTCTCTTCTGGAGAATGTTGCGTGTGCCCTAGAGAAGAACATGTATCCTGTCACTTTAGGATGGAATGTTCTGTGTGTATCTGTGAAGTCCGTGTGGTCCAGGGTGGCATCCGGAGCCTTGTTTCTCCTTGTTGACCTTCGGTTTAGGTGACCTGTCCTTTGCTGTGGGCCTCTACTGCTATTATGTTATTACTGATGCATTTCTTTAATTTTGTTATTAATTGGCTTATATATTTGGCTGCTCCCATGTTAGGGGCATAAATATGTATAATTGTTAGGTCTTCTTGTTGGATAGACCCTTTAGTATGATATAGTGTCTCTCGTCATCTCTTTGGTTTAATTTTTTTTTAATTTTTTTATTTATTTATGATAGTCACAGAGAGAGAGAGAGAGGCAGAGACACAGGCAGAGGGAGAAGCAGGCTCCATGCACCGGGAGCCTGATGTGGGATTCGATCCCGGGTCTCCAGGATCGCGCCCTGGGCCAAAGGCAGGCGCCAAACCGCTGTGCCACCCAGGGATCCCGCATCTCTTTGGTTTAAAACCTAATTTTCCTGGTGTAAGGGTTGCCACCCCAGCTTTCTTTTGATGTCCGTTAGCATGATTCTTGCTTTTGCACCCTCTCACTTTCAATCTGGAGGTGTCTTTGCATCTAAAATGAGTCTCTTGCAGACAGCTTATCGACAGGTCTTGCTTTTTTTTTTTTTTTTTAAATCTAATCTGATACCCTGTGTGTTTTGGTTGGAGCATTTAGCCCATTAACATTCAGAGTACTGATTAAAAGATGGGAATTCAGCACCACTGCATCCCCTGTAGTCACGGTTTCTGTGCATTGTCCCTGTCCCTGTCTGGTCTATCTTACTTTTGGGCTCTCTGTTCACTTAAAGGATGCTTCTTAACACTTCTTGTAGGGCTGGTTTGGTGATCACAAATTCTTTTAGTTTCTGTCCATCCTGGAAACTTTTTATCTCTCCTCCTATTCTGAAAGGCATCCTAGTTGGATAAAGTATGCTTGGCTGTGTATTTCCTCGTGTAGCAGCCGGAATATACCACGTCAGCCTTTTCTGACCTGCCAGGTCTCTGTGGATGGGTCTGCTGCCAGTCTAAGGTTTCTATCCCTGTAGGTTATGGACCTCTTGTCCCGAGCTGCTTTTAGGATTTTCTCTTTGCCTCTGAGATTAGCAAGTTTCACTATTATATGTTGGGGTGTTGACCTATTTTTATTGATTTTGAGGGAGGTTCTCTGAGCCTCCTGGACTTGGAGGAGTCTGGGCACTTCCTTCCCCAGATTCGGCAAATTCTCAGCTGTAATTTACTCCAATATATCTTCTGCCCCCTTCTTCTTGGATCCCCATTATTCTAATATTGTTTTGTATTTGGTATCACTTACCTCTCAAATCCTCCCCTGGTGATCCAGTGGCTGTTTATCTCTCTTTTTCTCAGCTTTTTATTACCCATCATTCTGTCTTCCATAGCACTAATTCTCTCTTCTGTCTCATTTATCCTATAGCAGTTAGAGCCTCCACTTTTTATTGCATGTCAGTAACAGCCTTTTTAATCTCAGCTTGATTAATTTTAGTTCTTTTATTTCTCCAGAAAGGGATTCTCTAATGTCTCCTATGCTTTTTCAAGCTCAGCTACTATCTTTATACTTATTGTTCTGAACTCTAGTTCTGATATCTTACTTAGACCCATACTAAGTTCCTGGTAGTCAGTATTACCCCAAGTTCTTTTTTTTTTTTTTGAGGTCAATTTTTCTGTCTTGTCATTCTGTGCATAGGAGGATAGATGAACAAGGGAATAAAATGCTAAAATGGCAACAACCACCTCAGAGAAATATGCAAAATAAAGCAATCAGAAGAGACCCAAAACTGGGAGAAAAAAATATAATCAGACAGGTTAACAGAATAGAGCAATACACTGGGTCCTGTGTGGATTTTGATCTGTTTGTTAGAAAACAAGATCCCAACATTACAAAGAAAGAAAAACTTATATATGTACAAAAATAAAATTAAACACAGTAAAAGGATAAAACGTAAATGTAAAAATGAAAATTAAAAAAAAGAACAAACAGGTGCATAGAACAGAGCAATACACTGTGTCTTGAGCGTAGTTTGGTCAGTTTGTTAGAAGAAACCACATCTGGAAATTGTAAAGGAAGAACAATTTATGTATATACAAACATGGAAGTGATACAGTGGAAGGATGGAATGTAACCATAAAAATAAAACTTAAAAAAGATTCTAAAAAAAAGTCGGGGGCAAGGGCCCTTGGGTCACCGCCCAGGGCGCTCCCTGAAGGGCCCCGCGGAGGGAGGGGTGGGAGGAGCGGTGGTGGGGTGGGGGAGGAGGACGGGGCGCTCCAGGCTGGAGGCTTGAATCTGCTCCCCCCCCCCTGCCCCCTGCGATGCGCGGGCCCCTGCGTCCGCCCGCACCGGCCCCGCAGCCCTGCGGGTCGCAGCTGGGGGTGACCCGCGGCTGGGCCTGAGGAGGGGCCTGAGGCCGGGCTGACTTTCCACGGCGACCGCAGCCAGGGGGGAGGGGGGCAGCGCAGACACGCAGTGGCTCCCGCCCACGGCTACTCCCGCCCACAGATACTCCCGCACAGCTACTCCCACGCACAGCTACTCCCACACCCAGCTACTCCCGCGCCCAGCTACTCCCGCGCCCAGCTACTCCCGCGCCCAGCTACTCCCACACCGAGCTACTCCCACACCAAGCTACTCCCGCACCCAGCAACTCCTGCACACAGCTGCTCCCGCGCCCAGCTGCTCCTGCACCCAGCTACTCCCACTCACAGCTACTCCCCGCACTACTCCCGCAAGCGGTGACTAGAATGAGCAGGGACACCGAGTAAGACCTCCTTTCAAGACTTTCCCATGAGTCATTGTTCCATGAAGAGGCCAAACTTCAAGAATCACGTCAAGCATCAAATCGTCCACGAACCATCTCCCTGGTGCCGGTGTGCAGGCCGTCGTGCAGGCTGTCATGCCCCGCGGCCACGGGCACCCTCTGGCGGCTCCGAGCGCTGCTCACCTTGCTGCCCGCACGGCTGCTGTGCCCGCCACTTGGCCATGGAGCCCGACAACGTGCAAGGCCCTGAGGCACCTGCAGCTGCGGGGGGAGGGCCTGGCCAGACTCTGGGGAAGCCGCGTCCCAGCTGGAAAGGCTCCTGGACAGTTACCTGGGGCCACACTCGCCGTGGGGCCGCTCAGGAGCACTCCTGCCTGGGGCCGCGGGACCTACGGGCGCAGGGAGGCACAGGCTGCTCGGGCCGCGGGGATGCAGGCGGGAGTCCTCAGCCCCTGGTGGTGGCTCCTCCCGGGCGAGCAGGCGGGGGCTGCAGGCACCGAGCCCATGGGGCGTCGGGGAGCCACCGGGGCCCAGCTCTCACATCTGACACGTCCACGGTCACACTGGTTTGGTGTGGAAACCTGACGCTACAGCTTTGGTTTTTAAGCTCCCGTGAGCACCCCTGAAAGGCTTCAGGGATTGAGGGAAGGGGCCTCAAAAGCTCATTGGACGCAGCTCCCTGCTTCCTGGCCGGCCACACCTAGAAGGTTCCAAGAGCCCTGACCTGCGAGGACCCCGGGTACCCAGTGGCTGTGGATGGGAGCACGGTGACACAAGTTCACCTGCAGCCACCGGGCCGACCAGCGCATCCTCCACATGTTCCCTGCCTGGCGTGGAGCGTGGGCCAGGAGCCACCACTTGTGCTGCGCGGGTGGATGAGGCCTGGTGCTGCCCTGCACGCAGGCCGTGCATGTGCTGCCAGGCCGCGGGCACCAGGTGAGCATGCACACACATGTGCCCACAGGTTGGCCCGTGTGCGACCCACTCCCCTCCCACCCGTGCACCGCCTGTGGATCCCGACGCTTGTGCCAACGACATGACGTGAGGGTCCCTTAAACTCCCTTACGTTCCTTTGCTCACTTACATTTTTCTGCTTTGGTTAAAAAAAAGTGACGAGCGTTCTGGGCACTGGGGGGAGTATCGGCATTTCAGGGGAGATGATGTGGCACACGCGTGTGACGGTCCCAGCCAGCCGCGTTCACCGCCGGGCGATTGACCACGACCGACAGCACTTACACAGGATGCAGAGTCACCCCCAAAACAAAGCCGAGGGCCTATGTTATTCTAAAAGCACACCGCCGTGACGTCTGTCCCCGTGGCGTGCTCCTCGGCTCACGACCTCTCAGCAGGGCGGCGGGCGAGCTCATTACCGGCTGCGTCGAGCTCTGTCGTCAGAATTCTCTGTGACACGTAAATGGCCTTACTTTGGAGTTCACCTTTTTGTTTCTTTTTTCTTGCGGGATTTCTGAGGGCTGCGCTGCGCCAGGCACCAAGGGGGCTCCCTGGGGGTGGTGGCCCACAGAGCGGCGGGCCCAGGGGAGAGGACGCCCACGAGGATGCCGCCATGCAGGCCACGCTGACCTGGCCCCCGCCTCCCGGTGCCCCAGCCTGCTGTGGCTCCCACTCCCGGGACAGTCCTGCGTCACCCTGGCCCTGGCCCGCGGCACCCATATCCCCAGTCCCAGCTCCCTGCAGGCCTCGTGCTGCGGGCAGGCCTGAGAGACCGGCTACCCCGCAAGGCCCTCGCCGCCCAGTGCCGGGTGCCCCGGGACAGGGTCAGGGACAGGCCCTGGGCTCGGGAGGGGGGCGGCGTGAGCTTGAGCGGGGAGCCCGGTGGGTTGCTCTGCAGATAACCCGGGATGAATGACGGCCTTGGGCCCCCGCCCTTCCGTTGGGCCAGGGGACCGCTCCGCCGTCCTCCAAACTTCCCAAGGGGCCGAGGCTGCTTCTCTCAGGGCGCTAGGCCTCCCCTCGGCCTAGAGCCCCCCTCCGCTCCCACCTCCGGGGATCCTCCTGTGCCACCTGTGTCCCCCTGGCTCACCCCCGGTCCCGTGCTCCTTGGCCACATCTGCTTACTGGGCTCTTTGCTTTGCAGATGCACTGTTGCTGCAAAGCTCTTCTTCCTCGGAGACCCCGGGACAGTTCCTGGTTCCCCCCCGGGTCACAAGCCAGGCCTGGAGACGTCCACTGCGGTCGCTCACACAGCTCGCCTCCCGCCAGCATGGGGACGACGAAGGGACACGAAGCTCAGGGAGAAGGCGGACTGGCTCCTCGTGGGCCCGAGGCGGGTGCTGAGCTGCGGACAGTGGCGGGGGAGGGGCACGTGCGCCGCGGCCCACCGGGTGGGTGGGAGCCAGGTGCTTCAGCACCGCGAGGACCCCTCTCCCACCTCCGTGTCTTGCAGCCACCGCAGGGGAGAGGGGGACGGCCGCCGTGGCCACTGCGGGAACGTGGCGAGAGCGGCCGCGACGGGTACACCGGAGGGCCAGGCCCTGGGGAGGCCGTGGGCCTCATGGCTGGGCGGCCGTGGCTGTGTATTTTGGATTTGTCTGATTATTCAATGATGAATATGCCAATGCCCCGTCCTCCTTCCAGGCCCCCCGCGGACATTTGTCGAGCACCCACTACGTGTTAGGTGTTACACGTTGTCGTTTTAGAAAACACTTGAGCATTTCTTAGGCCGCCCGACCATCCGGTTTGTCACCTCCCAGGCCTCCCGGGGTCTTTGCTTTAGGCCTTAGCATTTGGCCACACGCCCCAGGGCCCCTCAGCTGCGGGGGCTCGGACACGCGCACCCCCGGGTTGTGGTTAGGGCAGCGGGCGCAGCGCCTACTGCCTGAGGACGCCACGCGCCATCGTGCAGGGACACGCCAGCTTCTCCTCGTTGCCTGCCTCTTGGTATGAGGGACCCGACGGCTTCGTATAAATAGCTCTGCGTGTGAGAGCTCGGCACGACGACGCGTCGCCAGCTCCGTGCTCCCTCCTTACTCTCCTCGGATTTGCAGCCTCTCGACAACCCCAGTCTCCATCCAGCCCGGGCCCTGAGTCCCCGGGAGGCTCCCAGGAGCCTGGGAGGCAGTTGGGACTCAGTGTTTCCACGCCAACTCGTTCTTTCCCCAGACGCAGGTGGGAGAAAGGACACCAGCTTCAACACCCGACTGGCACCAGTTTGGAGCCGGGTGAAGTCAGCGTTTCACTGGGGCTCCACAAACCACGCGTAGTGAGGGCCCAGGAGTAGGATGTCCTCAGGCCCCTGGGCACGCAGGTCCTCGGCCCTGAGCTCAGGAAAAGACGGGGTGACGTCTCCACGACTGTTTCTCCCTTTTATCGTGCGGGGTGTGTATGAAACCAGAACCGTCTTCCTCCATCTCCGTCCAGAGGCTGACAGTTGGGAGAAAATTAGCCTCCAGCCGCTCCCCATTTCTTCCCCTGTGCACGAGGAATCCCAAGCAGCCCCGGAGAGCTCCACTCTCCTGGGACACGGTGTCTCCAAATATATTCTCATTGGTGGGAGGGTTTCAGGGCAAAGGTAGCGTGGAGAGAGCCACACCCCCCTCTGCGATGATGGGACAAGTAGAGGATTAGGTTCTGGCACGTTCTGTGGCTCTGGGCTCAGGGCCACGGTGCCCAACACGTTACGGGAGTGAGAGGGAAGGCCCAGACTCCTGGGGAGCGGGACAGGTGAGTAGGAACACCCAGGACCCTCCGATGATGGCAATGCTCGGTGCTGTCACCAGAACAGGGACCTTGGGGGCTATTCAGACTGTGCCTGGCGCTTCCATGGCCCCTGGCGCATGACAGGTGCGCGTGACAGGTGCCCCCGGGAGCGGCCTCGTGGGGCAGGTGCACTCACGTACCTTTGTTTCACGCGCGTCCCGACTTCAGCACTGGCTTCCCCCCTCTAGGACGCCTGCTCCCAGCTCCGCTCTGTCTTTTGAAGCCGAGGCCCAGAGGCAGAACTCAGAGGCGTCCCCTCTGCGAGCCGAGGGCATCGGTCCTCACGGCTCTGCGCGCTGCCCCAGTGCCGCCACTACCGCTCCACACAAGGGGTCTGCAAGGTAAAACCGCCTCAAATCCCGGTCAGGAAGCCCCTGGATGCCCCAGGGACACGTCCCGCACAGACTTCCCGCGGGCCCCCAGCTGCGGACTGTTGCCTGGCGCCTCCCCTGCGTGTCCCACCTGGATTCCTGCCTTGTCGGGGATGCTGGGAGCCCTGCACGCTCCTGCAGCGGCTGCGGGTGACTGTCCTTGCAGGAGAGGGGGAGCGGGCGAGCGCCAGGGCCCCGAGGCAGGAGAGCGGCGGGGCTGCTGGGTGGGGCCTCCAGGTGGGCCAGGGACCCCCTCCTCTGCTCCTTGGACGGTGGGCACAGACCCTGCGGCTCTGCTGGCCGTGAACTCACTCACCCGCCTGAGGCTGTTCGACTCTGCCTGAGCCTGAGGGGTCCTTCCGGGCAGTGTCCGCGTCCCACGGGGCGCTGCTGGCAGGGCTACCCCGCGAGAGCAGCCTCACTGTGTCCCTCTCGCGTGTCCACAGCCGTGTGGGTCTCACTGTCCCCGGAGGCGCAGAGCCCTGGGTGGAGCGGTTCCCTGACTGGGTGCTTCTGGCGCGTCCCGGCCTTGCGGACCATGCCGGCTTCCCCGGCCCCAGGGCCCACCCCGGTCTGAGCAGGACCCCCAGCCCCGAGGGGCTCAGGCCCCCAGCACCTCGCCTGTCGGACGTTCACGACAGCGTCCGACCCAAGCAGGTGCCCTTGCAGCTCCCAGCGTCCAGGGGCTGCTCCCGGGGTAGGTCAGGGACCCCGCAGGCTCCCGGGCTCCCCTCTGGCTGCTGCCCTGGCCCAGGCCTCTCCACTCTGCTTCTCGACCCTGCGTGAATCTGTGGACATGTTTGCGTCCCCAGCTCCTGGGTGGCGCGACCTGCTCTGACGTCATCTTCTGTGTCTGGCTCACGGTCGGGCTCCACGTCCCTTGTGCCCCGTGACTGGCTGTGACGGAGTGACTCCGCCCAGAGCTCCGGGGACACTGCCACAGAGGCCCCGGCTCCTGCAGGACCCACCTGACCCCCCACCTGACCCCCCGCCAGGAGCCCCTGCGGTCTCCACTCCTGCGGCCGGTGACCCCGCTCAGCCCCAGGCGGACGCCGTAGCAGTCGGGTCGCTCGCGCTCCAGCCGTGGTTCACCCGGGTTCCCGCGTCGCTGCTACCACACGGCCCCAGTCCGGGTGCGGCCCTCGCGTGGCTCCTGGGCGGCGGGGTGGGGCCAGGCGCCAGGCCGAGGCTCACAGCTGTGGGCAGTTCCTGCTCCGGAGGCCGGGGCCCGGGTCGTGCATGCGTTCACCTGGCCTCAGGAAGGAGGCAGGCAGCCCTCGCCCCAGAACGGCCACGGGGAGAAGGGCTGGGAGGCCGTGCGTGGCCTGGCCCCGGGCAGTGAGGAGCGTCGCCTCTGACCCCCTCCCACGGGGTCCGGATGCTTCCCGACCCCTGCCGCCGGGAGCACAGAGCCATCTCCTCCGCTCCAGGGAGGCGCGGCAGCTCGTGGGGACTCAGGGGAGCCCGGGGACACAGGCCAGAGAACCTGGCCCAGCAGAGGGCCCCCCTGCACCTCGAGGAAGCCTGGGCGGCCACTGCCCACCCGGCCAGGCCTCCAAGGCGCCGGCGCCCGCATGGACCTCTGTGCGGGGCTCCAGGTGGGCCGGGCCGTGCTGGACACCCTGACTCGCACATGCTCCCTCGGAACTGGGCGTGGGGCTCCGCGTGGGCAGCCGAGGCGTCGCCCTGAACAGCGGCCTCGTGAGTGGACGGGGTCCCGGCAGCGGGGACAGAGACCGGGCAGGTGCCTCGGTCCCCCTGGGCTGAGGCCTGGTGTGGCCGACACGCTGAGGGAGCCCAGACTGGCATCCGAGGCCCAGAGCAGCTGCCCTGGAAGGTCCCGGGGCCCCCGGGCTGGTACCCAGAGATGACACAGGGCCACCGCTGCTCCCGTGCCGACCCCACAAGCGACGGGGCTGCAGCGGCGTGTATGTGGCCCCGCTCTGTGGTCCCCGTCCCACTCCAACGCCTGCGGCAGTGCCCGCTGCCTCCCCGCCAAGCCCCGTCGGGCCCCGGGCCGCAGCCCCAGCCCTGGGAGCTGCCTGGAGCCCAGAGCCGGGCCAGGGCGGAGGCCCCATGCGACGGGGAGCCACACGCGCTTCGCCTTCCCGGGGCGCCGACTGTACCCCCGAGCTCCCGGGGAGCAGGGGGCTGGGTGCAGCCTCCCACCTGAGGGTCTCTGGGTCTGGCCCCGTGAGCCCAGCGAAAGGCCAGAGGGACTCCGGGTCCTGGGGGTCAGACCCTGGCTGGGGTTGGGGGCCTGTTCCTCCGCAGCTTCCCAGCAAGCCGAGCAGCTTCTCGGAGGTTCCTCAGGGAACAGGCCGGGCCCCTGGGACACCCCCAGTCTTGAGCCTGCTGACCCGGCCCGGCCACGGCTGCCCTTTCCCAGCCCCGAAGGCCACCAGGCCCCAGGCCGCCAGCTGCCCTCTGGGCTATGCGCCCCCCGGACTCCCGCAGCAACACAGGCCCTTTCCTTTGAAGGGGCCCCACGCAATTGAGGAAAGGTGTGACTCGCAGCCACTCCCACCTGTGCGGCTCCCAGAGGCCAGGCCGGGCGCTTCCAAGCCGAGGGCCCGCAGCAGGGGCAGCACCCCGACGCCTCTGCCGTGCGGCCCGGCCTCCCCGAGTGGCGAGTCCTGGGGTGCAGCCATTTGCAGGCGCCTCTGCTGCCAGGCCGCGGCCTCACGGCCCGTCTGGTTATTCGGCCTGAGAGCCCGGGGTCTCTGCTCCGTGGCCGGGGGCGCCCGCTGGCTGCACCGGGGGCGGGGGGGTGCTCCGTAGCTCATGCTGCAGCCTCATCCCGGAGGCGCCGGGGCCCCCAGGTCGGAGCTGGTGGCGCTGGGGGGCGGGAGGGACCACGTGCTCTGGGGCCAGGGGCCTGCTGTGTCCGAGGCCACAGTTGGTGCAAATTGCCCGTGGAGACGCCCAAAGAGAAGAGCCAGCAGGTGGGCTGGGTTTTCTGTGCGACCCATCGCCACCGCCTGGGGGTCCTGGGCCCCCCATGCATGTGGACGCCCACGTCGCTGCTGTGACTGCCGGCCTGGCAGGGGGAGGCGGGGAGGAGTGGACACGGGCACTGGAGACGCCCGGGCTGCGGAGGTGGGGATGGAGGGAACCCCGTCTGCCCGAGGCCCCCAGACCTGGAGACAGGCGCCCCTCGGCGGAGGCACTGCCCTGTGGCAGCTGGGGGCTGGCCTGGGGCTCCGCGGCCATGCAGGTGTGCAGGGCCCGGTGCCCGGAGGAGGCCGGCGAGCCCGAGGCAAGTTCACGAGCGTGTGCCCGGCCTGTCCCGCCTCGTCCACTTGCCTGTCGGCTGCTGGGGAGAGCCGCGAGGACAGAGACCTCAAGCCTTTGCAGTTTCTCCCAGAGGCCGGCAGGACGGGCAAGGGGCTGGACTCCCCTAGAGCGGGCCTCGTGGGGCGGGGGGCGGCATGGGGAACGGGGCAGGCATGAGGGAGGGCGGGACCCCGAGACATCCCGCTGCGCTGGGGGCGCGGCGCCAGCAGGACCCAACCTCCCCAGTGGGGTCCACAGCTGCAGATGCAGGGGGGCCGGTACTGGTCTCCCCGGTGCCGTGCATCGCCTGGGGTTTGCACCGCGCCTTTCACGAGCCCGGGGGGAAAGCCACCGTCGCTGCACGTCGTCTGGGGTTCTCACATGGGGCCCCTGGACACAGCACCTGCGGGTTCTAGAGCTGGTTAGAAGTGCAGCTTCCCGGGCAGCCCGGGTGGCTCAGCGGTTTAGCACCACCTTCAGTCCAGGGCCTGACCCTGGCGACCCAGGATCCAGTCCCACATCGGGCTCCCTGCATGGAGCCTGCTTCTCCCTCTGCCTGTGTCTCTGCGCCCCCCCCCCCTCTCTCTCTCTCTGTGTCTCTCATGAATAAATAAATAAAACCTTTAAAAAAAAAAAGAAATGCAGCTTCCCGGGCCCACCTGGTCCTGTGCACGGTCCGAGATCCCCCAGCGGGGTCTCAGCATCTTACCCGCCCCTCTCGGAAGGAAAGGAAACGCGGCCGAAGGAGGGCTGAGGTCAGCAATCACCGAAACACAGGTTCGGGTCACAGTCCCCTTGCTCCGAGCTAAAGGCACCAGCCAGGTCTTGTCAGAAAGCAAGTGGCCCAGGCTGCCAGGGGCCCGGCGCTCACGTTCTCCGTCACCCCCCTCTGCTGAGAGCCTGACCCCCAGCCCGAGGCCCGAAGCCCCCCGGCTTGGCCTGAGGAGCCTCGGGGGCGCCTCACTTCCCAGAGTGGGGGGGGCTGTTTGTGGTGCCCAGAGGACCCAGAGGTGGGCAGTGAGGACGTCACCTGGGGAAGGACGTTGGAGCCCCTGGCGGGAGGCGACGAGGACAGTGGGCCTGCCCTGCTCCGTCTTCCCTCAGGGCAAGCAGGGCTGGGGGTGGTGCCCGCAGGAGGGGCACCCGCTCTGTGCAGAGCCCCGTGTCCTCTCTGCCTCCTCCAGGCCCCCCACCCCCACCCCCTCTGGAAGAGGGGGACCCCGCGTCCCCTAAAGTAACAGGGTCTCCTGCAGCGGACGGGGATCACGGTGGTTCCGAGGGGCTGGGCTCAGCCTGAGCTGAGCAGAGGAGGGGAGGTGGGCGATGCGGCGGCCGCTGGGCAGCCCCCGGGCCTCCTGCACAAGCCCCGAACGCACACGGCGTCAGCAGCAGCTGTCCAGAGGTGCCGTTAGCGCACGCGTAGGGCACACAGCCACGGGCCTACAGGCACAGGTTCACACGCACATGGCCCTGCACTTGGGTTAGTGCCCTCAAGTGGCGCTAAGCTCACTGAATTGGCACTTTATCAGCCTAATGCATTCTCACAGTTCCTGAGTTTGAGGATCTGCCAGGAGGGTCGGAGGCGAGCAGAGAACACCGAGGCCCCGTGGAGGGGCCGCCCCGCCCTCATCCCGAGATTGCGGCGACACCCCGAACCTCTGGTGCAATACGGCGCCTCGGGCACGAGAGCAGTAGCCGCGCCTCTGCCGGAGTCAGCGGGGCGACCGAGGTGGATGCGGGGCCGGCTCCCGGGGCCCCTGGCTGTGTCTGCACCCCGAGCGGCCGCGGCCTGCAGAGGGCCCTGCGCCTGTCCTCGGGGCAGCAGCTCTGCTGACAAAGCAAGGACTGCGACTCGCCTGTGGTTCCCGGTGCCACCGAGCTGTGCTCCTACGCTGGGGGCTCCACGCGGGGCTCCCTGGGGAAGGAAGAGCCTCGTGCTGCTTGAGGGACTGTTAACCCGCTGCACGGACGTCCTCGCACGGGCCTCCCGTGGCTTGGGTCCTCCTTCCCAGCCGAGGAGACAGGCCCAGGGAGGACGAGTTCCTGGCGGATGGTCACACAGCCAGTCTGCAAGCCGGCCTGCGCAGCGGCCCTGTCGCCGGCCTTCCACGTCCTGACACCGCGCTCGTCCCGGCAGGTCAGCACCAGGCTGCTCCCCCGCCGGGGCCCTGGCGGGAAGACTGCTCAGAAAGCCGCAGTGTCTGGGGCCCGGGGAGGGGGCAGTGCAGCCCCGGGGCCTGGGCCATCTGAGGGAACCCCACTGCCCTGGGAGGTGTCCCTGCGGTGGCCTTGGCCCGGCACCAAGAACAGAGGGAGGACGTGGGTGAGAGGAGTGGCGGGAGGGCGCCCGGCCAGGAAGGACCCAGCACGTGGCCAGCAGGGCTAATGGGGCCACAGCCAGGCCAGTGGGACGAGGCTGCGGAGCGTGTATGCAGGGCCACCAGGCCGTGGCTCCTGTGCCCAAGGCCAGCCCTGCCACCCGCCCTGCGCAGTCCGGCCGAGTCACCCGCCCCCTTCAGGTGGCACCTCCCGGCGGGAGCTGGGGTCTGTGGGCCATTCCTCCTGGTTGGTCCCATTCTTCGCTCTCCTGAGTCTCTTCCAGATGCCCGGTTTGTGTCCCCC
The DNA here is from genome assembly GCF_018345385.1 of Vulpes lagopus. NCBI lineage: Eukaryota > Metazoa > Chordata > Mammalia > Carnivora > Canidae > Vulpes > Vulpes lagopus. The sequence goes on from NC_054824.1 coordinate 510,761, forward strand.
TGCACCTCCGGGCTGGCCGCACCCGTCAGCATGTGGGGCCGGGCGGAGGGCACGGGGTCCTGCGGGCGAGGCAGGTGGTCCCTAGCACGCGCTGTAACATCGCAGTGTTTGCCCCCCGTGGGGGCCGACCTGCTTCCCAGCACGCGTGTGAACAGCTGTGCCTGCCCGCGGCCAGCAGCCGAGTCCATCGGCTGGACGGAGCACGGCCGGGGGGTCGTGCAAGGCGGCAAGGCCTTGTCTCCCCGGGGACCGTGACGTGGCACAAGCAGGCTGCCTGCCGGCAACTGAACACAGAAATGGGCGGGGGCATGGGGCATGGGGCACGGGCGTGCAAGGTCTGGGGGCCCGGACACAGCGCCCGGCGCTAGATGGCCAGCGGGTCTGTGCTTGGAAGGCAGCAGGGCCCACCGCCGGGGCTGGGGCCATGGAGCCTGCTGGTGCAGTGACCAGGTGGCTAGGGGGCTCCCGGCAGGGCTCGGTGGGGAGGACACGTGGGGGAGGACATGCGGGGGAGGGAACCAGCGCGGCATCCCCACCCCTCAGCCGCGGCTCCAGGAAGCCACAGGAGGGAAGGGCTGGAGCCTGTCCCGGGAGGCTGCCCAGCTGTGGGCACCTGTGCGGCTGCTTGACGCGTGTGCACGTGTGTGCATCTCTGTGCACACCTGTGCGTGCTGCAGGGGCACGGAGGATGCCCAGATCACACCGTGGGGTTCCGGGCTCCCCCACAAAGGCACAAAGGCCGTCAGCCTTGGCAAGGCTGGGATGGGTGGCCTGGGCTGCTCCCCGCCCCGCCCCTTACTCCCCCCTCCCCCTCTCTCCCCCTCTCTCCCCCTCCTCCCCCCCAACCCCCCCAGCCCTCAGATCCCAGCACCAGGGGGCCCGTCCTGCTCCAGGTCCTAGGCCCAGTCGGACCCCAATGCCACCCGCGAGAGCTCAGTGGCGCTGAACAGCTGAGCAGCAGGTGCACCGAGGCCCGAGGCAGTTTACGTTGTAAGGAGGAGAGACCCAAGGCTGGGGTTCTGAGCGGCGTCTCCCCGGGAACTGACCGGAGACAAAGCACCCTCAGGCACGGAGCCACCTCCAGGGTGCAGCCCCCGCCCAGTGTCCCCCATGCAGGGCGGCCTGGCAACAGGTCCGCGGGGAGGAGCCACTGCACAGGCCCAGGAAGCCGCCCACGGTTCGGTCCAATCTCCAATGAACCGACCAGGCCCGGGCCCGCAGGTCCTGCCCTGGGGGCACGTGGGGGGTGCAGGAGGGGCTGCCCCAGGGCACGAGCAAGCAGGGCTCTGCGGTCCGGGGCCTTCGGGTGTGATTCTGCGAAGGACAAAGCGGGGCTTGTGTGGCGGGCAAGGGGCCATCCGTGTCGCCCCCGCAGGCCCAGGAGCATCCAGTGCCCAGGGGCGGGGGGTCCCCTCGTGGGCCCACAGGACGCCGGGGTCTGGGCGCCCCTCACCCTCTGCAGGGACGCCGGGGACCACGTGTTAGGGCCGCAGGGTGCGGAAGGAGGGGAAGCCCGGGGCTCAGGACGCGGAGGGTGAGGGTTCCCCCGGGGCACTGCCCACCTTTCTTGCAGCGGAGCACCCCGTTCCCTCCCGGCACACTCGTGGCTGTTCGTCCTGATGAATGGAGTCTCTCCTTCCAGGGGATTCCTAGCGGGTCTTATTTCTGATTTTATACAGCCCCCCAAATTCTCTTACATGTTTGCACATTTCCTTCAGCTGCGTCCCTAGGGGTTTCGTGTGGTTCTGACACCGACACCAAGTCAGCTCCGGGGCCTCAACCCCCGGGAGGCAGTGGCACCGCGTGGCTTTCAGGTTGGGACACACGGTCGTGCGGTTAAGGACGTGTTCATCAATCACTATTTCATCAGGAGCATTTTAAAAAGAGAATGAACATTGATCCATCCAGTGTTTTGTCGGCATCTATGGAGGTGATCGCGTTCTTCCTTTTGTTCTGTTAAACGGTGGTTTACCTCAGTAGGTCTAATATGGGGCTAGTCCTGCTACACTGGAGAAAACGCCTGGTCACGGTATACGCTCCCTCCGCACACTGCCAGGTTAGATTCCAACCATCACCTGTATATTAGATCAATCGATGCTCTTCTATGTACTGACTTCTTTGTTGTCAAAGTTCTGCTTGCTTCGCCGACACACACTGGAAGTTGAATCAGTATGTTGCACACCTGACACGCGCGACACGGAGTGTCAGTCACACCCCAAAAATAACCGAGGGGAGCTTTCCGCCTCCGCGCTTGGAGCAGACGGGGAAGCGGCGCAGCCAGAACTGTACCCACGTGAGCTGGAAATGGGTCTTTGATGTGCGTCTGTTGGAAATGAGAAGATAAATGATACTGAGGGAGAAATTTATATTTTAATCTCAGTTGAGATAATACAGACTAATAGCAGGAGTCGTGTTTTTGGTAAGATTCCAAGTTTGATTGGCTCCTGGCACATGTTTGTTGATTAATTTGGAAGTTGTCTGGAGACCAGATTTTAATTCTTATTTAAAAAGCATTGTTTTATGCTCGTAAGCTGCAATAATGGATGACATAGTAAAATGTAATTTAATAAACAACAAAGAGTTTGCTGTATGGAGCTCAGGTTCCTACAAGACAAGGAAGGACTCCCTGCTGGACAAGCACCAGGAGGGCACTGCACACGGACACACACGCGTGCATGTGGACGCCCACAGGGACACGCAGGTGCACAGGGAACGCAGGCGGACACACACGTGCACGTGTCCATGCCCAGATGGACACGCAGGTGCATATGAATGGGGCCTCAGAGAAGCTGGTGTGATTGGAGTTTGCAGGAGGGTTTGGGAGGACGGACCCCAGGTCACCCCAGGTGGACCTGTGGCTGTGGGGAGGGGTGAGGGCCACTGCAGAGCTCAGGGTAGAGTGACCATATGGGGGGGGGGACACTGAGACCACGGCAGTGACACTGGCCTCCGTGACTGAAGGGACTTTCTAAAATTAGCCACAAATGAGCCCTTAGGACCCTTAAAGGGGACTCCGTGAAGTCGGGGGGCAAGGGGAGCAGTGGTGGTGCGGGGCCTTCTTGCTTCCGGGCAGGAAGGGCCGTGGGAGGGTGTGGTGAGACGCTCACTGTGACCCAAGGGGCAGCTCCCCCTCAGCCACGAGATCCCCAGGGACCCCGGGAATCCGTGCCTGAGGCCCAGAGGGCAGAGGGCTCCAGAGCCTGCGGGGCCTCGGGGTGCAGCGGCGCCCCCAGATACATGCGCCGCCCTGGCCCAGAGGGAAGGCCCCGAGTCACAGCCCCACGGAAGCTGCTGCCGGACCCAGGGGACAAGTGGGCTGCCCCTGCGCCGGGTCCAGTTCCCAGGACGCGACAAAGGTTTTGTCTTGCCTCAGACCTCTCACCCCTTGCGGGTGCCTGATGCCTCAGCAGAGGGGACACCTGCCTGCTTTGGGGACAGTCACCCAGGCAGGAAGTGGAGGACTCCGAATAGGCGCCCCCCCGCCCACAGCCTCCAGGTGCAGGGAAAGCCGGCGACAGCGACAGCCCGAAGGGCCCTGCCTGGTCAGCTCAGCTCCCTGGGGCACCTGCTAACAGGACAGGAGGCCGGGCGGGGGTGGGGGGGGTGGGGGGGGGGACGAGAAGGGGCAGGAAGGGGCGAGGGGGGCGGGGGGGGGGGAAGCAGCAGGAGAGTGGGAGTAGGGAAGAGGGAACCTGCCCCTCAGTCCCGCCCTGCCCGCCCCCCTCCTCTCCAGCCCCGGCCCTCCCCTTCCCAGGCCCCCTCCCCTCCCCTCCCCCAGGCCCCCCTCCCCCACCACCATTCCGGAGCACAGATAAAAGAGAAACCTGAGCAGGGAATGTTTGTGGTGCCACCGCCAATCAAGGACTCTGTTGCCACGGTAACGGGGACACTTCATCAGCTCGGGAGCAGATGGTCAGTGAGCAACAGGCAGCATATGCTCCGTAAGCCCTGACACGGGCACAGATGGAGGGTGGGCAGGGCTCTCGGCGACGTGTCCCCTCTGCCTCTCGCTGGCTCTGTACAGGCCGCCAGCGGTGGTGGGGCGCGGGGCCTGGCTCAGGGCTGCACCCGGGGGGCCCACAGGCCGCTGCTCCTCGGGGCCCCCACCCGGGGGGTGCACAGGCCGCTGCTCCTCGGGGTCCGCCCGGGTGGGGGGGGCACGGGCTGCTGCTCCTCGGGGCCCCCAGTGAGCAGCCCTGCTGCCATCGGGCTGTCTGCGGCTCCCACCTCGTTTCCGTGGCTTTTCCAGAAGAAATCCAACATGTGGAGCATTTTCCGGGCGGGGGCAGAGACGGGCCCAGGGAGGTGCGTCGAGGGCTGAAATGAGACTCACACCAGGGCCACCGGCTCGCACGGAACACAGTGATGCTCCTCCCGCGCCCACAAGCCCATTTTAGTCCCTGCATCTGGCTTGGCCCCGTGAAGTGAGGCCGGATCTCAGGCTCCGCCGAGGCGCACAGACCAGCCCACGCTGGTGCACAGTCCGCAGCCGCGCAACTGAAGGTCCCAGAGACACCCCGGGTTCCCGGCCGGCCACGGGGTCGAGGGCTGGGGTCGCACGGTCACTGGGCACAGGGAGGCACCGTGTGTGGCCTGGGCGGGGAGCCCCACCACCAGGCAGGTGGGCACACTTCCCCCCGTGGACAGGCGCGGAGCCGGGCCCGTGGCTCATCTCTACGGGTCTGCAGGCCGGGCACGTGTCTCACCCACCGCGAGTGTGCACAGGGCAGCGGCCACCGGCCCGGCCGCCCGGCTGCTGGGTGTGCCCGATGATCCAGGGCTCGCTAACTCACTGTTGGCTGGCGCGTGGCTCTCAGGGCCTGTCCCTGGAGGGGACGTCCTGAGCAGCTTCCTCCCGAGTGGCCCGGGGAGGCCCCGGCGATGCCCCCAAGCTGCTTCCAGGTCAGACACCGCCAGCGACCTGCCAGCAGGAAGTGATCAGAAAGGTCGCGGTAGTTGTCCTTTCCGGGGCAAATCAAGAGACAACCTCAGTCTGTTTAAAAACAAAAGCCGAGGGGATCCCTGGGTGGCGCAGCGGTTTGGCGCCTGCCTTTGGCCCAGGGCGCGATCCTGGAGACCCGGGATCGAATCCCACATCAGGCTCCCGGTGCATGGAGCCTGCTTCTCCCTCCGCCTGTGTCTCTGTCTCTCTCTCTCTCTGTGTGACTATCATAAATAAATAAAAAAATTAAAAAAAAAAAAAAAAAAGCCGATGGGCAGCCCCGGTGGCCCAGTGGTTTAGCGCCGCCTTCGTCCCAGGTGTGATCCTGGAGCCCCGGGATTGAGTCCCACGTCGGGCTCCCTGCCTGGAGCCTGCTTCTCCCTCTGCCTGGGTCTCTGCCTCTCTCTCTCTCTCTCTGTCTCTCTCATGGATAAATAAATAAAATCTTACAAAACAAAGCAAAAACAAAGGCCGGCCTCCTCCGGAGGCTGCCCCGGGCCACCTGCCAGGTGTGCACAAGGTGCTGGGGGCAGAGGCCACGTCTGTGCTCCCCTGGATTTACCAGCGCGGAACAGCTCACAGGAGCCGACAGTCCCTCCGGGTGTTGTCCCGGAGGCTACTTACGTTATAACGTCCGCGTCTGCATCCCTCCTGGTTAAGCCAGAACCAGAGGAACAGTCCAGGGGACAGGCCTCGTCTCTCTGCGGGTCTGCAGGGCTCTTCGAGGAAGCGGGTGTGCCCCAGGAAATCGTCCGGATGAAAGCAGCGGCTGTGGCATTCGGTGGGTGGTGGCGAGCGGGCTGGGACGCCCCGTGACCCTGGGGCCTGGCCGCGACACCACGAGGGCAGGACAACAGGCAGGGGCTCTCCAGGCGTCTCCTGCCCTCCGTGGTCTGCAGGACCCAGGAAGCCCACCTCCTGCACCCACGGGCAGGGTGACAGTGTGGACGGCACTCGGGGACCACCGCGGTGGGGACGGAGGGCACAGAACACTGCTTCTCTCCACGTGCACTTTGAGAATCAAAGGCAGGAACTCCCTGGCCCTACGCGTGCCAAGCGAGTCAACTGTGTCCCGGGCTGCCGGGCCTTCTGAGACCCAGGAAGAGCTACGGGTTCCAGGTGTGTGTGGAGGACGTTTGTATTTCTGCTCGTCTCCACTGCTCTCGGTCTTGAGGGCCAGGCAGGGTGGGCCTGGGGCGATGGCCTCTGAGGAGCCCTTCTGTCACTTAAGAGCTGTGTGTCCCAGACACCCCCCCCCCCTCCAAGCTGTGCCACCACCGCCTGGGAGCCCTCCAGGGAAGCAGGACCCAGGCGTGAGGCCCGGAACTCGGCGGTCACAGAGGCTGCTGGGACAGGGCACCCTGAGCACCCCCCCACCGTCCAAGTCGTCTGGATGACCATGCGGACGGACAGAAGGCTGCTGTGCCCAGGATCTGTGGAGGCGCCGGGGGCTTCCGCTCCCAGGTCTCGGGGCGGCACCTGGCTGGCTCACCGTCCTCCCGCGGCTCAGAACACCTTTATCTCGTAATCTTTCTTCTCTCTTTTGGGCTTTGGAATTTTCGGGGACTATTATAGGTCTGGGGTGAGTCAGGCGCATACAGTAGGCGCTCAGGAAACAATGACCAAATCCCGTCCTTGGCGCTGAAGACCAGAAGGTCACGTGGGGGCCTTTCTTTGCGCCAGAGCAACCACGCATTTTTTTCTTTGGTTTCCTAGCAAACGCCGCAGCCCTGACCGCAGGTGCCCGAGCCGGTTGCTGTGGCTGTGATGAGCCAGGGGCCGCCCCACGAGGCCCCCACGTGGCCCCCAAGCGGCGCGCAGTCGTTGCTCAATCAGCGCGAGTGAGCGGAGCCACGACTCAGGGGCCCCAGGAGCCCCGGGAAGACGGCCCGACTGCTGGGGGCCCCGGCGTTGGAAAGGCTAAGCTCGAGGGGGGTCAGACCACACAACACGGGCACAGATTCGTGCGTATCGGCATCGCAGCTGGGGTGCTAGGGCTCCCCCACGGCCTCCAGGCTGCTGGGGGCCCCAGGCCACACAGAGCCCCCGGCCTCCCCTGTCGTCCCTGCAGCTAGTCCTGATGGACAAGGGGCCCAGTGGCCAGTGAGCGTCCCTGCGCCCAATTCCTGAGGGCCCAGGGCTGTTAGCTGAGCACCGCGGAGTGACCTCTCCCGCCGCGCTCCACGGTGCAGGACAGGCGGCCACCCCCTCCCTGCCCTCAGCAAGGGATCTGGGGGTGTTCCCGGGATGGCAAGTGTTGCCGGGATCGGGGGTGTTCCTGGGATGGCAGGTGTTCCCGGGATTGGGGGTGTTCCCGGGATTGGGGGTGTTCCTGGGAAGGCAAGTGTTGCCGGGATCGGGGGTGTTCCTGGGATGGCAGGTGTTCCCGGGATTGGGGGTGTTCCCGGGATTTGGGGTGTTCCTGGGATGGCAGGTGCTCCCGGGATCGAGGGTGTTCCTGGGGGGGGGTGTTCCCAGGATCTGGGGGTGTCCCCAAGACCGGGAGTGTTCCTGGGACAGGGGGTGCTCCCAGGATGGCAGGTGTTCCAGGGATCAGGGGTGTTCCCAGGATCTGGGGGTGTTCCTGGGATCAGGGGTGTTCCCGGGATCGGGGTGCAGTGCGCTGGGGCTCATCACCTGCTCTGCGAGGGCAGGTGGAGCTTATTTCCGTGGCTGACTCTCCTAACATCCCCTCAACAAGCGCCGGGCTTTCCCGATGTGGGTACGCGGAGGGCTGTGGCTTGAAGCACTCGGTCCAATAAACAGATCGGCAGCTTAATGTACTACAATTATTTGCTTTTCCCATATTTTAAAGCTACAGGCACCGAGACAAGGGAGCGTGTGTCTCAAGCCATTTTGCAGGAACTTGGGGATTGAAGGCTAACCGGACACGGGACACCGGATGCCAGGGGCCGCCTGGGCACCAGGAGCAGAGCTCAGGTCCGTGTCATGCAGAATGGGGCAAGAAGACAAGGTGCACCAACGGCCAGCGAGAAAACAGAGTCCCCACATGTCCCCAGAAGACATTCCTGGTCCCTGTTGGGTTCTATTAAAAGCTTGTAGGGTTGTTGCCCCCCACACGGACCCTCCACTGGAGGACGAAGGGCACTGAGGGCACAGAGGCGTATGTGCCTGAACGTGAAGCTGCGGCCAGTGTGCCCTTGGGGGTCCCGCGGGGTTGTGGGGACCGAGACGGTCAGTACGCATCAGGTGCCACAGGGCCTCTGACCTCTGCCTCTCCAGGCCTCCGGAAGGGGCTCCTGGGGACACCACACGCAAGTGAAGACCAACCTGTTTCCCGCGGCCGTGTCTGGTCTCCAGTGGGGTGCCGAGGGAGCCACACCCAATGCGCCGCAGGGTCAGGGACGGGGCACGCCCTCGGGGCTGCCATGGGCCCGCGGTGACGGGCACGGGGAGGGTGTCCGCCTGCCCGGCTCGTGGGGAGCCCCGTCCCCGGGCACTGGGCCGGCCAGCCCACCGGGAGCTGCTGGGGACAGTGGAAACACCACTACCTGCTTCATCATCTACTTCCATTTTATTTACAGGACCTTGGGGGATGAAAGCTGCACTGAGGAGCCTGACGCACGTGCGGGCAGCTACGGAGCTGTGCAGGAGCAGCGGTGGCAACTCGGGTTCCTGGGGGACTCAGCGAGGCCCCTACGTGGAGACCCTGGTGCCGGGCCCAGGGAGCGGGGTCTGGCCTTCGCGGGCCGCCGGAGGCCTCTCCCGGGGCAGGACGCTGACGGAGGTGCAAGCGGAGGGCAGGACAAAGGAGCGGGTCTCCACAGTCGCGGCCACAGCAGACGAGCCACTGATACGTGGCAGAGGCCACAAGCGCGAGTCACAGGTCAGCATCAACACAAAAGGAGAGCAGAGCCGAGGACACTGTCCCCACGGTGGCCGCCTCCATCGTGCGCAGAAGCCAGCACGGGAGACGGGGCCGCGCGTCCCAGTCCTGCACGAGCCACCGGGCCCGCGCCACTTGCTCCAGATCTCGCTCCGTCCCTGGCACAAAGAGTATGCCACCCGTCGTGCCCGTTCCCCAGGCGGCACTTCCGAGCCACCTGAATGAGGAACAGGCCCGTGTTGCACCCCGAGAGCTCCGAGAACTTTCCCAAGGGCCTGCCTGGACCACCCAGAAAATAACTTGCTAAAACTCGCGCAAGGGACACAAGGGCAGCAGCTCAAAGACACGGGGTCTGAGGGCAGGCGGGCAAGCCCACGCCAGGCTGCGGCCCCCGGGAGCTGCCGCGGCCCGGCTGACACTGGGCCATCGTTTCTCGCTCTCTGCGCAGGTGTCCACGTTGGCTGACGGTCAGAGGTGGGATGGTCCGCACAGCCGTGCGTCTGGGCAGGGCAGGCGCCGTCTTGCTCGCCCTGGGCTCCACCTGGCGGCCTGCTTTCTGGGGCCGTCCCTGCCCCGCTGCTGTGCCCACGGCCCCGCGGAGGCCTGTGCAGACCCACCACGCCCGTGCCGAGCGCCCGTTAGTGTAAGGTACGGCGCTCTCTGATTCGGAGTCTTGGTTGTAGGTAAGCAAGGTCACTGGCTCGATGCTCAGCGTCCACGCTTCGGAAGGGTCTCTCTCCCGCACGAGCGTCCGTCCTCCTCCGCAGGCGGGCGTCAGTTGGACCACCTGCAACATAAGTGTCGTGTGAGCGTCTCCGCCAAGCGCCTCGGCATGCCAGCCCACGGCGGGGGGTTTGGGGGGAACCGGTCCCCCGTCCCCAGGAGGGCAGGCCTGGCCGGAGCGGCCAGGGTGTGCGTACCTGTGTGCGTGTGCAGCCCATTTGTGGGAGAGGAGACTGTGTGTCCCATGGGTGTCCCCCGCCTGATTCCACAATGAGCTGAGGGCACACCCTGAACTGAATGGAGGATGGTGGGTCGCTGCTGATCATTAAAGCCAAAGGTCACAGGTGCAGCCACGAAGCCCTGTCCTGACGCCACCGACCGACCGCGTGCCCCCCCCCCCACGCACTCACTCACGTGGCCCCGAGTGCTGGCGTCCTCCGCATTCTGGGGTCGTTCCCGCCCCCAGGACCCAGGGCACCGTGCTCCTGGCCTCTCCAGGCCCCCTGTGTGCTCTTGCCGAGATCACCCCTTCCCACGAGTGGTGTGCGGGGCCTGGCGCGGCAGCACATGCTCCCTGCGGGCCTGCACGGTGCAGGATGCTGCATGTGCACCCCTCCCTGACCCGGGGGGAATGACGCAACCCTCGGGGGTGCCGTCCCACAGGCTGTGGGGCAGGAGCAGAGCCACGACCAGCCCTGGCTCCATGACGTCACACCCCAAGGTGAAGCCCGTCTATACCCGTTCTCCTACGCACGTTAACGGCACTGACACCTGAGGTCCAGCAGGTCACAGCCCGAGGATCCCTCCAGGGCCTGGGCTACTGCCTCCCTCACCCGTTACAGTGGCTCAGGGCTTCCTGGAGTTTCCTAACCACGTCACTCCCCCGGGGCCCCAAGGGCAGGAAGACGCTTCCATGGCCGGAAGCGCGAGCCACGGTTTCCAGCATCAGCACCTCCCACAGACCCCATGGCTCAAGGTCCCGGGGGCCCAGGCTTCCAGCGGCCTGACTGTTCACACAACCGTGTCAGAGAACTCACCCAGAACAAAGTCAGAGACTAAAACACACAGGGGGGATCCCTGGGTGGCTCAGTGGTTTAGTGCCTGCCTTCGGCCCAGGGCGTGATCCTTGAGTCCCAGGATCAAGTCCCATGTCCGGCTCCCTGCATGGAGCCTGCTTCTCTCTCTGCCCGCCACCCACCCCGGGTCTCTCATGAATAAATAAAATCCTAAAAAAAAAAACAACACAGAGAGATGTGGAAGGAGTCTGTGACGGGAAAAGAAGAAAACAAAGTAAAGCAGAAGGATCGGAGTGGTGAATTTCCTTACATGCAGAAGAAACGTGGCCACGACACAGAGGACACCCGAGCCCTGCGAACCCAGGGCCGGCAGGGTGAAAGACCAGGAGCCCGGGACGGAGCTGGCGAGATCTCTCACGAAGTGGAGCGAAGGGACAGAAGGTCACTAGGAGAGCAAGCGCACTTAGCGGGGTGTGGCCCCGAGCCAAGCAACGGGGAGCAGAGAAAACGGGGACAGACGGCAGCCTGGGTCGCCGGCGGCGGTGCAGACATGGGCAGGCGGGGGCCTGGGTGGGCCCCCCCCCCGTCCCTCGGGTCGCGGCCGTCCCTGCCGCGGACACTGGCCTTGGCCCCTCGCTGGCCAGGCCCCTGCCCCCTTCTCTGGGCGTACTCCTCCGAGCGAGGAGCTGGGTCGCCGTGCCCCTCGGGAGCCCTCGGGGGCGGCTCCACCCCCCACGCTGTCTTATTTCATTTACCATAATACTCCTGGGTCCCCCCCTGCTGCTGCCAGGGGAGACCCTTCGTGTTACGGTGGAGCATCCTCCTCACCGTTCATCTGTGGCGGGCGGCACTTGGGTTCTTTCCAGAACTCGGCTACTGCGGTGACTGGGGATGCTCACGTCTTCCTCAAATAGTGTTCTTGTTTTGTGTAAGCTCCCAGGAAGAGAACTACTGGATCGTAGGACACTCCTACTTTTATTTTTTGGGGGACCTCCATACTGCTTCCCACAGCGGCTGCACCAAGTCACATCCCCCAACACCGCACGAGGGTTCCTTCTAATTCCCATCCGTGCCGTCCCTTGTTCTCTTGCCTTCTGGATTTTGCCCATTCTAAGAGATACAAGGTGATACCTCATCGTGGTTCTGATTGTATTTCCAGATGATTGGTGATGCTGAGCATCTGTTCATGTATCTGTTGGCCATTTGTATGTCTTCTTTGGGAACGTGTCTAATTCAGGTCCTCTGCTCAGTTTTAAATTAGATTATTTGGAGGTTTTTTTTGGTGTTGAGTTGTGTAAGTTCTTTATACATTTTGGATATGAGTATCAGATAGATCATTTGCAAATATCTTCTACTCAATAGGTTGCCTTATGTCTTGTTGATGGTTTCCTTCACTGCACAAAACTTCTTTTGGTGTAGTCTCAATTGTTTATTTTTGCTTTTATTTCCCTTGCCTGAGGAGACCTATTTAGAAAAACGTTTCTATGGCTGATATTGAAGAGATTACTGCCTAGGTTTTCTTCTATAAATTTGATGGTTTCAGGTCTCACAGGTCTTTAGTCCATTTTCAGTTTATTTTTGTGTATGATGTAAGAGAGTGGTCCAGTTTCATCCTTTTACAAGTGACTGTTCAGTTTTCCTAACGCCATTTATTGAAAAGACTTTTTCTCATTGTATTTTTCCCTTTGTCATAGATTAACTGGCCATATAACTGTGCGTTTACTTCTGGGCTATTTTGTTCCATCGATCCATCTGTCTATTTTTGTGCCACTATCATACTATTCTGATTATTATATCTTTGTAGTATTTCTGGAAATCTGGGGTCGTGATACCTCCAACATTGCACCTCTTTCTCAAGATTGTTTTGGCTATTCAGGGTCTTTTGTGGTTCTGTATAAATTTTAATACTATTTATTCTAGTTGTGTAAAAAAAATGCTACTGGTATTTTAATAGGGAAAATTGAACCTGTAGACCTTAAAGCAGTATTAATTCTTCCACTCCATGAGCACAGCATATCATTCCATTTGTTTGTATCTTCTTCAATTTCTTTCATTAGTGTTTTATAGTTTTCAGAGTGTAGGTCTTTCAACCCCTTCATTAAAACCATTTATTCCTAGACATTTTATTCTTTTGGATGCAATTGTAAATAGAACTTTTTTCTTGATTTCTCTTTTTTTCTATTTCATTATTACTGTATGCAACAGACATGCAACAGAATTTTGTACGTTCATTTTGTGTCCTGCAACTTTACTGAATTTACTTACTAGGTCAGAAAGTTTTTGGTGGAATCTTTAGGTTTTTCTATGTAGAACACGTGGTCTGCAAAGAGTGACAGTTTTACTACTTCCTTACCAAAGTGTATGCCTTTTATTTCTTTCTGTTGTCTAATTGTTGTGGCTAGGACTTCTAGTACTTTGTTGAATAAAAGTTGCAAAACCAGACATCCTTGTCTTGATGTTAGGAGAAAAGCTCTGTTTTTCACCACTGAGTATGACGCTAGCAGTGGTTTTGTCACATACGGACTTTATTATGGTGATGTTCCCTAAAGACTCACTTTGTTGAATTTTTATCATGAAGAGATGTTGAATGTTGTCAAAAGTTTTTTTCTGCATCTAGTGAGAAGATCATATAATTTTTGTTTTGTTAATGTGATACATTGTGTGTTTACTGATTTGTGGATATTGAACCATCTTTGCATCCCTGAAATAAATCCCATTTGACTGTGCTGATACTTTTTTTTTAAAGATTTTATTTATTTATTCATGAGACACACACACACACACACACACACACACACACACAGGGGGGACGGGCAGAGACACAGGCATCAGGCTCCCTGCAGGCTCCATGCAGGGAGCCCAATGCAGGACTCGATCCCAGGACCCCGGGAGCACGCCCTGGGTCGAGGGCAGACGCTCAACCGCTGAGCCCCCCAGCTGTCCCTGAATGATCCTTTTAACATATTGTTAAGTTCAGTTTGCTAATATCTTGTTGAGAATTTTTTCATCTAGGAAAACGGGCCTACAGTTTACAGTTCATCAGGAATACTGGCCTACAGTTTTCTTTTTTTGTAATGTTTTTGTCTGGTTTTGGTATAAGGATAATGGTATAAGGATAATGCTGGACTCATAAAAATGTATTTGAAACCTTTCTTTTATTCTATTTTTTTTTTCGAATAGTTTGAGAAAAATAGTCATTAACTCTTCTTTAAATGAGTGATAGAATGCATCTCTGGATTCTGTCAATTCACCTGGTCCTGCACTTTGGTTTAAAGGGGATTTTTTGATTACCAATTCAATTTTGTTACTAGTAACTGGTCTGTTCAGATTTTCTTTCTTACTGATTCAATTTGGAAGATTTATGTTTCTAGGAATGTAACCATTTCTTGTAGGTTGTTCAATTTGTTGGCATAAAAATTTTAATACTATTCTCTTATAACTCGTATTTTTGTGGTGTCAGTTATTACTTCTACTTCATTTCTGATTTTATTTGGATCCTCTCCTTTTCTTGATAAATCTGGCCAAAGGTCATCTCTTAAGAACCAGCTCTCAGTTTCACTGATCTTTTCTGGGGTTTATTTTTAGTCTCTATTTATTTTCACTCTGATCTTTATTATTTCTTTCCTTCTCCTAAGTCCAGAATTTGTTCTTCTTTTTCTAGTTCCTTTAGGTGTTAGATTAGCCTGATTTTCCTTGTTTCTTGATGTGGGCCTGTATTGCTAGAAGTTCCCCTCTCAGAATTGCTTGTGCAACATCCCAAAAACTTAGGACCATTATGTTTTCATTTTCATTTGTCTCCATGTATTTTTTTTATTTCCTTTTTGATTTTTTGTTGACCCATTGGTTGCTTAGTCTCATATTGTTTAACCTCCACATGTTTGTTTTTTTTCCAGTTTTTTCCCCTGGTCATCGACATCTAGTTTCATACCACTGTGGGTGGAAAAGATGCTTGACATGATTTTTAATCTTTTAAAATTTATTGAGACTTGTTCTATGACCTAACATGCGATTTATCCTGGAGAATGTTCCATTTGCACTTGAAGATAATGTGTATTTTGCTTTTGGATGAAATGTTCTGTTTTATCTGTGAAGTCCATCTGGTCTAATGTGCCATTCAAAAAAATGTTTCCTTACTGATTTTCTGCCTGGATGATCTATCCATGATGTGAGTGGGGTGTTAAAGCCCCCTACCATTATTGTAGTACTGTCCACTTCTCCTCTCACGTGTTAGTATGTGGTTTACGTATTTAGGTGCTCTAATGTTCGACGTATAACTATTTACAATTGTTATACCCTCTTGTTGAATTGATCCCTTTATCGTTATGTAATGCCCTTCTTTTTTTTGTTACAGTCCTTGTTTTAAAGTTAATTTTTCCCAAGTACTGCTACCTCAATTTTTTTTCACTTCCATTCTCATGGAATATCTTTATCCATCTCTTCACTTTCAGTCTGCATGTGTCTTTAGATGGAAGTGAGTCCTTGTAGGCAGCGTATAGATGGGTCTTGTTTTTATCCATTCCATCACTTTGTTTCTTTTAATAGGAGAATTTAGACCATTTACATTAAAAGCTTATTGATACATTATGTACTCATTGCCATTTTGTTCATTGTTTTCAGGTTGTTTTTGCAGTGTTTTCCTGATTCTCCTATTGCTCTCTCTACTTGTGATTGATGACTTTCTTTACTGTTAGTCTTGTTTTTATCTTCAATTTTTGTATATCTATTATAAATTTTTGGTTTGTAGTTACCACAAAGTTCACATATAGCATCCTCAGTATATAGGAGTTTATATTACATTGGTTACGTAAATCTAAATACATTCTAAAAGAACTTTATTTTTACTCCTCCTCCAGGCTTTATGTGTATGTTGTCATATTTTATATCTCTTTGTGAGTCCCCTTCCTTTCATAATTTTCTCACTTCTAATCAGAACTGTTTCTTTTCCACTTAAAGAAGTCCCTTTAACATTTCCTGTAAGGCCAGTTTAGTAGTGATGGACTCCTTTAACTTGTTGTCTGGGAAACTCTCTCTCTTCTTCTATTCTGGATGACAGTCTTGTTGGATAAAGTATTTTTGGTTGCAGTTTTTTTTTTTTTTTAACTTTTAACACTTTGACTATATCATGCCACTCCCTTCCGGTTTGCAAAGTTTCTACTGAAAATCAGCCAACAGTCTTATGGGGTTTCCCTAGTATGTAACTAGTTGCTTCTATTGCTGCTTTTAAAACTCTCCTTATTTTTAACCTTTAACATATTATTTATTGTGTGTTGTAGTGGGCCTCTTTGGATACATTCTATTTGGAACTCTGTGATTCCTGAACCTTGATGTCTGCTTCCTTCCCCAGGTTAGGGCATTTTTCAATTATTTCTTTAACTTCTCTGACCTTTTTTTTTATAAATTTATTTTTTATTGGTGTTCAATTTGTCAACATATAAAATAACACCCAGTGCTCATCCCATCAAGTGCCCCCCTCAGTGCCCGTCACCCAGTCACCCCCACCCCCCGCCCACCTCTCTCTCTACCACCCCTAGTTCGTTTCCCAGAGTTAGGAGTCTCTCATGTTCCATCTCCTTTTCTGATATTTCCCACTCATTTTTTTCTCCTTTCCCTTTTATTCCCTTTCACTATTTTTTATGTTCCCCAAATGAATGAGACCATAAAATGTCCTTCTCCGATTGACTTATTTCACTCAGCAAAATACCCTCCAGTTCCATCCATGTCGAAGCAAATGGTGGGGATTTGTCGTTTCTAATGACTAATATTCCATTGTACACACAGACCACAGCTTCTTTATCCATTCATCTTTCGATGGACACTGAGGCTCCTTCCAATAGTTTGGCTATTTTTCTCTGACCCTTTCTTACTGTCTTTCCTTCTAGACTCCTATAATGAAAATATTTGTTTGATGTTGTCCAAAAGATCTTTTAAGCTATCCTCATTTAAAAATTTTCTTTCTGTTCAACTTGGGTGCTTTCCATTTCCCTTATATTCCAGATTGCTGATCTGTTCTGCATCTTCCAATCTGCAGCCAATTCCCACTAGTATGTTTTTCATTTCAGTTACTGTATTCTTCAACTGTATTTTTTTTTCTATCTCTTGTTGAAGTTCTCACTGAGTTCATCCACTCTTTTGTACAGTCCAGTGAGCATCTTTAAGCCATTACTCTGAACTCTTTATTGGGTATATTGCTTATCTCTTTACATGTGCAACCTACTTATGTCTGTGAATCTAAAATGAATCTCTCATAGAGAACCTATGTCAGATTTTTAAAAAATCTCTTCTGCCAAACTCTTTAAAAAAAATTTTTTTTTAACTTTTATTTATTTATGATAGTCACAGAGAGACAGAGAGAGAGGCAGAGACATAGGCAGAGGGAGAAACAGGCTCCATGCACCGGGAGCCTGATGTGGGATTCGATCCCGGGTCTCCAGGATCGCGCCCTGGGCCAAAGGCAAGCGCCAAACCACTGCGCCACCCAGGGATCCCTGCCAAACTCTTTTGACTAGAGAGTTTAATAAATTTAAAATTCAATAGCATACAGAAACTCTGCTCTGAGGTTTCTCAAAAAATTTAAAATAAAGCTACCTTATGACCCAGCACTACACCACTAGGTGTTTATCCAAAGGATATAAACATAGTGATTTGAAGGGGCACTTGCACCCCAATGTTCATAGCAGCAGTGTTCATAATAGCCAAACTGTGGAGAAGCCCAGATGTCCATTGACAAACTGAAGGTCCCTGGAGGGGAGAGGGGATGGTGGATGGGTTAACTGGGTGATGGGCATTAAGGAGGGCACTTGATGTAATGAGCACTGGGTGTTATATGTAACTGTTGAATCACTGAATTTTACCTCTGAAACTAATAATACATTCTATGTTAATTAAATTGAATTTAAATAAAAAAATTTAAAAAGTCCCAAAACTCTGCTCTTAAAAGTCTTCAGCTCCATGCTGACCTGTTACTGAAGTCACAATTTGCATTTTTTATACACTGTATGCCCAATAACATATAATAAAAATGGAATTTTTATGTGTTTGTCTTTCAAATCATGTGGAAAATAAAAGGTGTAATAATAGACCAAAATTGCAATATTGGCTTTGTAAGTACACATGCATTTATCTTGTGTGTCCTTTCATTTCATCCTGAAGGTTACCCTTTAGTACCTCTTGCATGGCAGGTCTTATGGTAATGACTTCCTTTACTTTATGTTTATCAGAGAATGTCCTTATTTCCCCTTCATTTTTTTCATCCACAAGTTTTTATTTTTATTCAACTATAGCAAACAGCAAAACTAACACAACATTCAATTTCAGATTGGCTTTTCTTACACAGATGAAGAGTGACCAGGTTAAGAGGCACAGACTTCAGGATTTCTGACTCCTTCTCACCCAGCCCTGCAGCTCATCTAGAAGGCCAACCTTACCCACAAAGTGACTCCCTATTGCTTTTACCAGTACTGCTTTTTAAAGGAGGCAGAGCAGGGCACTGACAACGAGACACCCCCTTCTCCTTGCCTGCCTGTAACCAGTCTGAGAGGTACCAGCTCTCTACAGTGGTCTCGGGAAGAGACATAGCCATGAAAACACGATGCACAAGTGCTGTCACATGCACAATTCTGGTCTCAAGCTCACAAGGGCAGAGGCAATTAATCTTTTTTTTTTTTTTTAAACGGCCCTTAAAGATCCTTTGATGTTCTGCTCTATTACTGCAGATCTAGTCTTTTTACCTGAATTTTTTCTTTAAATTCTTGGTCGCTATTCTTATGTTAACAATTTGATGACCACATCCTAGTACCAAAATATACCCTCAAATGGAGTTCAAATTTGATCAAAACATAAACTGGGGTGTGACCATCTAGGGTTGTAAAGAACAGGCATAAGGAAAAGTCTTATCTCATTATCTCAATAATGCTCAGGCCTCGCCTGTGAGAATGGGTATCAGTTGAGGACACTGCTTGAGACTTTTGGGACAGTCTCTGTCTCCTGGCATTCCCCTTCTGCCCAGATAGCTGCTCAGAGTTTGGGCACAGTCGTCCCATTCAGCCTGATAACACATGCCAGTCACCGGGGACCTGAGCTTGTACTTTTTGCAGAAAGAAGCCATTTTGAATTTGCCATGGTGGTCTCCAGATCAGTTGCTGAGAATGCACTCTCATGCTTCAGTGACCCATTCTGCTCATAAAGCAACCTTGGGAGGCCCAGGGCCGACATAACTGGAGAGAACTGTGCTGCTGCTGCTATCGTTGACCTTCATGTTGACCACCAGGAAATGAGGCCATTCTCTGTATTTGGGGTCCTGCCTGCTGGGAGCATCCAGATCTGCCGTGACCTGGACCAAGGCCATCCCATGCAACACTGGTGGGCTGGCTCTTAACCTGGGTGGGCAGCAGCACTTTGCCCAGTTCATTGACCTCTGCCCCAGTGTATTTGCTCTGCAGCAGACGCTGTGACTGCTTGTCCATTTCCTGCAGGCTCAAAGGCCCGACCACTTGCTGAGGTCCACCAGCATCGTGGGGCTGAGTTGGGCATTCCCCAGGGCAGTCACAGGAGGCAAGGTACAGGGCTGTAGCACCAACTCTGAGTGATCCACAAACTGTCTCCCTCATTTTTGAAGGACAGTTTGGCCAGATATTGAACTTTCAGTAGGAAGTTTTTTTCTTTCAGCACTTTGAGTGTATCAACCCACTGCCTTCTGGCCTCTGAGGTTTTGGATAATAAGTTTATTGAAGATCTGTTGTATCTCAAGTAACTTCTCTCTTGCTGCTTTCAAGATTCTGTCTTTATCTCTGGCCCTTGATAGTTTGATTATGATGTATTTTGGTGTGGGTTGAATTTATTCTATTTAGTTTGTTGAGCTTCCTGGATTTGTAGGTTCATGTCTCTCATCAAATTCGGCAAGTATTCAGCCATCATTTCCTCATATATTCTTTTTACCTCTATCTTCTCATTCTGAGACTCACAATGCATATGTTGGTTTGCTTGCTGGTACCATGCAAGTCCCTAAAACTCTGTTCACTTTTCTTCATTCACCATTCTTTTTGTTTCTCAGGCTTAATAACTTCAATTGCCCCATCTTCTAGTTCACAGATTCTTTCTCTGCCCACCCAAAGCTGCTTTTGAACCCCTCTAGAAAATATTTCATTTCAGTCATTGTACCTTTCAGCTCCAGAAACCTTTTCAATTTTTATAATCTTTGTATCTCTTGATTTTCTCAGTTTGTTCCTTGTTTTCTTCTGTTTATGTCTTCTTTTAGGTCTCTGAGCATCTTTAAGTCTTATCTATTAAATATGACATCTGGGCTTCCTCAGGGAGTTTTTGTCCTCTTACTTTGTCCCTCTGAATGGACCATGCTTACATATTTCTTTGTATGCCTTATGATTTTTGTTGTTGCTGCAAACTGGGCATTATAAAAATTGAATCATACTGTTCTACCTCTGGAAATCAGATTCTCCCCATCTCCTAGTGTTTGCTGTTTATTGTTGTCTCTGCTGGAGATCAGCCTGAGGGGAAAGCCTCAGGTCTTCTCACATCTTTTCTGAGCCTCCATCATTCCCTGGCCAAGCATGGTGCTTTTTTAAAGTCCCCTGCATATGCAGTTGTTTTTGAAAGTCCTGATTCTTAAGTGTCTAGCTCCCAAAAAAGCAAGAAGTTGGGGGGAGGATGCCCATTCACATGTGCTGCCCCATTCAATGCTATGAAAGACATGTCAACCAGTGGAGGTTGGAACAATAGTGGCCAGACTCTCTGCTTGCATCTCAGCAATCAAAAACAGCAACCACTACACAGAAGCCTGATATTTGGACAAGGTCCTCATTGTTTACCCTGGCTCCAGCAAGGTACCCTCGGAATGTGTGCATGGCTGTCTGCCATGGGGCTGGAGGATGGGCAGCCAAAAATGATGGAAATTAACCACAATTTACCAGCCACACTATCCCCAGGGAACTGCAAGCCTTCAGGCTCCAGACTGTTCCAAAAGGCTCCTTTAGACAGCTTCTGGCAGTACAATTGTTGTGCAGGTGGAGAGATGGATTTCTAGTGCTTACTATGCCCTATCTACACTGATGACTGCCCTCTCGTTAATTTTTTAATGTAGTACTGTTATTATGCTTTCTAGAAGTGATTTTGATTACCTTAATAAATATTTAGAATAGTGGATTAAATTCCAAGTGGAAATATTTTTGCTTTTTATTTTTCTGTTGTTGATTTCTGGTTATTTTCTTGTGTATAGAAAATATAGCATTGTGATTTCTACTTTTCACTAAATTGGTTGAGGTTTACTTTGGAGCCAAATACATGGTTAGATTTTTGAACTGTCCATTTGTGGAAAATAAGGTAAACAAAATTACATATGCTGCTCTGTATATTTCTATCAGAATAAGCTTGTTAATGGACTTGTTCAAGTATATGTCACTATTTCTGGTCTATTTGATCTGCTCATTTCTGAACAGTCCCTATCCCTGGGTCTATTTCTCCTTGCATTTTGCCTAATGACATCAGTGCACAAAGAGTATGACAGACGTTTACATATCTATCATTTATTCATCCAACCATCCACCCACCCATCCATCATCAAATCTACCTTCATCCAGCATATATCCCTATATTTTACACACATATAAACTTATTACTCTAAAAACATCAAGATTTATTTCAATTCTTTCCCCTCTTTATAACAAGATACAAAACATTTACTTTTTCTTTTTATCTTATTTTAAGCAAAGTTTGCCTTTTCTCTTCTTTTTAACTTATGCCCCAGAACCAGTCCTCACTTTCCTTGTGATGATCTGGGATTTGTCAATCGTGTTTGCATATTTGCTTTCTTACAGTTAATAACTGTTTAGCAATAACCACATTTTATTAATTTCTTTGTTCAATACTGTTTCTTATAGCCCATGAATTCATGTTTGATGAAGTGCTCCTTTTGCTACAGTATACCTATTTTCTTTTGTAAAGGATCTGCGAGTCAGAATTTTCTGATTCGTGAAAATGTGTTAATTTTTCCTCTTATGCTAGAATGCTAATTTGGCTGACTGTAGGTTTCTGGACTCAAAATTATTTTTCTACAAAGGAAAACAAAGGAATGATGTGATTTCTGGAGAGGGTTCTGTGAAGTGGGAGAATGTAGCTGATGCTCAACAGTAAGGGGGGGGCTGTGTTTTGGAGCAGTGATGGGGAGCTGAGTACAGCTGCGCCTTGTCTCAGGCTGAGAGCATGGCCAGTCTGTCCATATGAGTAGGTGAGAAAATAGATACTACCTCTATTATTATGGATTTGTCCACTTCTCCTGGTATTTGGTTATGAATCTAGATGGTGCATAGATGCTTGGGGGGAGAACAAATGTGGCTACAGGAATGTACAGAAAGCAAAGCTGTCAGCTGTGAGTATGACGAAGAGGAAGTGCTGGAAGGCTAGTGATAGTTGGGGTATGCAGCACCTGGACAGCAGGAAAGAATGGAAGATGACCAAGCACTTACCGAGGTCAGGGAGCATGAATTTAAGTTGGAACTAGTAAGCTTAACTGTGGGTCTTTCTCTAGCCATATCCCAAATGCATAGGATTGAGTTTAACTTGGGCTTGTGGTTTTACCTCATAAACATAGTAAAATGAGAAAGGCAGAGCAGTCAAGAGTATATACAATGAAGTCACTTTGATAGTGAACATGGAAGATAGTTAAGGGAGGACAAGAAGGGGTATGGGGTCCAATGAAGGACGCTGGACCAATGGACTGGGGGGTTCCTGATCAGACCAAAGGATCACCTGGACCTGTACTGAGCTGTGTGGTTGGAGTGTTTGAAACTGAAGTTGTGGAGTGGTTGAGCCACTG
Source organism: Vulpes lagopus (assembly GCF_018345385.1). Classification (NCBI taxonomy): domain Eukaryota; kingdom Metazoa; phylum Chordata; class Mammalia; order Carnivora; family Canidae; genus Vulpes; species Vulpes lagopus. Next base: position 533,113 of record NC_054824.1, read on the forward strand.
GGAATGATAAGGTCATGGTGGAAGACCACATTGCTGGGACGGCAAGTCAAGGATTTGATATCAGGGAAGGACTATCTACAATCTATTAAAATCACCAAAATTACAAGATTCATGGTGGGAAGAGTGCTAGGGAGCCAGGAGCCAAAATCTTGAAGAATCTGAAGGACAATGGCAAGGTAGGTGGTGGTAGTGTCAGATGACAGGAGATTTAAAGTTTGTAGTTTTAGTATTTTCCCAAAACAGCCAGAGCAATACATTTAGTCTCCTATGCTCTTGTGGAGGCCCCCTCCTTCATGTTCACCTGAATTTGGACAGGCCTTTTTGGCTGCCTTGATGAACAGAATAGGGCAGCAGAGCTCATGAATGACTCATGAAGCTAGGTTACAAAAGGTGACATGGCCTCTGCCTGGGTCTTTAGCTCTTAGGTATCCAATTACCACACCGGAAAGAAGCCCAAACTAGTCCCTGGGGACCAATGGAGAGGCTCACGTGGAGAGAAACTGAGGCTAAGGCCAGGCTAAGGCCCCCTCTAGCATAAGCCAGAGATGTGAATGAATAGGACTTTGTAGGACTTCAGGTTTCCCAGCTGGGGCCCAGGCACAGTGGAGCAGAGCCAAGCTTTGAGCATACAAGATGGATGTTTCATTCCACCAAGGCTTGTGATGGTTCACCAGGTAGTGCTGCTTACTACTAGAACAGTCTGGAAGCACAAATGAGGAACACGAAGGTACAGGAGTAACAGCTACATTAAGGGACTGCCAGGTCTGCCAGAGCAAAGTAAACAGCCAGACAAGAGGCTGTTGAAGGCAGAGGGGGCTTCACTGTCCATACATATGCAGCTTCAGAAGTCGCAGTGAGAGGGAGACTATGATGGCAGCAGTGGCCATATTAGGAAGAGTGTGAATTCCAGATAGTTTTGTGTGTTTTTTTGTGGTTCCATACATCGTTGTTCCCAACAGACTGTGTCAGGACTTGGGGAAATGGAGAAATCAAGGATGATGCCTAGGTTTCTTTTCTTTTTTTTAATATTCTATTTCTTTATTCATGAGAGACAGAGAGAGAGGCAGAGACACAGGCAGAGGGAGAAGCAGGCTCCATGCAGGGAGCCCGACGTGGGACTCGATCCCAGGACTCCAGGATCATGCCCTGGGCTGAAGGCAGATGCTCAACCACTGAGTCACCCAGGGGTCCCAATGCCTAGGTTTCTATGTGAATAATGATTTCCAAAATGAGGAAGCCAGGAAGAAGGAAATGGTAAAAATACCTGCCATGTATATGAACATCAAAGATTTAATACCCACAAAATGAAAAAAAGGCCAAATCAATATAAAAAATCATCAAAGAAAAATTTGGCCAAGAATATAAATAAGTAGTTATTAACAAAGAGAATTACAAATGGCCAATAAGTATATGAAAAAAAATAAGCTTCACTGATACTCAGAAATGCATACTAAATTTGTATTGTGGTTTTTCTGACCACAGACAGCAAAAATTAAAAGGACCAAAAACCTGCATACACTGAGGAAGTGGATTGGCCGGCTCTCTTGTGCGCAGTGGGAGCTGACCAGTGAGAGGAGCAGAGGAGATGGCGACTCCAGGTTAGAAGGTGACGTGACAACACCCAGCAACTCCACAGCTCTCAGTCTGCACAAGCAGGCAGTTCCAATCCTATACGTTGTTTATGGAGCCCATCAGGACTTCTGGTTAAAAGAATTCTGGATAAAAAAATTTTCTGAATCTTTGGACCCCTCTCAAATTATTTTTTCCCTTGATTATAAAAACATCTTTTCTAACAAAACAGAAATGCAGGAAATGACCAGTCTTTTTAAATTTCTTCCCCACCTCAAAGATAACCAGTTACTCAGTCTGATGCTTACATATCTGTTTCATACACATCTCAATTCTAGGCTCGTTTTTGTTCCTGTTATTGTTGTTCTTTGACCAGCTTTATTGAGGTATGATTGACAAATAAAAACCTGAATATATTTATATATTTCTTTAAGTTCAACTGCTTTAGATTTCACATACAAGTGGTATCATTCAATATTTGTCTGTGTCTGGCTTGTTTCACTTAGCATAGTGTCCTCTAAGACCATCCACATAGTCACAAATGGCAGGATTTCCTTCTTTTTTATGGCTACAATCTGTGTATATGTACCACAATTTATCTGTTCATCTGTTCATGACACTTAGGTTGTTTCCATATTGGCTACTGTGAATAATGCTGCAGTGAACAGCAGCATTTCTTTAAGATACCGATTTCCTTTCCTTTGGATACATATATCAGAAGTAGGCCTGCTGGACCATACGATAGTTCATTTTTAATTTTTTGAGGAACCACTGTTTTCGACAGTGGCTCTATCCATTTACATTCCATCCATGGTGCAGAGAGTGCCCTGTTCTCCACATCTTTACCAATGCTCCTTGTCTCTTGTCTCTTTGATGATGGCCATTCTAACAGGTATGAAGTAATATCTCACTGTGGTTTTGATTTGCATTTCCCTGATGATGAGTAATGTTGAGCATCTTTTCATGCACCTGTTGGCTATCTGTATGCCTTCTTTGGAGAAATGTGTATTCAGTTCCTTTGCCTCTGTTTCAATTGGGTTAAGATTTTTTTTTTTTTTTACTATTGAGTAATAGTTATAATAGTTGAGTTATAATAGTTATAATTGAGTTATAATAGTTGAGTTATAATAGCTCCTTATATATTTTAGATATTAACCTCTTATCAGATCTATGGTTTACAAATATTTTCTCCTGTTCTATAGATTGCCTTTTCATTTTGTTCAGTGTTTCTCTTCCTATGCAGAAGCTTTTTAAGTTTGATGTAGTCCCACTTATATATTTGTTTTTCTTGCCTATGCTTTTGATGTCATCCAAAAAATTATTTACAAGACCGATGTCAAGGAGGTTATTCCCTATATTTTCTTCCAGGAGTTTTACAATCTTAGGTTTTATGTTTATATCTTTAATCCATTTTTGTGTAAGGTAAGGGTCCAATTTCATTCTTATGCATGTGGATGTTCAGTTTCCCAACATCATTTATTGAAGAGACTGTTCCTTTCTCCATTGTGTATTCTTGGAATTCCTGTTGAAGATTAGTTGTCCAAAACAAAAATATGAGATTTTATTTCTCTCTATTCTGTTCCATTGATCTATGAGTCTATTTTGAGGCAAATGTCACATTATTGTGATTACTTGAGCTTTATAATATAGTTTGAAATCAAGAAATGTGACGCCTTTAGCTTTGTTGTTCTCAAGATTGTCTTGGCTTTTTGGTGGGATATTCTGTGGTTCTATACAAATTTTAGGATTATTTGTTTCATTTCTGTGAAAAATGCCATTAAAATTTTAATAGGGATCGTACTGAGTCTGTGGACTGCTTTGGGTAATATGGAGATTTTAACAATATTAATTCTTCCAATCTATGAACACAAAATATCTTTCCATTCACTTGTGTCTTCAGCTTCTTTCATCAGTTTCGTAGTTTTCATTAGATGGCTCTTTCACCTCTTTGGTTAAATTTATTTCTAAAAATTTTATTTGTTTTAAGGCTACTATAATTCTTTTCTTAATTTCTCTTTTGGATAGTCTGTTGTTAGTGTATAGAAATGCAACAGATTTTTTTATATCAATCTTGTATCTTACAACTTTACTGAATTAATTTAATAGTCTCAACAGTTTTTTGATGGAGTCTAGGATTTTCTATATAGATGACATCATCAAACAGATCTAACTGCCTCCTTTTCAATTTGGATGCCTTTTATTTCTTTTTCTTGCCTAATTGTTCTGGATAGAATTTCCAGTACTAGGCTGCATAGAAGCAGTGAGAGTGGACATCTTTTTATTTTGGCGTTGTTTTTAAGATTTGTTTATTTATTCATGAGAGACACAGAGAGAGAGGTGCAGAGACACAGGCAGAGGGAGAAGCAGGCTCCCTGCAGGGATCCCGATGCAGGACTCGATCCCCGGACCCTGGGGTCATGCCCTGGGCCAAAGGCAGACACTCAGCCACTGACCCATCCAGGCGTCCTGAGAATGGACATCTTGCTCTTGTCCCTGATCTTAGAGAAAGAGTTTTCAACATTTCACCACTGTATACGATGCTAGTTATGGGTTGGTCATATGCAGCCTTTGTTGAGATACACTCTCTTTACACTTACTTTGTTGAGAGCTTTTACATGAAAGGATGAAAAAGTTTGTAAACCTATAAAGAAAACAATACAGCTGAAGGCAGAAGTAGACAGCAGTATGACAATAGCCCATTAGAGGAATCTAATACCCCACTTTCAACAATGGGTGTATCATCCAAACAGCAAATTAATAAAGACAGATTGAACTTGAATTGCACTTTAGACCAGATGGACCTGACACACATCTGTAACAAGAGAAAAATACACACTCTTCTCAAGCATACAATATTCCTCAGGATAGATTATACATTAGGCTATAAAAACAAGTCTTAAAAATTTAACAAGATTGAGAGTTAGAGTGAACCCTGGGTGGTTCAGTTGGTTAAGTGTCCAACTCTTGATTTTGACCCAGGTCATGATCTCAGGGTTGACATGGAGCCCCACGTTGGGCTCTGCACTGGGTGTGGAACCTGCTTAAGATTCACTCTCTCTCTTTCCCTCTGACCATCCCGCCTCCAATTTAACAAGATTGAAATCATGTCAGGTATAGTTTCTGATCACAATGGTGTGAAACCAGAAACCAGTAAGAGGGAGACAAGTGGAAAATTCACAAATCTATAGAAATTGAACAACACATTTGTGAACAACCAAGAGGTCAAGGAAGAAATCAAAAGATACCTTGATACAGACAAAAACAGAATACAACCTACAAAAACTAATGGGATGCAAAAATAATATGTTGCAACCAAAGCAGTTCTAAGAGAGATGTTTATAACAGTAAATGCCTATGTTAGAAAAAAGAAACATTTCAAATAAACAACCTAACTTTACACCTCAAAGAACTAGAAAAAGAACATACTAAGCCCAAAGATAGCAGAAAGAAGGAAATAACAAAGCTTAAAAGAAAAATAAAAAAAAAAAAAAATGAGACAAGAATGACAATAAAAAAGATAAATGAAACTAAACTGGTTTTTGAAAAGATATACAAAATTGACAAACCTTTAGAGACTGCCCAAGAGAAAAAGACAGATGGCTCAAATCAAACAAAGCAGAAGAAATTAAAACTGATACTACAGAAGCGACTCCTATAGACACTTACATGCCAACAACTGGACAACCTAAGAGAAATGGACAAATTCCCAGAGAAGTACAACCTACCAAGACTGAATAAATATGAGACAGATAATCTGAACAGATCAATCAATGAGAAAGGAGATTGAATCAGTAATGAAAAACCTTCCAACAAATGAAAATCCAGGACCAGATGGTTTCACTAGAGAATTCTACCCAACATTTAAAAAAGAATCAATGCCAATTGTCAAACTCTTCCAAAAAAAACCGAACTAGAAGGAACACTTCCAAACTCATTTTATGAGGCCAGCATACGCTGACATCAAAACCAGTCAAGGACACTATAAGAAAACTACAGGCCAAACACCCTGATGAACAATGATGCAAAAACGACAAAATACTACCAAACCAAATTCAACAGAACATTAAAAGGATCATACAGCACAATCAGTGGTATTATCCCTCGGAAGCAAGGATGGTTCAGCGTATGCAAGTCAATCAACATGACACACATGTTAACAGAATGAAGGATAAAAAAAATCGCACGACCATATCAATCGATGCAGAAATGGCATTTGACAAAATTCAACATCCTTTTTCTTCCCAAAGATCCCACCATATTACATCGTGAAGTGTCCTCCAAATAAAGAAATGTGAAATTATATTTAATTATGAGTGATAAATATAGTTTTATTTTCATTTTTAAATTAATTCATGGACATTTTATCAGAAGACTAGGCTGCAGGGTAACTAAGTTACATGACAACAAGATCACAGGAACTTCCTGCACTGGCCTTCTCCAAACATGAGAGAGACCGTACAAACCCAATGACGTGCTGAAGCTTGCTAATGACCACAAACACTTTACTGACAACTTAGAGTTCAGATATTATAAAGGGGGAACACAGTTTTCATGGGGGTCTACTCTTTTAGTCTAAGGGATGAGAAATTTATTTCAAAGTTATAAAAATAAGCAGTAAAGAAATGAAATTTCTAGAAGCAACCGTGGTCTCAAATGACCAGAAACGAAAGGAAGAGAATGTTGATATTCAGACAGGAAACTCCGTAAGTGGAATGAGACAAATGTATTTCTAACGATGGGAAATCAGGTTGAGGTCCTACAAGACTTACAGGGGGAAGGAACGAGATACGCAAATGTCCTTCAGAAGGACTCGTAGGAAGTGGTGAGGATGTTTCAAACGTAAGACCTGCAAGCAGAGCAGCTGGAGACCGTAACCCTGTTTTGGCAAATACTAGATGGGATTCTAAGGTCAGACAAAGCCAGGCGCTCCGCACACTAGAGCTGTCAGGGTACTTCATCAAACGTGGTGTACACCCTGGACTGCGAATACGCTCAGGGCTCGTTTGGTTTTTACAGACAGCAACAACGGGCGTGTCTACCGGGCACACGTGCGAGCCTCTGAGCGTGCGCGGAGCCTCCAGAGCCAGGGCGTGTGGTGCGAACAGGCCGCTAACGCAGGGTCTGCCTTCTACCTTCTAAATATAGATTTCTTTCCACGGTCAATACCCCAGAAGTTGAGCTCAGTACAATTACAATTCTTGAAATTTCAATTGTCTAAGAATTCTTCCAAGAGCTTGGATGTATCCGGAACATTTTTTAAAGACAAGAGCCGTTCAGTGCTCAGAGCAACAAAGGAACCGCCCGTTAGTGGCATCATAAACTGAGCTTCCTGCCACTGAGCTACGGCCTCTGCCCCGCACGCCCCTGCAGGCCGGCCTGAGGCTGTCTGTGGGCTGGGACCCAGGCCTGCCTCTCACGCTCTGCTGTCAGGAGCTCGGAGCGGGAGCTCGGCGAAAGTAAAACGGAAAGGAAGGTTGGGCAGGAGCAGCCCGTGGGCCACACGCCTCGAGGACTCCCAGGCAGGGCCAGGCCCCCCACACAGAGCTGGCTCTCCCGCCAGGAAGGCCACAAGAAGGCTGTTACCTCTTTTTCTGTGTTTGTAACTAGAAACAATTCTTGGACTATCATACAGCCACGGGGCACCACGTCTGCAATCCTTACAGTCTTTGCAATCCAGTGTTAAGTTTTTTTCAAAAGCAGGAGGTAGTAAGATTCCAACTCACTGAAGAAAAACCAACCGTCCCTCATAAACACAGATGAAGAGATTAGGGGGAAGATGCTTACAAGCGTTCGGGGCACAGAATCAAGGACAACCTCTGAAAATAAGTCAACAGAGCGTTCTATATGGTATGAGGGAGAAGTCACCAGAAAGGATGTTCTTTTTCACGAGAAGCGAGGTCTGGACCTCACAGGGACGAGGCTGCAATGCTGCTCTGGGTGCCTCGCTCCTAAGGGGCGTACAGGGTGGTCAGGCTGGACTGCACACCTCCTGCTCTCCATGCTTGCTCTGAAGGAGGCAAACTCGCCTGCACACCAAGTGAGCTGGGCCCCATGCCAGGAGTCAACATCTGAATTCTTTTAAAGTTTAGCAACTGATATGAAAGGTTTATGTTATAAAGACAGATGCTCTACTTCCATGTTCGATAAAGCCGATTTATTCTGAGGACAGAGGTGTGCACTTACCCAGAGGAGGAGGAGTATCTTCTCCAGGGGTCAGGCTCATACTGTCTACTTCCTGCACCAAACACATGAAAACCAAAACTAAGTTAATCACGTTTCTGTAACACTCGAACAGAAAACACCGCACTTTCTCGTGTAAAACGACACGCTGAGTTGTATTTGGGGGCAGTGCTGTATTTTCTTTTCCGCTGTGGCCACTGCCACAGAGTCTGTTGCACAATTATTTCCATTAGAGTAGGAAGCAATTAATTACGAGGTGGCTCTTCCGGTACGAGGAAGCAGCGTCCAAACTGCTGCTCCGACGCCAGTGCAACCCCACCAGGTGCCCAGTGTCTGCTGCCAGTGCAGACGGCTCCCGAGGGCGCCCCCCACCCCACCCCGTGTGGCTCTTCCACAGCTCAGGGCAGAGCGCCCGTCCCAGGGCCCTGGCCACACGTCACCTTCCGCCACCAGGAGTGTCGGGAAGAGCCCGAAGGGAGCCAGCCCGCCAGGAAACAAGGCGGTGGTGGCTTCACATTCCCAGGGTAACACTTTTCCTACAACGCTTCCCAGGCCCTGCGGGAGGCGGGAGGCGGGAGGCGGGAGGCGGGAGGCAGGAGGAGGGCAGGGGCTCTGGCCAGCGCTGGGAGGAGGAGCCGGTCACAGCAAGGCCACCATGGGGTTTGCAGCCCCACCGTGTTATCACAGATGATCAGAGACACTTTTACAACAGCCCGGCCTCATCAGGGTTACACCAACAGTGGAAATCTGAAGAAATCACAAGCAAATGCGATTTGCTACTGCCTGTGGAATTTAACACATCACTTCTCACCAACAGCGAGGAAGAGGTTAAAGTGCTCTCACTTCAGCTGCTTTGAAGTCCCCGCCCTCCCCCGCCCCTGCCGGGAGGCCAGGAGGTCTCACCTCTGCTCCAGGGGTCCCCTCCCAACTCCCAGGCCAGGAAGCAAATGCTTCACAGAGTGGGGGCCTCGGCCTCTCCCAGCCAGCCGGGCCCCTGCTCCCCCATCCCCCTCCTCCCCTCACAGGGTTCAGCACACTCATTCTGAGGCAGTTGTAGTTTTACTTAAGAGTCTTGTCTGCCCAACAGGATCAGAATATCACACGAACTCAGCTGATAAAGCAGCAGGAGCAGCAGGGTGCGAGAGGGTGGACTTCGTTTTAAAAGAAGTTTTACTGTGGGTAAAATGCTACCAAATAGCATCACATGCTGCAGAGAAATCGCCCTGAAAGAGAAGTCAATGGACGCGGCAAACGTCATTGTTGCCTTATTTTAAGAAATTGTCACAGTCATCACAGCCTCTCGCCTCATCACGAGGCGAGACCCTCCACCAGCAAGACAGTTACAACTCGCTGAAAGCTCATATGCTGCTTAGCACTTGTTTAAGCAATAAAAATATTACAACTAAGGTAAAAAAAAAAAAAAAGAAAGAAAGAAAGAAAAGAGTCTTGTCTGTCAACTGCGCCCAGGAAGTCCTGACAACGTTCTCTCCAGACGACTTATGTGTCTCTAAAAAGTACCAAAGGGCAGGTCAAAGGCAGACACGCCCCAGCAAACAGTCCGTGGCCGAGTGGAGACGCCGTCGTTCTCTCAGTGCTGAGACCGAGGAAGTGACCACCTGACCTAACCAGTGCCCCGTCCAATAAAGGACGTTTTATGTGTGTGAACATGCATCTACCCAGAACCATCTGGAATCGCAAACACCCTGGTACCACCAGTGCAATTCCTGTGGACGTTTCTCCACATGAGCTAAGACACGCTGTCCTCGCTCAACTACCTTCCTGCCAGAGACCCGATCTCTCACACCTCATGCCCGGACTCTTCTTTTTTTAGTTTTTGAGCACAGGAGGAGACGTTACGTCAGCTCAGGTGGGCGACACAGTGGCTCAGCAGGCCGGTGTGTTCCGCTGTGCCCGCCGCGGCGCCCCGGGGCCGCAGTGACTGTGCTCCCGAAGCATCCCCGTCCCCAGGTTCTCCAGTCTGCTACTGGCTCAGCCCTCACTCGACCACCTCACCTTCGACCTGAGGCCTCCCGGGGCACGGTTTCAGCCCCAGCCCACCCCCGGCACCACCATCCCCTGGCTTCCGTGTGACCACCTGGTCCCAGCCCTGAGCAGGGATTCCCTGCAAACCCCGGCCCCTGCGAAGCAGCCTCAGGCTCTGGCTGCTGCGTCTGGTTCCCTGGTTTCTACAGAACCAGAACAGAAGCGGTACAACGTGCTCGTCTGGGCCTAGCACCCGGTCGGACAAACATCCCTGAGCCTTCCAAACGTTCCCTGAAGTTCAGGAGGGTCACCTGCGTGGGGGATGCTGGGAGGGGGGAGCCCCGTCTGCGTGGCGTTCACCCCGGAGGCCGTGGGATCCGCTCGGTCCTAAGGGGGGAACCCGGGGCAGCAGGCTCCCTCCCTCCCTCCTTCCCTCCGTCCAGGGAAGAGGACAATCGTGAAGACGCCCTCCAACAACTACTGCTCTGAGCGGCTCGACTTCAGGGGCCCAGGAGGGCCACTCACCCGGCTTCCTGCAACCACACACCTTGCTGCCCGGGCTGGATGCTGAGGACACGGCGGGGAGCACCGCGCAAGGAGCGTCTGCAGGGACGCCGCTCATCGGAGGGCAGCCTGGGAGTGCGCACACGTGGGGGCTGCGTGTCATATGGCACACGTCACTGCCACGGGCCGGGGGTGAGTGTGCTCACGTCACCGCAGACACACGGTCACTCTGCACCTGTGCCCAGCCTTCGCCTGCAGCCCCGTCGCCCTGACTTGGTGCTGTTGCATCTTCCCTGACTTCCTGGAGACAAGCCAAGACGGAGGCCACGTTGGGGGGGAACATGGAGCAGGGACAGGTGGCTCTGGGGACGCCCGGCAGCCAAGCCGCCCGAACATGCCCAGCACACCTCCGCTCGCCCCGCTCTCCCACGATAGGAGGGGCCGGGCCGGCTCCGTGAGCCTGCCTGGGACAGGATGTACCGACAGGGCCGCAACCCCAGTCTGCTCCAAACCCGCCAGGCACTTACGCTCACGCTCCACACAGTCTTGTGCCTGAATTCAAACCCTATCACTATTGCAGAGAGGAGCCTAGCGCTAAGGAGGGCAGGCTCGGGCCCCGGGGGGCAGTCTGGTGACCAAGGGACGTCTGTCCAGGAAGGACCTGGAGCCAACCCCAGGGCTCTGAGCAGTGCTGCGCGGCCCTGGAGCACCTGCCCTCCGCCGCCTGCCCAACTCCCTTCCTGTGAGCCTCCCTCCTCAGGCCTCGGCCTACATGCCCCGTTTCAGAAAGACCCTCTGGATCCCTCTGTGAAGACTGCAGGGTGTGTGGGAGCGGGGTAGGGGTGGGGGGATGCTCAGGCTCCGTGCGGGAGGAAGGCTCCTGCCCCTCCCCACACAGCTCTACGCAGAGGTGCACAGTCCCCACAGGCAGGACCCCACGGCGCGGAGCCCCCAGGCCAGAGCTGTACCCGCTGCACGGACGGACCCCCAGGGCTCAGTGGGCTGCTGTCCACGAGGGTCAGCACCAAGCAGGCCGAATGCCCCCCATGTGGACGCGAGCCCACGGCAGGGGTGTCACGGTCGGAGTCTAGGCAACCTGACGAGCCCTCGTGTTCCCGGGGGCCCCTGTCTGCAGGTCAGCTCAATCGACTGCAGCACCTTCTAAACTAAAAGCAACCTCAAACACGCCTGACACAGAGACAGCATCCTCGAGGGCACTCACGCTGCGCTGGCAGCCACACCTGGCAGTCTGGGTGGGGTCCCGCACGGCTGTCCCGGAGGAGGTGGGGGGAGCGTGGGGCGCTGCCGCCCTCACTGGGCCAACTATCTCAGAGCCCCAGGTGTCAGTGGGCGGCAGGACGGGCGAGGTGGACTCTGCAGGTCCCACCAGGGCAAAGCACAGCAGCTCTGACCCTTACTCGACTTCTCTGTCCCCAGGCATGAGCGTTTCAGGGGTGCCCAGCATGAGCTTTGGTCTACCCTGAGCTAACGGCGGACCCCCGAATTCTGCCAGAAGAAGAGGCACCCCCGGAGACAGTCTCCGATTCCCCTGAGCGGCCTCGCGAGGGCAGAGGTGCAGGGCCCGCTGCGTAGCAGGCGGGAGACGCGCAGATGAGGACAGGAGGGTCCACTTTGGAGCTCGCGAGAAGCCACCCTCAGTGAAGTCTGTTGCAAGGATACAACCGTACACCTCAGGTAATACCGAAGTCCCCACAGCTACGCTTTGAACACCCTAAGGAACTCTGAACCTAAATACCAGTGAGGTGTTCCTGTGTATTTAAAATGTAAATCACTGCGTATGAAACTCCGCCTCACACACGGAAACCAGACACCTGTGCTACCCAGGCAGTAAGCCAAGGACGCGTTTTACTTCCTCGATCACCCAGGAGGGTCTCATTTATAAACCAGAACGTAGAAGACGTCACAATGCTCTGTCTCCGCTGGAAAGACGTGTGTGCCCGAAAGATCACAAGAGCCCTGCTCTGAGATGATAAAGAACAGAGTCCTGACGCATAAACCAGGCGGCAGGAGCAGAGGGACAGCAGCACCGGGCTTGCAGATCGCTGGTCTCCTTCACAAAGTAACCACGTGGGAGTATCAGGATGTTCAGTGTTTGTTTACGTGTCAAGCTGACCCGCCGCCCCAGCAGCAGCCCGCCGCCAGCCCCCCAGGAGCACCCCGCGGCCTCTTACCTGGTCCCGAGTCCCTCCAGTGCTGTCCTGGGTCTGCCCGGCTGCAGCCAGAGCTTGTCCTGTGGGAGCCAGATCCCTGCCTCCCCCAGCGGCCTATGGGGACACGTCGGCATGTTAGGAGGCGGCCACAGGCCTTGCCCCAGATGACACGTGATCTCTCAGAGCAGCGAGGCGGCACCAGGTCCGCGCTTCTCAAAATTCTGGTCCTTAAAGCACAGGGGAAACCCTTGAAAAATGTGGACTGAGGGGCCCTAGCTGGGACGGGGGCGGTGGCCGTGTGCATTTGAGCATGTCCTCCAGGAGACCCCGTCCCCCAGGAGACCCCGTGTAGGCGACAGGCCAGCAGACTGGCCGACGCTGGGCCAGAGCTAAGGCGCTTTAGGAGATCACCCCAAAGCAGGGCCCTTGGCCGGTCGTTGGTTCATCACCAGCAGTGCTCAGGCTCTGGACAGGCAGGGGGTCCTAGGGGCCCAGGGGGTGAGGTAGGGGTCCCAGGGGCTCAGGGGGCAGGGGGTGCAGGGGGCTCTGGGCAGGCAGGGCGTCCCAGGGGCTCAGGGGGCAGGGGGTGCAGGGGGCTCTGGGCAGGCAGGGCGTCCCAGGGGCTCAGGGGGCAGGGGGTCCCAGGGGCTCCGGGTAGGTGGCGGGTCCCGGGGCTCGGCCTCCCCACACTGTCCACACACCCGACCACCCAGCGTTCCCGAGCTCCGACACCTCCTACCACAGGCCGTGAGCAGAACGCTGCACATCTGAGCTGCAAGGTCCCCAGTCCTGACCCTGCACAGCTGGCAGGACAAAGGGAACGGGCTGACAAGTGGGCAGGACAAGGGGGGTCTGTGACTCCCGGGAAACGGAAGGAAGCCCCTCTCTGACCCCACACTCTCCTTCCAGCACCTGGTGGTGACCTCGCGACCCGGCAGCCCTCAGAACGAGCCCCCGCGGGCGGCCCAGGGCAGGAACCAGGAGGGTTCTCTCTCTCCCAGGGAGGAGGGGCTGCGGGTGACGGGCACAGGCCCTAAGGGAGGGGGACGTGAAAGAACTGGACTCCTCAGCATGCGGACGGACCCTGCCAGCTTCTCTGCCGCTGGTGGGTGAGACATGCTGCTGCCCACACAGGCCGGCGGCGCAGCCGAGGGAGCTGGCAGCACAGCTCCCCGTCCCTGCTGCGGGGGCTCAGGTGACCTGTCGGGGACACTTTCCTGGAGGTGACCGCAGCTGCCTGAAGCCCCCACGCTGGCTGCTCTACCTTAAGGAGCAACGTGTGTGAAATGAGAACAGAAGCACTTCCGAGCTCAACTACTAGGCTCCCGCACACGGCGGTGGGGCAGGCCTGGGCCACCAGGGTACACGGCCCACGGGAGCCCCGCCCCACGGGAGACGGTCACCTGGGAGCCCCGGCCCATGGGAGCCCCGGCCCACGGCGGCCCCTTCCCGAGGATGAAAGCCCAGAAACACCGGGAGCGCCCCTCCTGCCCGCGCCTGCGGCGTCTGTGGCCTCCGTGGCCCGAGGCCGGTCCCCACGGCCTCCACCGGCTTCCATGGGGCTGCGCGCATCCGGGACAGGGCAGCTCCCTGCGGCCACGGTGGCTCATGGTGCAGGGCCCGGCCCGCTCAGCCCTCTGCGGCCTCTTCCACGGTCGGGGTCGGGGTCGGGGACGGGGACGGGGACCGCACCTCCACCTGCCGCCCACCTGCGGGCCGAGCGCCTCCTGCCCCCGCGCCTGCGCCCCGCGGTGCCCACCTGGCTGGTGCGAGCGCCAGTGCTGCCGGCTCACGATGCGCCTGTTCTCCTTTGCGCACGCCTTGCACACGACCGACTTGAGTGCGTGGAACCTGGTGAGCCGGGACCTCTGCAAGCAGAGCGGACACATGAGCAGCGCGGGCCACGGGGACCACGGAGCCCTGGCCGCACACGGCCTCCGCGTCCCGCCCCGGCCCTTCCCTGGGTTCAGCGCTCGCCCCAAAAGGGCGCGGTTCCCTGGCGACGCCCGGGCCACCACAGCCCTTCCTGGGCGTGACCCCTCAGGAGAAGCAGCGGCGGGCGAGGGACGGCCTGCCTCGGTGCGAGCTCACGGCTGACATGTGGCCCCACCGGCCTCACCCCTTTCAAGCCACACCTGCGAACCCGCAGTCACCTTGCGCGTGGCCGTGACTGAGACATGGGACCACCGCGTGGGGTGTGCGCTGCTGACCCTTTACCATTCCATGCCCGGGCACGAGCGCCACCTGAGCACCACCCTCCCTCGTGACCCTGCAGCCACCTGCACACGGCACCAGCCGTTCCTGAACCCCCGGGACACCCCGGGATGTGCTGGGCCGAGGAGCAGGGATCGCGGCACGCCTCCCAAGGTTTGCATCCGATGTGACGCTCCTGTGCTCTGCCCCCACCTGGTGGGTGCCCTCGGGCCGCAGGGTCTCTCGCACACCTGCAGCTGTCCTCACACGCTCCCAGAGCCGGGCGCAAGCCCCCGGAGACCTCCCAGGGTCACGACAGCAGCCACGGCCCCTGCAGACCGGAGCCTGCAGGGAGTATTGTCAAGTAAAACCGGCCGTGACTCCTACTGAGTTTGTCTGACGTCTGCCAAGGCAGCTCTGGGGCCACAGTCCCCTCAGTTCGAGAAGGGTGGAGAGGGCCGGGGGGACCGGATGGCGCTCCTCGCCATCGCTCAGCAGCTGGGCACTCGAGCCGGGTGGCAGGACTTGGGGGACGCTAGGAGATACGCTAGGACCTCCCCGTCCGTGCCTCTGCCTCCCTGCAGGTACTGCAGCCCTCCCTCGGAACTGCGGTAACCTCAGCCACGTCGCCAGCCGTCAGCGTTAACTGTGCTAAATTCCAAAGCCTGGGGACACGTGCGCCCTGCGCTGCGACAGCCAGCCCCATGCGTGGCCGCGGGCTCTGGGCACCTCAAGCCCCTGGTTCCCGAGCAGGAAAACGCTGTGCACTCACGTTGTGCTCCACGAGAGCCTCTGCCGCGTACCCCTTCTCCGACTGCAGGTACTTCTGATGAAAGAGCTTCCCGTCGAATACGTTCCAGGGCATGAAGTCACTCGTCCTCCAGGGGAAGCCGCACGCGCTGTTGACCAGGACCAGGGTGGTGAGGCCGCGCACCAGCAGGGAGCCCAGCTGCACCGCTCGGGAGTCGATGTAGTCGAGCTGCGGGGCGCAGACGGAGAACGGGGAGTCACACACGTGGGGACGTGCACCCTGCGCCTTGGCGCTGTGCCCAGCAGCCCCTGGGAGCCCCGCGGGTCATGGGAGCAGCACGTGCACACCCCGACACCCGCCAGGCCTGTGGACACACACGGCCCCTGAGCCACTGTCACAGCAGGTCAGCGCGGCACGGCCAGGGCAAGCCGCAAGGGCGCGTGCTGCGGGTGTGTGCACCTCCGAAAACCTGTCTAACAGCGCAGCAGAGGAAGAGGATCCAAGGTGCCATCGGAGACCCTGGTGGGTCACACTGCGTTCTACAAAACCACGCTCAGCCGTTCAATTACAAGCACTAATCCCTCGGAGGATTGCTGAACAGATGATTTTCTATGAATTAAGGTCGTACGGATGTAGAATAGTTCTTGTTGTCAAACACACACTCCTGCTGTGCCCTGGTGAGTGCCGGCGGCCGCTCACGCTCCCAGGGTCCTCGCCGCCGACGGCACACGCGGACTCGTACCCAGCAAGTGGCCACAGGCCTGGGTCAACGAGGTCAGCCGCCGTGTGTCCGTGTCTGGCTGACCCGGGCTGCTCAGATACACCGTGGCTACCCGGACGTCACTGCGCGTCCAGTACAGGTCACAGCCAACCTAAACCGTGACCAAAGTCACGGACGTCCTACCCCCTCACAGGTCACCGAAGGGAAACTGATCATCGTCTGAAGAAAGTTTCCATGAACTGCGATTACCCCAGAGTTAACCTAAGGTTTAACCAAAGTGTAAAACCACAACTTTTTAAACTGTCCTAAAAAGAGTGAGCACGGAGGGGTCTGGTCACGGTGGACGTGCCAGGCCCTGTGCTCAGCAGGCGCCTCCAGCGGGGGCAGCGACGGGGGACAGGCTGCCGCCCCGCGTCCAAGGCACACGCCATGGGGCCGTCGAGGACCACGCTGCCCCCGCCAGGAGCCAGGAGCTGTGAGTGGCAGCGGAGTTTAACTGAACCGCAATCAAACACTCAGTTTGTCAGATGCCCTGGGCACACGGCACTGAGCAGCCCCCTCTCCTGCCCCACCGTGGGCCGGCGCCCTGGCTCCCGGGCCCAGGGACGGCTCAGTCTGACCAGCCAGTGGGACAGGGGCCCTGACACGGAAGGGGCGGCTTTCCTCTGCGTGCCCGGGCGCCCCCGATGGCGTCAGCTCTTGCTCGTGTCGGCGTTCGTCCTCCTGGACCTGCCTTACAGTAAGTCATGAACGAGGTGCCAGGGCCCCACGTGCCAACCGTGCAACCAGCGGCCCCTGCCGGCCTCCCTCGGAAGGCAAGCACCACCCAGGCCCCCACACTCTCCAGGCCGGGGAGCCCCCCAGGACACCACTGGCTCTGGCTCCTGCGGGTGACGCCCTGGGTGAGGCTGCTCGTGCCCCGAGCGCTGCCCGTCCCCGGGGCCACTGTGCGGGCTGCACAGGCAATGCTGGGATCCCGTGCACGGCTTGGGGGACTCCGGGCACCTTTACACGGGGAGTCTGCTCAAGTTAGGTCCTTTCAGAGATCTTCTGCCTGTCAATGTGGAGATTTTGTACGACTTATTTTTCGCTATTTCATGCCTTTTCTTTGACGTTAGCGTAAACATAAAAAATCAGGGGTTACTTTTACTTGCTACCGTTTTATCGAATACGTGTGGGTTGTGCGTACTGACGTGTGTAGCACCCGCTGAGTTTGGTCACCAGTGCTAAGGCCTGCTCCATAGAGACGACCTTCTGTCCACAGTCACGCCCTCCGTCAGCGATGATAAAATTCATGGATTTCTTCCAGACCCTGTACCTTCTACTTTCTTCCTCGGCCTGCCCTTCTGGCCAGAGCTCCCAGCCTCACCGGGGTGCTGGACGGAGGTACCCCGACTCACTCCCTCTAGAGGCAAAGCTCTCAGGACCTCGCCGTTACGGACGCTCTCTGCTGCAGATCTTAACCTTTCCGACATGAAGGAAGCGCCTTCCAGCCTGAGTTTACTGAGTTTTCATCATGAGCAGGTAGTGAATTAAACCACATACTTTTTCTGCATCCATTAACAAAAACATACGCTTTTTCTTATTGTTATGGGGAATCACACTGGTTTTCAGAGGCTAAATCGGCTTTGTACCAGGTTTACATATTGCCACATTCAATCTGCTAATATTTCGTCTGGAAGTTCTGAATTTATTCTCACGCAACAGCATGGCCTGTAACTTTCACGTGGCCTCAGTCTTTGGTACCAGGCTCTGCTGGATCGACAGCCCTGACGCTGCCTCTTCCCCGGGTTTGCGGGTGCTCACCGGGAGCCATCGGGGTCTGTGGCTTCCCTCAGAGGCGACGTCTTCAGTAGATTCAGAACCATTAGGTTCTCTACCCTCTCAGTTCAGTCATGTTATGTTATAGTTTTCAAGGAATATATTTATTTTACCTAATATCCTAAATTTATTGGTATAGTGTGTTCCTAATATCCTCTCATATCTTTTTTTTTTTTTAAAGATTTTTATGGATTTGCAAGAGAGAGAACGGGGGTGGGGAGGGCACAGAATCCCAAGCGGACTCCACGGGGAGCGCAGGGCACGACTGTGGCTTGATCCCACCACCCTGAGATCAGGACCTGGGCCAAAACCAAGAGTAGCCGCTCCACTGGTGGGCGCCCCACTGACGGCCCCTTTAGTGCCCACGTGACTACAAGGACGCCCCCTTTCATTCCTCCTAGGGGCCACTTGTGTTTTCTCCTCCCCTTTATTGATTCTTGCTCGTCTATTATCGAACCCCCTTTGGGTCTGATCTGCTCATTTCAGGTTCAGAGACATCCGCTCACAGGCTCTCGAGGTCTCTTCTTTTCAAACACATTCATTTAATGCTATAAATTTTCTTCTAAGAATGACTTTTGGCTTCATCTGTTAATTTCAATATTACTATTTTCACTGTCATTTGAATTGTTTCATAACGTCGACTGTGACTTTTTTGCACCTATGAGTCACAAATATATTATTTAACTTTCAAGTAATTGGGAGAGTTGGTTTCTGTTGTTGCTGGTTTCCAGCTCGTTTGTACTGTGGTCCGAAGGCAGAGGGACGGCCTGAGCGTGCGGCTGGGACACCACGAGCACCGCAGGGTGCAGGCCAGCCATCCGCGTGCACACGCCGTCCGGCAACTCTGGGAGCAGCTCTCTGCCCACGAGGTCGGGCGCTCGTGGTGCCCCCAGACGCTGGCCCTTAGGACGCCCCTCCGCTTGCTCCACGCTCTGCAGCGCCCGGATGGGTCGCAGCAGGACTCAACACGGTCTCCGTAAAGGGCCAAGACGGGATCGCTCTAGGCTCTGCTGGCCTCGTACTATCTCTGTTGAACGTTCTTCTGTTAGAAACACTTTAAAGATGTAAGAACCGTTCTTGGCCGCAGGCCGAGCCGGCCCACGGGGCCAGGGTGCTGAGCCCCGTTTTCAGGTCTGCCTCCGAGGTGTTTCTCTTCGTGGTCCCACGAGTCTTCGTCTCGAGTGGTTTTGGAGCTGCCCGTGCTGGGTCACAACGCGCTCCTGGTACCGAGCAGCTAAGTCCCCGCTCACCACACCAGTCTCTCTGGCTGACAGCACAGCTCACCGGTGCCCTCACCTGCCAGTGTCTGGGTGTCCGTCCCTCCATCTCAGCTGTCTGTCTGCTGGGCGCTACACGGCTGGTTTGGGATTTTTGCTTTGCAGTGAGGACAGGTCACAGGAAGCTGCCGAGATGGTATGGAAGGTCCCACGGACACAGCATCGTTCCCCGTAGTGCTAACCCCCTCCCTTCCACAGGACGGCACAGGACGGGCGACAGGCCCTTCCGCAGGGGCAGACGTGTGTGGGGTGTGCGGTCGTGGGCGGCACCGTCCCATACAGAGCTGCTCCCGCCACAAAGCCTTCCCTCGAGCTGACTGGAGTCACCTGCCCCGCCCCAGCCCCCACCCTCCAGCCGTGGCATTCCAAGTGCAAGGCCGCGGGGGGCACGGCTTCCTCCCTCCGCACAACCCCGAGGTGCGCTCATGTGGCTGCGTGTGTCAAGCCCCCCCACCCCGCAGCGTGGATGGGCCAGCTGGGTGGAGCGTTTGTTTGCCTGTTTAAGGACATTTTTCTTGTCTCCGGCTCTTGCCGTCACACGTGCAGCTGCTGAGAATGCTCACGTCCGGGTTCGGGGGGAGCAGGTCTTCGTTTCTGTGGGACGAACGCCAAGAGGGGGCTGGGGTGCCGGGACGCCGGGGCACGGGGTAAGCGCGCGCTCAGCCACTCAAGACCTGTGCGCCTGCCCGGAGTGGTCCCCCTCGCGGAGGAGACGGGCCGCGAGGACGCCGTGCGCCGTCTGGCTGCTCTGACACCTGCACGCTGGCCCCTCGCGGCGGCGCCGGTGAACGCCGCAGGGCTGCCCACCTGCTTCCGGGCCAACACCTTTCCCAGTGAAATGTCTGTCTGTCGCCCACGTTCTGAGCAGACGGTTTGGTTTTCACTACTGAGTTTTGAGGCTCCTCGTGTTTTCTCCTCACAGGACGTCGTCAGACGTGTGTTGACAAGTATTTCCTCCCATCCCGTAGCTTGTCATTCCTTATTTTTACAGACCAAAGGTTTTTAATTTTGATGAAGTCCAACTTAATAATTTTTTTATGGATCATGCATTTGATGTGAAACCTAAGAATTCTTTACCCAGGCCCAGATTCCTAAGTTTTCTGTGTTTTGCCCAAGTTCTGTGTGGCACATTCTGCATGTAGCTCAGGCTTCTACTCGACTTAATCTTTTGCACGAGTGGGGAGGTGAAGGTCATGACTCCTGTTTTGTCCGTGGTCGTGCAACTGCTCCAGCACCACCTGTTCACAAGATGTCTGTGCTTCGCCAACGCCGGGCAGGCGGCAGGGCCTGTGTGGCCCGCTTGGGTCTCCGACGCGCGGCCACTCCGGGTCTTGACGGGTGTAGTCCCGGAGCAAGCTCTGTTATCAGCTATGCTCCTCCCGCGTTATTATTCCTTTTCAGAACCGTTTTGGCTGCACCTTAGTTCTTTTGCTCTTCCTAGAAGTCTTAGAATAATCTTGTCGTATCAATAACAACAAAAGCCTTGCTGGGATTTTGCTAGGAACTGTCCACCAGCTCGGGGAGAAGGGAGGCTCCGCGGGGCCGACGTCCGTGAGGACGGCGTGTCCGCCTGGCTGGGAACGTAAGCCGCCCCTGCCTGCTTCCGCCAGCTTTTCGTGCTTCTCAGCACACAGACACTGTCCACGTCTGTGAGGAACAAGCTAAGCGCTGTTACCCCTTACACTTTAGTATACAGAGACGCAACCGTGGTCCGTTCTGTGCCGATCTTCAGCCTGAGACCTTGCTGAACTCACCAAGTGTTCTGATAGATTCCTTGGGACTCTGTGTGCAGTCGTGCCGTCTGCAAAGTGGGACCGTTCCGTCCCAGGTGATCTGGATGCCTCTTATCCCTTTCCCGCCTCAGGGCACAGGCCACACGCGCGGGCTCCGTGCTTATGCTCCGCGGGCGGCGCGAGGGCACGTCGGGCCTTAGTCGCCGAGACGGACACACCCGGGGGGCCGCCCGCGGTGCTGACTGGCGAGCGTCATGTCGGCTGCAGGGAACTGTAGATATTCTCTGTCGAGCTGGAAAGGGTCCCCTCCCCTCTTCCTACTCTGCTGGGGTTTTATCACAAATGGCTCTTGAATTCTGTGAAATGGCTTTTCTGAGTACTTGATATGATCATGTGATTTTCCTCAGTAGCCGAGGACAGAATTACACAGATATTTGAACTCTGAATCAGCCATGCATCCCGGCAATAAACCACCCCACTTGCTCATGGTAGATACTTCTTTTACACATTGCTTGGTACGACCTGCTAACGTTTTGTGAAGGATTTCTGTGTGTTCATGAGGGACAGTGGCCTGACATGTTTTTGTTTTGTTTTTGTTTTTTTTTAAATTCATTTATCTGGTTTTGGAATCAGGGTAGTACTGGCCTTGCTGGGAATTATTCCATCTTCTCATGCTTTCTGGAAGACAGTGCATAGAACTGGTATTAATTCTTTGAATGCTAAAAATAATTAAAAATAATTTTAAAAAATTCTTTGAATGCTGATAGGTGGATCCAGTGAAACCAACTGGGCTACAGATGTATTTTGGAGAGAGTCTTAAAAACTAAGACCGGGATCCCCTGAGCGGTCATCTGGCCGTGTAGACTATTAGATAATGGGTGGACTGCAGCCGTTGTGCTCTGGGGGCTCTGGTCCACTAGGGCTCCCCTGCTCGATCTGTGCGCAAGGCTGCCTGGAGCATTCCGCTAACCCTTCTGCTCGCGACAGCCTGTGTGACACCTGGGCTACTCCTGACCGTGGCCAGTTATGTTTTCTCCTTTCTTACCAGGCAGAGTCTGGAGCAAAGGTGGCTCCCAACGCTCGGCTGATCTTCCTGGGCTTGTTTTCTGTAATCTTGACTTAGTAATTTTTTATGACTCTTTCAGCCATCTGATACTTTAAGATTAAAAAAAATTTTTTTTTAGGTCTTCTATTTGTCTTTAGCAGGAAAATGCATCCAGACTACCTCCGTCTCCCACTCTGGAAGACAGCTCCAGCGCTTGGTCTCTACCAGGATTCTCAATACTTTCCTTATCATGAACAATTTCGGCAGCCTGGGGAAAAAAAAAACCCTACAGATCTGTCCCAGAGTAACATTAGATACAAACAATAAAATAATAAGCTTATAAGACAATTAATCATAAAGAACTATAGTTTTAAAAATAACATAAATTTACAATGTAAGAATTTACCCATTTCTTTGTATATCTTTTTATTTATTTATTAAGATTTTATCCAATCACTTGGAGGGAGACAGTGAGCGAGTGCACACAAGCAGTGGGGGCAGAGGGAGAGGGAGAAGCAGACTCCCTGGCGGAGCAGGGAGCCCCTCGTGGAACTCGATCCCAGGACCCTGGCTGGGATCACGACCTGAGCTGAAGGCAGATGCTTCACCAAGGAGCCCCCCGGCGCCCCTCTGTGTATCTCTAGGTAATAAGAGAGAGCAGCGGGTATAGTGACTAATCTGGGCACAAGGATGACAGCAAAGGACACACACTGGTCTCTACAACTATAGTGAGACATGGGATCCTCCAAGATTCCTACGGGTGACACCGATGCAGCTGCTGCTATTATTACTGTGATTTGTTGACTCTGTCTTAAAGGAAATGAGGAATTTCAGTTAGAAGTTGGTGAAAATAAAGATGTATTTTTTTCCTGTTATCCCATGCACAACAGCAATTCTGGGCATGACGAAAATAAACACACGGCGCCAGGTGAGCACTTTAAATAGATGGGCCACGAGTCCTTATGTTAACGCCGGCTTTGCCGGAAGGCTTGCAAAGCGTGCTGAGTATAATTCCGACAGACGTGGGCATTTTTGGAACCTCTACTACATTTTCATTATCAGGCACTAAAAATAAATTCTAAACCAAGAAAAACACATTAAATCAGAAATAAAGTCACAGTCCTGAAGGGCTGGGGGTGCTGATCATTTCATTTCTCAATCACTTCCCTTTGGACCCCCACTTTGCGGGGCTCCATTCTTGGGGCTTCTCCGCAGCCCTTGGGGGCGTGCAGGGTCAGGGAAGGCCACATGAGCCCTGAGAGATGCGCACCCCGTGGGCCATACTTCAGGGGGACACATCCTTGTCCCCCCCTCAGGTGTCTGAGCACCCGTGCCTGCACCCGGCCGGCCCTCAGCCCAGGGGCAGCCTTCCCCCCTTGCCACCCCCAGGCCCCACCGCGAGGAGGCCCCACTCTCCAGAACCTGCTCCAGTGCAAGTCCAGCACGCACGTCCTCATCCTTGTCCTCCTGCCTGCCCCCCGCCTGGGCGCCCTGCCCCTGGGGCCGTGTTCCTGGCTAGCTCCCTGCCGTCCTGAGGGAGCTGTTCTCAGGGGCCCCCACGGACAGCCTGACGCTAATGTCCTCCTCCCAACGTGGGCACGTCTGCCACATCCATCTCCAGCGCCAACACTCCCCATGCTCAGACGTGCAGGCCCCATGACCCACACACACCTCACATGTGACCGTGTGCCGACCAAGGCCCTCGTGTCTCCCTGGGACCCCCGACCGGGACACAGCATGCTTGCGCCTGGGTCCTCCCCTGGGCCCTGCCCAGCCCACCTCCCGGACGCTTCTCACGGTCCTGTCCACTCGCACCCCATGCTTGGCCCCTCGCCTCTACCTGTTGAGACCGCACATGAGGACCCAGGGCTTCCTGTCCCTTTGCTGCCCGAAGCCCCGACCACACCCCCGGGGAGCCCCAGCTGTGAGCAGAGCCACTTCTTCAGTCTCTAAGCTGCACAATGAACCCAACCAATTTCTTTGCTCCCCGCAAGGCCTTCCTGTCCTGCCCTACTCTCCCCTCCGATCCATCAAATTCCAGCCTGGAGGCACAGGCCCTCCCGCCCCAGGAGGCCGCTGCTCACCTGTCCCGTGCCTGCTGGGACCCACCCTCCCGGGAAGGCCGCCTTCCTCTCCTGCACGCCCAGGCCCGGTCTGGCAGTGAGTGAGTGAGTTTGCTGTTCCAATACGAGAATGTGCTAGATGCTGCTGCTGCCCTGCAGATGGATGGGTGGAGGGCTCTGTATTAGGAAACGGCTTGACTCCACTCCAGGACACGGTGCTTATGGGCAAGGACAGGATCACTGCCCTCCCGTGCGTGTGCCTGTGACACGGGCGAGCTGTGACCCCACGCGGGCCAGAGGCCACGGCAGCCCGGCCTGAGCACAACCCCGGCCCGGGGTGCTCGCTGGTCCAAGCCGGGATGCAGGCCCCAGCACGGCTAACGCTGCAGGAGGGCCCTAGGCCACAGCCACTGCAGGAGAGCCAGAGCGGGGTGTCCCCGTGCCAGCCGAGGGTCGGGGGGAGATCACCCACCTCCTGAGGCCTCCATGGTCTAGTCTGGGCCCAGGGAGTCAGGGCAGTGGATGAGCTGCCCGAGCGAGGCTATCGTGAGGGCCCCGCCCTCCAAGAGCTCCAGCCTAACAGGACGAAGGCATCTTCTCCACCCCAACATGACAGACTGCGGTCCCCCCAAAGCCCTCCTCTATCAGCCTAGATGCCGCATCGCCCTGTGCCACGCCAGGGGCAGAGGAAGGATGGTAACACGGCAGCGTCCGCACGTCCCTGGGCACCGCGTGGGGAACCAGAGTCTGCTCCTGGGAAATAACCAACCTCAGGTGACAGCGTTCGCTCCAGAGATTAGAACGTGCTGAACTGAGTCGGGCATCTCCTTACGCTGGGTCACATCTGTATCCAGGCCACAGTGCACAGACTCGTACACACGGGGCTCCGGGCACGGGCCCTGACTGCGGCAGCGCCCCGCAAACAGCACTGAAGGCCCACGCCGGACGTCCCCGCAGACAAACACAACGGCCACCCGGCCGCATGGACATGCTACCCCAGGGGAGTCGGCATCAGCGGGCCTGGGGCTCCGGCTTCTTGTTTGCAGCCGTCCCGACACCCGCTCACACTAACAAGAAGACAATTTCTCTATTTCTCCTGACGTCTCACATGAAGGCCCCACAGCAAAACAGAGAAGCACAGCTGACTGAAGGCCGGGCCAGCCTGCTGGGAACTCCGGAGCCTGAGGAACCAGGACGGGAAGAGCACGGCCTGCGAGGGTCCCCAGGGCACGGCTCCCTGCACCCATCCCAGGGACCCCTGCAGACCCCCCACGTCCTCATCCCCCACTGAGCCATGGGGCACCCACCCCAGGGACCCCTGCAACCCCCCACGTCCTCACCCCCCATTGAGCCACGGGGCACCCACCCCAGGGACCCCTGCAACCCCCCACGTCCTCACCCCCCACTGAGCCACGGGGCACCCACCCCAGGGACCCCTGCAACCCCCCACGTCCTCACCCCCCACTGAGCCACGGGGCACCCACCCCAGGGACCCCTGCAGACCCTCCACGTCCTCACCCCCTGCACTGAGCCACAGGCACCCACCCCAGGGACCCCTGCAGACCCACCACATCCTCACTCCCCGCACTGAGCCCCTGGGCACCCACCCCAGGGAACTGCTCCCCCGCCTCCACTCCTACATCATTGCACATCAGGGTGGCATATCCACCTCTGCAGCGACACGGTCAGACCTGCAGCCACCTGAGAGGATACAATCTACTCACAACTGTACAATTACTGAAAGAACCAGGTTCACAAGAACCATAACAGACTAGTGTTTGCAAGAAACAGGAGGAGGCAACACTGGAGGATCAGCTGTACTTCCACTGCTCTCCTTCACCGCCTGCACCTCTGCTCACCCGGGACATCCCCCATCAGCACACGCCAGCAACAGGGGCTACAGTCGGTTCTGGGTTCTGACTTCCCGACATCCTGCCCCTGGGAGAACTTCAGGCTCAGATGTGCCACAGGCAGGACGTGTCGGAGCAAGAGCGAGGGGCAGGCCCTGGGTCAGGAGGGAGAAGGCACAGACCGCCCCCACCCGGGCAGCATGAGCTGTAGCTGCGGGCGCGCCACGGCCCGGGGGGACACACTGCGGGGCACCCCTGTCCTGTGGGGGCAGCAGGGGACAGGCAACAGGACAAGTACATCTCAGGGACCCCATCCCTCCACCCCGGCACACTGCTGCCAACCTGTGCAATGCGGTTTGGAAAAGGAAGGTTAAGATGCAAAGTATGTTGGGCCCCTGGTGGCTCAGGGGTTGAGCATCTGCTTTCAGCTCAGGGCGTGACCCCGGGGTCCTGAGATCGAGTCCTGAGTTGGGCTCCCTGCAGGGAGCCTGCTTCTCCCTCTGCCTGTGTCTCTGCCTCTCAGGAATAAATAAAATTTAAAAAAAGGACACAAAGTATATCCTAAGATTTGTTTCCATTGTAGAAAAATACATTTTATTTGAAGACTGATTCATGAAGACAAAGCACTCCTACGAGCACTGTAGCAGACACAGAAGTACAGCGACAGGTGAAAGTACTAAGCAAATCAGCACCCAAATACCGTCAATGCACAGATTCCATAAAAGTCATAAAAAACTCAGCTTCCACCCCAAATAAGTGAGAAGATATTTCAATTCATGGAAACAAAACTCACTGAGCACCCGCTGAACTGAGAACAGAGAAGACCCGGGTGGAGTGAAGCCGAGTGTGCAGTCCCGAGGGGCTGCAGCCCAGGGGTGCGAGGACAGCACGAACCCCAGGACCAGGACAGGGACCCTCAGGCAGAAGGAAGGGACAGACCCTGCAGATCTGGTGACATTGGTGAGGCGTCACTGGGCACACAGACAGCCGCCCCGCGCAGGTATCGCAGGTGAGCACAGGTCCTTCCAGCAGGAAAGGAATCCCTCGGCGCAGGGTGTGCAGGAGGCCGGGAGGCCAGGTCTGGGCAGCGCCAGCCTGTCGGGGGGCTTCGGGAGGGACGGAGGACACGGAAGGCCAGGCCATGGCCCAGCGTGACACCCCTGAGCATCCGTCCTGGGCCGCTGCCCCAGGTGCAAGCGACCTGCAGAGGGGAGGCCAGAGGCCAGTCTCAACATCCCGGGGCAGCGCGGCCGGGGGCAAGGGGACAGCAAGGACAGCAGAGTGGGGCGCCTGTCTGCCAATAGCTTCAGTTCTGAAGCTCCAGCACCGTGCGGGGCACCGGGACGCACACACGGAGCCTCCACACTGAGGCCGTCCCACCTGTGGCTGCTGCAGCTGCCAGGGTCCTGCGGTGCCAACAGACGCTGCGAGGGGGACACGCGAGGCTGTGCAGCAAGCAGCGTCTCTGCAGGGGACTCCTGCGTCCGCCCCCTCAGGGGCAGCTTAGCTGTGGGGCATCCATGCAGCCAGGTGGATCGTCTGGGCCCTTCTGCACCGTGACAGCGGGAGCCAGAGATGTCCCGAACGATGCACATGTCCCACTCGAACGACGCCTGGAAGGACGGCTGTGGCCACTGAGGATCTGTGCTTCCCTCGGGGCTCCACAGACCAGAGAAACGGCTCATTTCCGGCCGGGACGGCAGCGCAGGAAAGGCACGGGGTCGGCCAGCGTCACGAGAGCCCTCTCCTGCTCCTCCACAAACGTGCCTGCATCCCGGAGCTCACAGCCTCCAAAGTGTGCCCGGGGGACATGCAGTGTGACCGCAGGGCCAAGGGGCCAGGGCCCAGGAGGTGACAGGTCAGCTCCCCGTGACCGGCTGCTGGAGCTGGGAGGGCACCTCCCCCCAGCCCCCAAGACCTGGTCAGCCGACCCTCGGAGGAGCCCGTCTGGGTCCTGTGGGCACGAGGGTACCTGCTTGCCGCCACGTATCTAATCTGTCCAGGGAGTCTTCACCTTCTGTACTTGTGTCAACTTTAAAAGTTTCAATAGATTTGGGCGGCCCAAGTGGCTTAGCACCGCCTCGGCCCAGGACATGACCCCAGGGTTCCAGGATCGAGTCCCACATCGGGCTCCCTGCATGGAGCCTGCTTCTCCCTCTGCCTGTGTCTCTGCCTCTCTCTCTCTCCGTGTCTCTCATGAATAAATAAATAAATACAATCTTAAGGAAAAAAGTAGAATCTATTAAAGCTTTTACTTTTAATTTATTTTTTTTAAGATTGTATTTATTTATTCATGAGAGACACGGAGAGAGAGAGAGAGAGAGAGAGGCAGAGACACAGGCAGAGGGAGAAGCAGGCTCCATGCAGGGAGCCCAATGTGGGACTCGATCCTGGAACCCTGGGGTCATGTCCTGGGCCGAGGGTGGACGCTCAACCGCTGAGCCCTGCAGGGACCCCTGACTAAAGATCTTTTAATGGAAGATTTCTACAGTTGCTTTTACCCAGGAGGTTGTTTGGGGAGATGACAGGAAGCATGACCACGCAGCGGCGTCCCAGCCCAGGCCAACTCCCCGAGCACAGCCTGAGCCCGCAGCCTGCCTGCACCGCCTCCAAGGTCCCGCTCGTCCTGCCTCCAGCAGACAACAGTGTCTTCAGACCTCAAACGTACCGAGCACCTGACACTTGTACAGCATCCAGCAGGTGACGCGGAGGACGAACAATGAACAAGCCAACATCGATGACCCCCCAGCTCCCAAACCCCAAACCCAGACTTCAGCAGAGGTGGGCTGGACTCCAGAGCAGAATGTACCCTCACCAGCCCCATCAGGGGGCCTCAGCCACGACACCCACCTTCATCTCTCTCACAATGTAACAAGATAGAACTTTTCTTTCTCTCTAAAGAATGGTATAAAAATTACTGCAGGGACGCCCAGGGGGCTCAGTGGCTGAGCATCTGCCTTCAGCCCAGGGCGTGACCCCGGGGTCCCGGGATCGAGTCCCGCATCGGGCTCCCCGCAGGGAACCTGCTTCTCCCTCTGCCCATGTCTCTGCCTCTCTGTGTCTCTCATGAATAAATACTATCTTTAAAAAAATTACTGTAAAATATTTATAATTTTTCTAAAAAAACCAACAGCCTACTTTGCAAGGTATAGTGCCGTCCTCATGCCTGAGTGTGTTCTGGGCCCAGCACAGAGACCAGCGGCGTGCTCTCAGTCCTCAAGAAATGCCGTGCAGTGACCTTCCTCCTCAAAGGAAAGTTGCAGAAGCACTAGATAAGTCCTGGAGGTGAAGGGTGGCTGTTCCAGCTGACACCACCGAGGCCCCAGCAGGGGAGGGACGCAGAGCGTGGTGAGGAGCAGCAACGACAGGACATCAGGAGAACATTGCGCTTAGTGCAGGTGCCCAGGGGGCTGAGTGTCCAGAACAAGCGAGGTCGTCCTAAAGTCAGGTCCTGCCCGAGGCCCCCGGGGGATATGTCACCCAGGAGCTGCTGCCGGCATGGGCGCCGTGGCCCAGAGCACACATGCAGTTCACCCATCTGAGACGCCGTGTCCACAAGGACCCAGCCGTGCCCTGTGTGTGCACGGTGCCGCTGGCGCTGGGACGAGGGGCACGGCGCGCCGACACCAGCACAGCAGGTGCGCCCATAGCAGATCTCGAGAAGTCCTCCCTGTGGCACTGGAAGAGACACTGACAACACAGCACCCTCTGCTGAGACCCCAAGAACCCACCCCAAGCTGCTGAGCGAGGGGCTTCCCAGGTCGCTTGCTCGGCGAGACTGCCTACTGCCTAGCAGAGTGTCCCTCCTCACTCTGCAGACACCCCAACCTCGTCCTGTCCACATCCCTAACCCCGGGTGCCCACAGGGCTGCACGAGCCAAGTGTGTACAGTACGGTGCACACGCCGGGTCCCCGAGCACCGGCAGGGGACGGTCACGGCAGGTCCCGGCGGGCCTGCCCTCTGTGCGTGGGCACAGCAAGCGCCCCTGCACCTTCCTAATTACAGGTGATACCACTTCCCTTCTTCCCTTCTTCTCTCCCATGACTGCCGCAGGTTCAGTTCCCGTACTCCTCACCCCGAGAGCAGCCTCATGTCTGAATGAACGCGTGTGTGCACGTAATGCCAGCTGCTGTCTCCACGCGGAAAATCCCATCACGCGGATTATTAATGAATGTCACTCTGTACACCATTTTAAAGCTCTATTTGACCTGCTGGGACAAGAAAAATAACGCTGGGTGCGAACCTAACAGGGCATTTGAAGATTCCCATGAGCACCAGTGGGCAGGGGCACCAGGCCCTGCAGCCGTGTAGGTCCACAGCTTGTGGTGAAGACAAGGGTGGGGTACCAAAGGCACAGCTAAGCCCCTGACGACTGCCCCTGGGCAGTGGGAGCGGAGTGAGACCCGGAGGGCCATGCCCGCCACCTCATGGCAGCTCCACAACCAACCCAATCCCAGGGCGGCCACGAGGCCTCTGAAATCCATGTTTCCAGGCTCACCGCTGGTAAAACAAACCTGACCCACCCTTCCTCCTGGGACACTCGCCGCAGGGGCCCTCTGGGGGTCCCTGGAGCTGCCCAGTTACAGTCCCTCCAGGGAACCCAAGTCAGTCACAGCTGCCGCAGATCTCGCTTCTGCTGGAGAAGCTCAAACAACGGGGAAGGTTCCGGCCAGCCTGGCAAGCGCAGGGCCTGGGGGAGAGGACCCCACGCAGCGGGCACTCTCCTGCAGGTGCCCCCGCCCAGAAAAGACCCCTGGTGGGTGTCGAGAGCCGACTCCACCTCGGCTCTGCCCAAGAACAAGGCAGCGGTGGGACCACGCACACGAGTCCAACTGAGAGCACCCACGCGGTATTTACAAGGGGGAAGTCAGGCTCTGCCGTTTGTTCCTAAGAACTTGTTCAAGGTCATGCAATTAGCAGGGAAGGAGCCAGAATCAGCATCGACTCCAGTTCGTCCTACCGCCCACACGCACCAGGCAGATGGCACGACCTCCAAGTCCCCTTCCCTTCTGCCTACTTGGCTGCCTGTTTAATTCTACCAGGAGGGGAGATGAGAGCAGCAGGCCAGTGGCAGCAGGACAGCCGTCTGGGAGGAAGGCCACGCAGCTGGGGCTACAATCTAGTGTTAAGAATTGTATTAACCTACTAATAACTGAAAGTTCACTTTTTAAAATTGTGTTTTGCCAAAAGGAGGGACAGCCATCAGCTAACATCATCCCCAGTGGTGAAAAGCTGAGAGCTGGAAACAAGACGAGGATGTCCACTCTCGCCGCCTTTCTTCAACACAGGACTGCAAGTCCCAGCCACAGCAACCAGCCCAGGGGAAGCAACACAAGCGTCCACATGGAAAGGAACGAGTAAAACTCACTATCTTCAAATAACAAGATACTATACATAGGAAATCCTTAAGACGCCACCAAAAGATGGTTAGAACTAATCAATGTATTCAATAAAGCTGCAGGATACGACGTCAATACACGAAATCTGTGCCATTTCTATGCAGTAATAAGGAGCTATCAGAAAGAGAAATTAGGAGAATAGTCCCATTTACAACCGCATCAAAAAGAAGAAGATCCCCGGGAATAAATACAACCAGGGAGGTGAAAACCTGCTCTCTGAAAACTATAAACCACTGATCAAAGAACATGAAGATGACGTGAGCAAATGGAAAGACAGTCGTGCCCATGGGCTGGAAGAACAAGTACTGATAAAATGTCCATACTATCCAACAAAACACCCCACGAGCAGGTGCGCTACGATCACAGAGCTGGAGGTGTCACATCCCCGATTCCACGCCGTATTACAGGGCTACGGCCACCAAAGCAGTAGGTACTGGCATAACAACAAACACAAATCAACGGAACGGAGTAGAGAGGTCAAAAGTCAGCCTATGCATACGTGGCCAGTTACCTCCCACACTTATTACGAAGGGCCATCGCTAAAAAGACAAAAGGTAAGTGCCGGCGAGGACACGGAGAAAGGGGAACCCACGTGCGCTGCTGGTGGCAATGCAGGCTGGTGCAGCCTCCCTGGGGAACAGCGTGGAGGCTCCTCAAAAACCCAACATGGAACTTCCCCACATTCCAGCACGCAACTTCCCGGGATAAGTCACTGTCGTGAGGAGGCCGTGCAGCCCACGCTCACTGCAGCATCACTCACAGCAGACGACAGGCTATGCAGACAACCCGATGTCGGTCACCTGGTGAGTGCACTAAGGCGGTGTGGCGTATATTCCCGACGCGGCATTATTCAGCTATAAAAAAATTGAAATCTTAAAAAAAAAAAATAAAAAGGGAAATCTTGCCATTAGTGGGAACGTGAATGGACCTTGAGGACATTATGCTAAGTAAAATAAGTCCGAGAAAGACAAATACTGTGATTTCACGTCTCTGTGCAATCTTCTACACAGAGAACGGTGGTCACTGGGGGCAGGGACGGCTAAAGTGGGTGAAGGTCAGAAGGGACGTCCAGTGACGGCACTAGTAAGCGGCGGGCATCACGTCCAGCGTGCGGACCACGGTTAGCAATACTGTGCTGCGTATCTGAACGTTGCTGAGAGCATAAATATAAAAAGTTCTCATCACAAGAAAAAAATTCTGTAACTCCGTGCTGACGTATACTAAACGGACTTGCTGCGTGATCACTGCACAATGTACACAAACACCGCGGCACATAATGGGTCAATTACAGCTCAGAGACAAAGAATTCATTAAACTTCTAATAACCCAAAATTCACTTGTTAAAATTGTGCCTGGCCAAAAGGAGGAAAAAATATCCACTTTTAAAAATAACTTTCTTGAATACAATGTAACAAAACTGCTAACACACAAAACCTGGCACCGTCCCTTTAGTTGGACAGCTGGGAGGAGCAGTTTATGGGGTAAACCCGGCAAGCAGGAGTTGGGACATTAAGTCAGAAGTTATTTGTAAATGAAATGTAATAGTTTTTTTCCCCTGGAAAGACAAGTGAAAACTAATTCAATTAACTAGAATCTGTGGATAAAACTCCTTATCGTTACCCAATGGCATTTATAAAGCAAAGTCTTAAGTTTCCACCAACGACTGACCTGACCTTGGGTTTTCCCCTAAGAAACAGCCGCTGGATCTCACAGGGTGTGGCCGCAGAAGAGCAGCTGGGTTGGCCGCCAAAGGCCAGGTTGGGAAATGAAAGGAATACCGCCTCACCCCCCACCACCCCGAGGGGCAACACGGGAATAAAAGCAGCACAGGTGCGTGACCTGCACTACGCAACACTCCACAGCAGCGCCGGGAGGGGACACAGGCGGGCGCGGTGACCGGAGTCTGGGGGACCGGGCCTACAGACGGCAGACAGGACAGGGCGCGTACGGGCCAGACACTAACACCAGAGAAAGGCGTCCTAGTTTCCTACCGTCAGCAAGATACTAAGGGATCAAACCAACGACGGCCTTCGTGTTGCCACAATACTGACACGGGATTAACAACGACACGTTTCTCAGCGCTGGAATGAGGTGGCTCTTGTGAGCACGTGACCCAGTGTGACCGAGGTCTAGAGGGCACCTCCAAGGACGCGGGACGCCGTCTGCTCACAGCTCTGCTTGAACGTCACTAACCCCGCAGGACTCGGCATCATAAAAGCAGCGTGATTAAATACGCCTTTTGATCTCGTCTGTGGAACACCAACCAAAACTTTAGAAAACACAACAGAAGAAAAGGCGGGCAAGAGCGCGGACCCTCTGGTCAGGCAGGGGGTCTCCAGAACGGACAATCAGGCCCGTACCTGTAGGTCGACGAGCTGCACCGTGGACTTTCCTTGGAGGCACAAGGCCTGAGCAATGAAAGCATGCAGATCCTCCAGGCAAAGAGTGTCCACCTGAGAGGGAGAGAGAAGGAGAGGCAGTGTTAGCTCCGGGGAGAACGGACACTCTGCACGAGGCCCCGCAGCGGGCAGACGCCGGGGTCGGCAGGACTCTTCACGCACAGCCCACGGTGCACAACGCCCGGGACCACACTGCACAGGGCCCTGGTCACTCCGCAGCAAGGCGGAAGCTCTGCAACGCCTCGGAGGGGCCACGAGCCACCGCCAAGCCGGAGTCTTAGAGCAACACAGGGGATGGTTCCAGCCACCAGGTCCCAGAGCTGGCGACGTAGCGGTTTGCAGCGTGAGCTGGGGTGACCAAGGCCGGGATCAACCACCCCGCCAGCCCTGGCAACGCCTGCATACTCAGATCCCAGTTTAATGGAAACAGGACCCTACATACGAACCCCTCCAATCTTCCATGGAGTCAAGGGGTCCCACCAAACTGTTAGCAAGAACGAGGAGGGTGGGGATTGGGAGACAGATGGGGAACTCTGGTCTCAAGAATCGACAGCAATGAGGGCAGGGCCTGGGCACCACCTGCCCCCAGGTTCTGGGGCGGTGACCTCGCCAGCTCAGCCACCACACTCTCAACCAGAGGGAAGCAGCGCAGCGCTCCTGCTCACGGGCCCACCGCCAAAGTAACAATGCAAGAACTTCTTTCCAGACAGGAATGTGTTCTGCGGCAAGTAAAGGCTTGAAGGGAGCAAATCAGGATGACGACCACAGACCCACTGGTGAGAATGTCAATTCTTCCTCGTGATAAAAAGGCTAGTGTTTATTCCTGATAGAAACGACCCCACCATAAACCAGAAAGACAGTTCCCTAGGGACTCCTGCTCTCCCACTGGCCTCTCCTGGAGAAGCCAATACTCCGGGCGTCGCTCACCTCGGCCCCACGGAAGGCACTGGCCCCATCACTACCCTGCCCTGCTCCATCCTCCAGGACCTGTTGCCTCTGTGTAAACGACAGCTGTGGCTAACAAAAAATCCACAGACGTGTAGTGCTCAGGACCAAGAAGAAAGCTCCCAGTCTACGGGAGCAAGACCAAGCAGAGAACACAGGTTTTTACTCCATAAACCCCCATCGCTCTCCACTGGGACTGGGCTGGAATATAATTCTGCTTCTCCCCATGAGCAACTTTTCAAGAAGGCTGATCTTAAAACACCAACTTAGAAAAGAGAAGTACGCCGTGTGCCACAGCTTTCCCAGGTAACCAAGGTAGTAAACAGATCTCGACCACTAGAGTCTTGGTAACGCCAGACGTTTTAGGATTTTACATAATGCATATGACCACTTAAAGCACTTGCTCTACTACAGGTTATGGAGACCACGTACCCTTGCTACGATGTACTCACCCTTCCAGAGAGGCTCTCAGGTAAGCGTTTAAATACAAAGCGGTCGTGCTGTCGCTGACTTGGAGGGTATGAGACCATTTCGTTTCTCTACGGGTTCTGGATCCCATGTCACACAAACATCTTATCCATGGAAAGACAATATTTTTATAAATTTATCTTTTAAGCCTTATGAAACCCTACGAGATTAACCCAGTGAATAATGCTACAGTTCCATCTTAATCTCAGAGCTGCCACTGATGTGGCGATTCGTTATTTTTTGGTTTCAAGAAGTTCCAATTTAAATATGCTCTTTAAGTCAAAGTAACATCGTATGTCTGCCTCACGCTGACCCACACTAGAGAGATCTGTATTTAAAGGTCATCATTAGTGCTTTCAGAAAGAAGGTAAAGGTGGAAATTTCCCTCCTGACGCGTCTCTGCTTCAGGGTCACAGAGATACAGGAGATGTGAAGCTCCTGTTATGCGCGGTGGACTTTTCCTGCTGGACACGGATTTCCATGACGGTCACCTGCACGAGTGTGAACAGGTTCAACCACCCGCGTCTCTTACGGGTAAAAGGAAGTCAAATGTGTGTCCACGGAGTGACCGTCCACACGCACACAGATGGAATCAACAAGCAAAGACACTTATGTTTCTGGATGAGAGCTCAGCTCCCCACAGCCCCACTTCGGCTGTGGACTAAGACATGCCGGACAGAAAACATTAATTCATATGTGCTTGCATTATTTAGCAAATAAGATTTTTTGAAAAGCGGTTTTACACTTAAAAATCCACCCTCTACTCATTTATATTGCTAAGTCTGGTACCAAAACCTCCTCAAAACAGTAAAGCAAAAACTAAAGTTTACATTGGTGCATGTGACACCAATAATGAAGCAGTGAAATCTCGGAGTTGTTGAACCATACCACATTGTCACAGAAAGCAAAATCCACAACTAGCGAGAGCCACACTGGCAGAGCCAAAAGAAAACAACAATTTAGGAAAGAAAAAGGAAAATCAGTATTGAGCTCCCTTGAAGTGGACTCCGGAACAAGAGTGAGATTCTTTTTTTTTTTTTTAGGATTTTATTTATTTATTCATGAGAGACACATGGCAGAGGGAGAAGCAGGCTCCATGCAGGGAGCCCGATGTGGGACTTGATCCCAGGACTCCAGGATCACACCCTGGGCTGAAGACAGGAGCTTAACCGCTAAGCCACCCAGGGATCCCCCGAGAGTGAGATTCTTAAAGACAATCAATAATTCATAAAGTAAATTTGGGTCTGAGAAACAGTCACATAAGTCTCTCTAATCCAGGCGAATGAAAATGTGATGTTTGTGTCAGAGGAGACCCAGGTCAAGCATGTGTGGAGGCCAGAGTAGAAGCCAAGACAGCTCAACAGCATCGAGGACAAGAGGTCTAAGGGGATAAAGAAAGCCGTGATTGCAAAGGACTTTGTTTTCATTGTAGTTGTGACAAATTGTGAGACAAAATCATTTCAAAATAATACAGCCAGGGACGCCCGGGTGGCTCAGGGGTTGAGCATCTGCCTCTGGCTCAGGGCCTGACCCCGGGGTCCTGGGATCGAGTCCTACATCAGGCCCCCCTGCAGGGAGCCTGCTTCTCTGGATAAATTCATAAATATAAGATTAATGACTTCAGGGCAGCCAGGGCTGCCTGCCTTCTCGCCATGACACGGGGCCGCCGACAGGCCCAGTCTCCCTCACGGTGACAGCTGCAAGGAGAGGCACGCTGCGCCCAAGTGCTGGGAAGCAAGAGCAAAGTGAGCGCAGGCTCCCCTACCTGCAGGGCCTCCCACGCCTCGACCCTTGTGTGCATCACCAGCCTCTGCCAGGGCCTCGGGCACGTGCACCCATAGGGAAGCCATGTTCTCGTGAGATGACAGCAAGGGACGAAGTGACACGGGGACGCACTGTGGCCAGCCCAGAGCCTTGCAGCCCACAGAATCACGGGAGGCGGGCGGGAGTGAGGGCCGGGGTTACCTGCACGAACAGGTAGGTCAGCAGGCAGCACAGCGCCCTAAAGGGGTTCTCAACCGCCTGCAGCTCTTCTCTGGACGATGAAAGGTCGAAACAGCCGAGCAGGGCCTCCATGCGCCGGGCTTGTGTCCCTGGCTCTTGGTTCAGCCACAGTAATTTCAAATTAGGTGTTCCTCCTAAACAAAAACACACACAGCCCATTTACCATGATCCCTTGCAGCAGCGACGTCAAACATGCTTCTTGGAGGAATATGGTAAAAGGATGAAAGACACTGCTGTCTTTTCTTCCCAACACCCCTGGGCTTTAAGGGTAAAAGGATGGAGAGTTCACACGAACAGCCCTTCTGGTGAACAGAAACACACCTCCCAAGGCCAGCGTATGTCCTTTCTTGAAGGGCTGTGTTTTGAGGGAAACTGGGACTTTTCTCCTACGGGTGCAGCATCCTGCGGTGTTAACAACACTCTTCAGAGCACGTGTACAAGGTCCTGTGTGACTGTGGGAAAGCACTCAGCCACCAGGGAACACTGGTGCACACACCAACGTACCCTCTTTGCTTGCCCCCTTCTTCCCCGCGACCAGCAGGTTCACACCTTGGTGCAGAGACTGTGAAAAAGGCATTTTCCCGGGTTCTGCAAGCAAAGTCTGCTGTGCCAGGTGTGATGCCAGTGGTCTGCACTCAACAGCCCAGCGGCTTGGATGCAGGGCATCTGTGCACCCATGCTTTGGAAAGCACGTCCAGAAGACTGTTAAAAGAAATTCCTAAAATACGATTTCTAGTGTTTCATTTCTGTCTTCTATATATATATGCTAAAATTATTAAAGTTTAAAAAACACACAAAGCAAACCTTACTCATTTACTTAAAATCACAACACATGCCCCGTGAGTCTGGAGGAGGAACAACAGAGGCCCTGCTGGTCCCTGCAGAGATGGGCACAGGTCCCGGGCCGAGCCGGGTCCTGCTCCGGGCAGCAGGGTCACGAACATTCAACACCAGCCTCGAGAGCTGGAATGGCTGAGGCCTAAATGTCCCACAGGTCTACTACAGAATCAAACCCATAACCAAATGGTGTCAGAACTAAAGGACTCAAAGAAGCGGCTCTCCTCGTTTCCCTTACATTTCTCACAGTGCCATGTAATATTCTCGGCCAGGTATCTCTCACCACCGAAGATGAAACAACCCAGCAAAAGTCACCTGCTTTCTGAAACGTCTGAAGTGTTTCCTTCATCAAAAAACTTCTTCATTATTTATTTTGGAGAGAAATAAACATCACTTTTCTCTTGAAAGAAAGAATATAGTGAAGACAACCGGCAAAAAACAATCTATGGCCCCAGTTCATAAGACAGAGATTTCATTCCAATATAATCACAAGGGTCAGCCATGACTTCTTCAAAACATACTTTTCAGAAAAATAATCATCTTGTAGGGTCAGCAAACTATAGCCCATAGGCCAAGTCCAGCTCACTGCCTGCTCTTCTGGCCCATACACTAAGAATGGTTTCTATATGTTTAAATGATTGAAAAAAAAATCTAAAGAAAAATAGTATTTCACAACATGGGAAAATTATGTGAAAGGCCAATTTCAATGTCCCTAAATAGAGTGTCCCCACAATGGCACAACACTCATCCGTGTTTCGTCTGTGGCTGCCCGCGCAGTCTGAGCACAGGGCTGAGCCGCTGCAGCAGAGACCACGCTGCCCCCAAAGCCAAAAACAGAGAAGTCGGCCAAGACCTGATCAAAGGTAAGTGATGAATGTCACATTATCACAGTTATTTCCATACTCAAGTAGTTGAAAAACATTTTTTCTGATTCTAAAAGTCAGTCACCGTAAAACAAACAAAACCCCAGGAAAAGAAAGCGTAAGAAAAGAAAAACATTCCTAAGCCCACCACCCAGATACAGCCGTATTTTAAAGTACAGCTTCCAGTCCTTTTCTCAATGCATATAAAACATCTGTGCACACAGCTGAGGGGCCAAGTCCCCACGAGAGTGGGGGATGGACAGTGAAGCTGCACCTTGCATTTCATTCGCTCACACACAGAGGCTAATACAAAAAGAACAAGACCCAAGAGGTGTACTGAAGGCCAAGTACGGTGGCAGCAAGAAGCACGAGAGGTCCCGACCGGTGACTCTCCGGTGGACATTACTCCCAGTCTTGGTGTCATCTGGGGATTTGTTAGAATTGCACATTCTAGGAGGACCTGGGTGGTTCAGACCCAGTGGGCTGGGCGTCCCACTCTTGGTTTTAGCTCAGGTCATGGCTTCATGGGTTGTGGGACCGAGCTCTGCATGGAGCCCCACGCTGGGCTCTGCACTCAGTGTGGAGTCTGCTCCAACATCCTCTCCCTCTGCCCTACCTGCCCCCAGTGCTCACGCTCAGGTGTGTGTGTGTACATGCACCCTCCCTCTCTCTCAAATAAACAAATAAATAATAAACAAATAAATAAATAAACAAATAAAAAAAAAAAAAGAATTGCAAATTCCTGGTCCAGGCTTACTACTCTAATTGCAGGGGTCAGGAAGCAGCACCTGTGGGAACCCCCTCCAGGTGGTCTGGATACAAGTCTGAATACCACTCAGTATCCTTCTGCAAAACAGCTAGAAATCATTTACACAGACAAGAATAATTCAGCAAAAACAAATGGGTTCTTGAGATCTAATGATAAAATAGATTACAGAAAACCACCAGTTTGAAAAAC
This sequence comes from Vulpes lagopus, assembly GCF_018345385.1. Lineage (NCBI taxonomy): Eukaryota > Metazoa > Chordata > Mammalia > Carnivora > Canidae > Vulpes > Vulpes lagopus. Next base: position 572,848 of record NC_054824.1, read on the forward strand.
CATGTCCTCATAAATCTACTATCAGAGAATTTTAATCCTAAATTCAATCAAGAATTTATTTGGTCGAGAACTAGGTACTGAACACCCGTTTGCATATTAACATAGGAGACAAGACCCCTCTGCAGCCCTTCTCCAGAGACCGAGGATCCTGGTCTTCAGTGCAAGCCAAGAGACTCTGGGGTGTTGGGGTGTTTGACTCATTTTATGTCACACACAGGACTCGCTGGCTGCACAGGGACCTCTGAGGATCCCACCTAATGGCCTTCCTAAGTACCGTCCACAGAGATCCACTTCTCAGTTGGCAGATTTCATCATCTTAAGCCACAAGGTGTGAATTTGTTTGAAGGATCATTTAGATTAGTTCTCTTCTCCAGCCTCCGCTTTAGCTCAAAACCATTTGGCGTTTTCCTCGTGGATCAGAAGGGTTTTTATTAAGTCACACTCTTGGCATTTTTGCATCACGATGCGTGTAAGCACACACGGAGTGAGCCACTCCTGTAAGGGGTCTGTAACCAAAGCAGTGCCAAGGACAACGCCTGCCGGAGCCCAGAACCCGTCTCTGCGATCGCTGCGTGCTTCCAGAGCTTATTAGAGCATTTTAGGGAGCGGCCTTTAAAACCAACTAAAATGATGATGGATAGTCACATGTTCTCTTAATTCAAACCATGAAGAAAACTGGAATAATCCCTCTTCATATTATTTTTGGAAAGATACAATAAGATGGAAATTATATACATAATAAAACATTTCTGAAAAATTATTCCGGGTATCCTTTAAAAATAGCTCTTGCTCTAAAAACAGATGTCAATTTATCTTTGTTTTTTTTCTTTTTTGATAAATACCTTTATAGGTTTGAATATGTTATTGACTGAGGAAATAGGGAAATATTCCCTATAGTAACTCTCCTCACCTTCCCTCCCAATACAATTCCATTTTTAAGAAAATTATTTAGCAGCGCTCATCCCCTTATTAGGAAAACTACAGGCCTGCATGATGGGAACGGCAGTGGCACAAGAGCATCTGACACAAAAATGGAATATCAAAGTTTTGGAAAAACACTTGTTCTGTGAAACAATGGCAGGGAACCCTAAAAATAAACCCTCAGCACGGTCACCTTCTTTAACCTGCCTGCCTGTAGGACGCTACCCCCCACCCATGGATTCTCGACTTTCCTCCGGTACTAAGAGCTCACAGGAAGAAAGGACTTCAGCTGGTGTTCAGGTGAGCCTTGTTTTTCTTTCCCTCCCATTACAGGTTTTAAGGGAACACTCATGAAGAGACACCTTATTTTTCCAGCTGAAATAACCTTCCTTTATCTTTATCTTCCTTTCCATCAAAACATACTTCCCGTAGTAGGAGGAAGGCGAGAGCTGATTTCAAGCAGAATATCGAGCATCCAACCCTGTTAATGTGGCAGATACTTGCTGAGCGCACCCGGGTACTGGGACCTGGGGATCAGGCCGCAAGCACTCAGCCCCCTGCGGCCCCAGGGCTGGGCCGCTCTGGGTGTCCTGCTGTCAGACCCCGACCAGGAGACCGGTCCATCCATGCGACGCCCATCCCTCTGCCGCTTTAGAACGTCATCACACAAATACCCCCCTGTGGGCCCAGGGATGAAATGAAGGTTAGCATATGTGCAATTCTGGAAAAATGTTTCCACAGAGGCCCCATTATTGGGCTTGCATCGCATGCTGCACAAATCAGTGACTTATTTAAACCAAAGCTGTCTGTACCTGGAATGTTCATCTGCAGAGGCCTGACGAGGTCCGGGTGCCTCAGTGGGTTCCCGGAGTACACGAACCACTCCTTGACGGTGGGGCAGGTGCCGGTGCCATCTGAGTAAAGACAGCTGGATCAGTGGATGCGCGCGAGTACCAACATTCGTCACCAGGATAACAGGATAACATCCAAGGCCACCAAGAGGGACCTCGGGCATCCGGGAGTGGGCCCCCTACCCTCTGGTCTCACTTCAACAAGAGCAATGACCTCTGGGGTGGGGGAGCCGGCAGGATGACCTGGGAAATACACCTGGGGCGGAGATCACCACCCAGATGGCCCCTACGACGTCCTCCCCTCCTGGGGCCCACACTGCTCCACACAGCAGCTAGGGAGAAGGACAGCCCTTTCTCGTCTTCAATCCACTCCTCTGTGTGACTCTCGAGACTATTATTACATTAGGTAATTCAAAAAGCTAGTAGCAATCATCTACAACAAAGCCACTTCTGTAGGTTGGATTAATTGCTATTGAAAATTCAGTCTGTCTTCCGTTCTCCCATGAGCGAAGGTGGAAGGTGGCTTTCCTGCACGACGTGCTCACCTAGCTCGGGGCCACCAGGCTGTTGTCTCTGCAGGACCCCAACCCCTGCCTCCCCTCCCCCAGGGCCCTCAAGGCTGTCCCCCCTGGCCCCTGGGGACCTGGCTTCCTACCTCACCTGGGCCCAGCCCTGCTCAGACCATCTTCACTCACCCCATCCCACGCCCTCTCCATGTCAATGCAGGCTGTGTAGTTTTTGCTTTTTGACAATGAAAATTTGACCAGGCTGCTGGTCCTAATTGAGATCCCGCAAGAGCAGCCCATGGCGCCAGCATGTGAGTTCAGACTGGGAGCCCACGGAGCTCCCCAGGCCCCACCGCCGCACACCATTTGCCCCAGGACTCTCCCCGAGACCTGCGCAGGGACTTGGAGGGCTCCTGAGTCTGCGGCCGGGCCCCCCGGGAACCTGGCTTGTGGCTCACGTCCTGCTCCTCAGCAGGAATTCCGTGCATCCTGAAACTCCCCGTGCCTTCTCTCACCTCCTTGGCCCAGACCTGCTTCCCTCCACCCACCCTGGCCCGCGCCCCCCACGCCCAGACGTCTGTGCCATCGACCGTGGCTCTCTGGCCGACACCGCACCTGCCTACTTGCTCCCCTCACTGGCCCCCCGACTGAGCTCCTGGTCCAGATGGAGACCTCTTCACGGCCTCAGTCCCCAGCACGAGGCCGGCTAACTCTAAGCTCAACAAATACATTCAAATTACCCAAATTTCACACATACAAAAAGAAAAAGGAAAAAAAGAAAATTCTGAGCAGTATTCTTATAGCTGTTCGCCCCCCCCTCCCCCGGATGTAATCCTCTTGGCCTAGGTATTCATTATACTAAAAAAGTCAACAGAGTGAATGGTATTTTAAGTTGCTCGTTCTGAAAGGAGAGAACTCTCTCACCCGAAGTCAGACCTCGTGAGGTTCAGTACCTCACTCCAGTCAGCCCGCCATCTCCTTGGGAGATTACTGAAACGTTTATACAACCACACTTTATCCCATCTTTCATCTGGAACTGTTCTAAACCTCCAAACACCGGAGCTTAGGGCTGGCTTCTCAGAGCTTTACTTCTCAGTCCTGTAAGAAGGTGGCAGCGTCATGATAGGCACCGGTACCATTTATTAGACAGCAGGTGGATCTCCAATAAGACCTAGAGAGCGGACGCCTGGGGGTCAGCGGTGCGGCACCTGCCTCGGGCCCAGGGCATGACCCCGGGGTCCTGGGATGGAGTCCCCACTGGGCCCCCAGCATGGGGCCTGCTTCTCCCTCTGCCTGTGTCTCTGCCTCTCTCTGTGTCTCTCATGAGAAAATAAATAAAATTTAAAAAAAAAAAAAAAAAAGGAAAGAATATGAAGAGAAAACACATAAGAAAAAGAAAAAAATTATTTAAACAATATCTGGTCGCAAAGTTTATTCCATAGGTCCTTTTGTTTCTGCTTTTCAATTAGTGTAAACATCTTCCTCCTGTCTTCCTCGGGGCACGTATGCCTCTGGGCTGACAGCACAGGCGGGAAAGGCAGGACGAGCGAGCGGGCAGGTGGGGATGTGTCAACATCTACAAAGATTAATAAGCTTTACAGTCTGGATAATGACTTTTCCAAACGTAACTATTCAGATGATAGCATTTTCACTTTTAATCCAAATTACTGCTCCTACAGACACAGTTAAACTCCCCAGTCCTTCCAAGATCCAGGGCTAGACGCAACGTGTTACCTGAGATCCTCTTAAACAGGTATTACTGAAAAATCCTAGAGTTCGGCCTACATAATTTCAAAGGTTTTTCTATAAACCTCCTTAAAGAAAACAGAGGCAATAAACTCTTTAGACATTGGTCTGAGCAATATTTTTTTGGATTTGTCTCCTGAGGCAACAAAAGCAAAGGCAACAAAAGCAAAAATGAACCACTGGGACTTCATCAAACTAAAAAGCCTCTCCCCAGTGAAGGCAACAGTCAACAAAGCCAAAAGGCAACCTACTGAATGAAAGAAAATATTTATGAGTGATGTATCCAACAAGGCATCAGTATCCAAAATATATAAAGAATTTATGCAACTCAACACTAAAAAACCAAACAATCTGATTTAAAAGTGGGCAGAGGAACTGAATGGAGATTTTTTCCAAAGAAGACTTACACATGTTCAATAGACACGTGAAAATATGCTCCACATCAGTCATCACCAGGGAAATGCAAACCAAGCCACCATGAGAGGTCACCTCACACCGGTCAGAATGCCTAAGATCAACACAGGACAACTGGATGCAGAGAAAAGGGAGCCCTGTGCACTGCTGGTGGGAACGCAAGCTGGTGCAGCCACTCTGCAAAACAGTATGGAGGTTCCTCAAGAAGTTAAAAATACAACTACCATGTGATACAGTAATTTCATTTCTGGGCATTTACCCAAAGAAAATGAAAACATGAATTTGAAAAGACATACGCACCCTTAGGTTTGTTGCAGCTCTACCTACAATAGCCACGATGTGGAAGCAGCCCGTGTCCATCGACTGATGAACGGATAGAGCTGGATACACACACATAACACACACACATACACACACGGCCATAAAAAGGACAAAATTCTGCAACAACGTGGATGGACCTAGAGGGCCCCATGCTAAGTAAAATAATCAAGACAAAGACAAATACCTTATAATTTCACTTATATGTAGAATCTAAAAACAAAACAAGTGAACAAACAGAAACAGACTCATAAATACAGAGAAGAAAGTGGTGGTTGCCAGAGACAGGGGGATGGGATGATGGATGAAATCAGGGGAAGGGGATTAAGAGGAAACGGGGATGAATGTACAGCATACGGAACACAGTAATACTGGACTAATTTTGTATGATGATAGACAGTGACCACACTTAATAGGCTGAGTATTTTGTAATTCATACAAATGTTGAGTCACCATGTTGTACACCTAAAATGAATATAATCTTGCATGTCAAGCATAATTCAATTAAAAACTTAAAAAATTAAAAATAAAACTGCCTAAATAAGAAAAACAAAATTTCAGAGGTTTTAATCTGGCATGCACTTTGAAACTATAGCAGAAATGGTTGCAACAATTTGGTCTGACTGAATTAGAATGAAATAATCTTCTTAAATGCCTAAAAATCAAGAAAAAGAGAAGAGGAAAACTGAGTTTGGCAATGCCTAAAAGGAAAGGCTGATTTTCTCACTCAAACTTTCAGTTTGTTAGGCTCTATGTTCAAAGGGGTAAAGAAGTTAAGAAAAGTGCTTTGCTAGTTTAACTCCCTTCAAGCGGTGACATTTTATACAGAAAATGGAAAACGGACATAATCAAACGTGGTCTTCTGCTATTCCCAGAGGACACACACAGACACACCGACCCACTCTATACAGTCCTCTACGTGTAACGAGGACACTTTCCCGGCAAGCAGAGCTGTGAAATGTGCACACATGCAGGCCCCTGCCCACGGAGACGCCACGTAGCTTATGCTGACCACTGTCACCTGGCCTGCAGGGGCGGCAGCAGGCAAGGGGGACTGACGAGAAGCAATCACCACCTCTCAATTACTGGGATTTTCAAGGTGAACAACCAACCCTCAGGCTTTTCTAGAAAAATATCTGTCCTTACAGGTCTGTAATATTTTTATGGTGCTGGTATAATTTATATGTGGCCTTAGTCCTGAAAAAAATTTAAAAATTCCCCACACATACTTTTTTACACATACCTAGGATCTTCATGAGCTGATGGCCTGTCAGTGCTTTGTGAAGGCGCCATCCATCTGGACCGCCCCATGCCACCCACCAGCCTCCTGCAGCCGCGTGTTCCCACAGTGTCACTGGGGCAGCAGGAGGACAGCACGCCCTGGCCCAGCCGCAGACAGCCGCCTGTGTGCACGGCCCTTCCCCTGCCCTGCTGACTGCACAGACGTAAAGGAGAACAGGGCAGGCTTTGCCTTTGGCATCCTCCTAGTTTCTTTTCTATTTCCTGAAATTTACAAGGCTTCACAGTGAAGTAAGCTAAGACTTTCACTAGGACACAAAGTTAGAATCTGAAGTAAATTAATCGTCATGAAGGCAGAGTGGGCTGCGGGTGGCACGACTGCAAGGTCTCTCCCCATTTCAGGGCCTTCCAAATAGCACACATTCAACTAGACAAAGTACGTGTAGGGGTGCTGCCGGCCAACCCGCCAACATCGCCGGCCAGACCAGCTCTCCATTGCACCCATCATCAGGGACTGAAGCACCAGCGTTCAAGTCAGTGCTTATGCCTTCTGCCTCAGACCTCCAGTGTCTGAGCCCTGAAGGGCAGGGGCGCAGCCGCTACAGTTAAAGGCCCCATGGACGCAGCCTAATGAAGCTTGAGGCAAGCCCTGAAGGGATCAGGTATGTTGACTGCCTGACGGAACACAAGGCGAGGCCCTTCAGAAGTCCACCAGCAGCCCCAGGCCCAGCAGTGATGAGCTGATGGACTGAGTGGACTAGGACTGTGCTGTGCAGAAGTTCAAGGACCTAAAGGCAAGCATGAAGACATGGGGCTGGGGGAAAAAGACAAAAAAAAAAAAAAAAAAAAACAGCTGAAAAACACAGTATGTGAAATGGACATTTCATTTAGTAGCAGATTAGATGGGTTAGTAGATTAGATGCTGCGGAAGAAAGGCTCAGTAAACTTGAAATAAGAGCAACAGGAACTACCCAAATTGCAGCAGAGAAAAGAGGCGGAAAAGCAAGACTTGGAGTGTAATGGGCATCGTGAACAACAAATCAAGCCTGCAGCTGGGGGTCCAGAGTGAGAGCAGAAGCAAGAGACCCAGGAGACAGCGCTTGGTGAAATCACATTCTTTGTTTTCCCCAAATTTGAGAGGAAATGTAAACCCACTGATCCAAGAAGCTCAAGAATCCCAAGCAGAATAAACGCAGTGTATCACTCCCAAGCTTGGCTTCAACAAACTGCTGAAAACCAGCGCTTCACAAAACCTGATGGCCAGCCAGCCAGAGGGTAGCATGCTTGCTGTAGGCAGGGAACGACAGAGGGGCCACGACACCAGGGACAAGTAACAGCATCTTCACAGCACCTGAGATTCCATATATAGCAGAATTACACATCTGAATAAAGATATTGTCAGGAAATAAAATAAGCACCGTAAGAGATGTAAAAGCAAGTTCTCTTAAAGAAAGATGATACTAAAGGACACGTGGATCTCCACAAAGGGATGGAGAGCGCCGTCTCTTCAAATCGATGCACTTGAAAGACTTCTCATCTGTAACCTCCTCTAAAAGCCACTGACTGTTTAGGATAAGGGTTGGACAATGGTAAGATAGCCAGTGGGCCACATCTGACTTGGGTTCTTTCAGTCCGAAAGCTGTAATGCTTTTCACATTATTTTAAATGACTGGAAAATTATCAAACAAAGAATATTGTGACACAGGAAGAATATATAAAATTCAAATTTTGTGACATAGGAAAAGTAGATTAATCTTTATTGAAACACAGCTGTACTCCTCAGGGGACAGACGGTCACGTCTGCACACAGCAGCAAAGCTGTGTCTGTTACAGGACTAGAGGGGGCTCTCAAAGCCTAAAATATTTATCACACCTGGCCCTTCACAGAACACGTTTGCCGGCCACTGGTTTAAAGCAAACACAAGAATCATATTATGGGGTTTTAAAGGTATGCATAATCTCAAAAGACTGCACACTACGTGTAACGACCGAACATTTATGTAACATTCCTGCAAAAACCAAGATTCAAGGGGATCCCTGGGTGGCGCAGCAGTTTGGTGCCTGCCTTTGGCCCAGGGCATGATCCTGGAGACCCAGGATTGAATCCCACATCGGGCTCCCAGTGCATGGAGCCTGCTTCTCCCTCTGCCTGTGTCTCTGCCTCTCTCTCTCTCTCTGTGACTATCATAAATTTAAAACAAAACAAAACAAAAAAAAAAACAAGATTCAAGAGACCAAGGACAAACTAGTGTGAACAGGAGACGGGGCCAGAGGGCAGCAGAAAGGGGCCGCATGAGAGAGCGCCTTCTGGGGATGGACCACTTCTGCATCTGGACACAGAACAGAACGCACACAACTCAAGACCTGCAGTCTAGTTAATAAGGCTGCAGCAATGTTAATCTCCTGGCTCTGATACCATCTGTGAGGGAACCTGGGACAAGGGTACATCAAAGTCTGTTACTATTTTTGCCAACCCCCTTGAGTGTATGATTATTTCAAAATAAGTTTAAAAATATACAAGAGACATAAAGCAACAATAGCAAAAATGATGGGAAGACAAAAGTTGACAGCTGTGAGGTTTTTACATCACACACAATGTGGTTGTAAGAGAAGGCAAACTGTGAAGCTTAAATGTACGTTATTAACCGTCAAGTAACCACTAAGAAAACCACAGCAAAACAGGTAAATCTAATAATCCAAAAGAGGACATAAAACAAAATACTAAAAATTATTTGATTAGTCCAGAAGTCAGAAAGGGAGAAAATAAGGGAAAAAGACAGCAAAGGGCAAAATGCAAGACTTAAACCCAATCATGTCAATAATTACACTGAATGTAAATGATGTAAAGACTCTCATTAAAAAGAAAAATTACCAGAGGCTCTGGGTGGCTCAGCCAGTTAAGTGTCTGACTCTGGCTGTCAGCTCCAGTCTTGATCTTAAGGTTGTGAGTTCAAGCCCCACAGTGGAGGCTTGAGGGGGAGAAAAATTAAATAAATAAATAAATAAATGAAAGAAAGAAAGAAAGAAAAGAAAGACTGTCAAACCAGATACGCTACTTAAAAGAGATGTACATGAAGTATAAAGAAACAGTTTAAAAGCTAAAGGACGGAAAAGATATGCCATGCACACCATGATCCTAAGAAAACCAGAGTGCGGACAGCCCGGGTGGCCCAGTGGTTTAGCGCCGCCTTCGGCCCAAGGCCTGATCCTGGAGACCTGGGGTCAAGTCCCAAGTTGGGCTCCCTGCATGGAGCCTGCTTCTCCCTCTGCCTCTCTCTCTCTCTGAGTAAATAAATAAAATCTTAAAAAAAAAAAAAAAAAAGAAAGAAAGAAAGAAAACCAGAGCGCAAATATTAATGCCAAACTTCTAGATGAGGACTATCATCAGCTTTCTCTTTAAAGAGAAATTTCATCACACGAAAAGGGTCAATTCATTACGAGACAGAACCACCTCACTGTGTACGCACCTAACGGTGGAACTTCAGACACACGTGCAGCAAAGCTCACAGAGCTGAGGGAATAAATGAAAGCGTCCAGCACAGCGCCTGCAGATTCCCACATTCCTCTCTCAGGAACTCAGGCTGCGTCAAATGGAAATCGGGGGAAAACCTGACAGCCCTATGCACCCTGCCACCGCGCTGGTGTCAGCAGCAGCTGTAAACGTCCATCAGATTCAGGGACACGCGGGATCACGAGCTGAGGCACGCAAGCAGCGCGGAGTATGCCTCCTCACCACCACAAGCAAACCTGCGACAGCAGCATTTTCTCTTCTTACACCCTAAGAATGTAAACGTCACACAGAAAGCCAAAAAACTGAAAAAGATCAATCGTGAAGACAAGTTCAATTTCAGTAATTTTTCCTGTTACGGTGGTTAAGTAATCAGGTTACCAACGGGGCTGCAGATAAATTGCATTAACAAAGTATGCAATTTAAGATAGTAAAGTTTATATATTTCAATCTCCTTTAATAAAGTACTCTAAAAACAATTCCAGGCAAATATTCTACAACGTGAAAATGTTTTCATGAGTAAGAGATCTTTTTTTGATCATTAGAATCAATGTGAAATCACTTATGCTGGGACGCCTGGGGGGCTCAGCGGTTGAGCGTCTGCCTTCAGCCCAGCAAGTGACCAGGGGCCCCGGGATCCAGTCTCCATTGGGCTCCCCGCAGGGAGCCTGCTTCTCCCTCTGCCTGTGTCTCTGCCTCTCTGTCTCTCATGAGAAAATAAATAAAATCTTAAAAAAATAAAAATAAAACACTCATGTTAAGAAAGAATATGAAGAGAAAACACACAAGAAAAAGAAATAGAAAAAAATTTAAACAATATCTGGTTGCAAAGTTTACTCCATAAGTCCTTTGGTTTCTGCTTTTCATTTAGTGTAAACACCTTCCTCCTGTCTTCCTCGGGGCACGTACACCCCTGGGCTGACAGCACACGCGGGAAAGGCAGGACGAGCGGGCAGGCGGGGATCTCACAGAACCTGGGTTCCAAGAACCCTGCCAGCACAGAGTAAGGGCAGCACGGCAACCCGACGATCCCTCAGCCCCCGGAGGGCTACGGACGTGCCCACTCTCCGGACTAATGCAGTCACAGGGATGGAGTTTAGGCCGAAGGACCACACACCCCCTCTCCCCAGGACCTTACTGCTTCCGTCTCCAGTGAGACCAGTGTCTCGGGTGAGCAGGACCTCAGAGGAGGGAACTACCCAGGTGACACGTCACTAGTCCCTACTATGAAGTGCTCCTCCCCATGCCCAATGCCCCCAAAGCCTCTGAAAGGAAGCAGTAGGGGCCTAATTGTCTACCTGGCACCAAGGCCGCCACAACTGTCCTGCTCTCACCACTGACAGTCCTCTTGTGTTTCCCCTACACTCTTGCTACTACTGTACCAGGAAAACAGAGATGGGAAAAACCTAAATACTCCAAAGGAAAACTGTTTATACTTTAAAATACGATGTACTAGATTTTATGGAATTATTTTATGAAAATCACATTTTGAAGAATAAGTAGACATTGTCTTCTAATAATAAACATGCCCTACACCCCTGCAGGAGGAAAGCATTTTCACATATTTTTTAAAAACACAAATCCTTTTAGGGAATAAAATATAACATTTTATAAAAACAATGCACTCTTCTTGTAATGAATACTGATCAACTGTTTGCTAATTAGAGATGTCCCACGGCGTTTACCCTTAACGTCCTACAGATGTGAGTGGTCTTCTCAATTACAGATTTTATGGAGAAACACAACCCTTTTTAATTGTATCCATGTCCTAAAAGAATGCATTCTCCGTCCTTTGGCCTGTTTCTCAGAATCCCAGTCCAAACAGCACTGCTGCTGAGAGCAGCCCGCTCACCTCCGCCGTCCCCCAGCAGGAGGGAGTAAACGCGCTGCCGCACCGGGCGGTAGACGAAAGCCTGGCTGGGCAGGGCTTGGTCGAGGGCGTCCTCCAGCGTGTTACTGCATTCAATCTCCCCGCTGCTCATGATGTTGTACACCAGGTAGCTCTCGGCCTGGACGTGATGTGCTCGAGCAACCTGTTCAAAATTCAAACACAGATGCTTTCTCCGTGACGACAAAGCAGTTACCTTCAAAGAGAAAAAATCAACACCTTTCTCTCCCAAGCCAGTGTTTCCAGGCTCTCAGAAATGGGGTGCCTGCCCCTCAGACTCCCGACACTGGGCTGGCATCTGCCGCCTCTCCTCGCTTCCAGGCGCCACCCCGTCCGTTCCTCCGCCGCTGCCTCGCCCAGACTTACTGTGTGGACCTCCACGGCAGCTCAGCCTCTTGCCAACGGACGACAAGCACCACTAGCAAAGGCTCTAACTGAATCTAGCCCGAGTCTGCCCTCTCCAGCCCCCCTCCGCGGCACCAACCTCCCGTCCGGTCACTACCCTCCTCAGAGCACCTGAATGACGACCCTAACATTCAAGGCTCCAGTGGCCTCCTCCCATTACACCAGTCCACGTCCTAGAAACCAGTCACAGTGGAGCACCTTCGTGCTTTCTCAAGAACACCTGACTCCTCCATCCTCACTTGGGCTCCACTTCAAGTGTCACCCTGTCTTCTCCCAATCCCACTCACCTCCCCCTGCCTATGGGGCTCATCCCTCATCTACCCTATAGCAGTTCCCTTGTCTCATCTCCCCCAGTAAGCCAAACTCCCTGGGATCAGAAACTGTGTCACAGTCACTCACCTGTTTAGTAATTCCTTACGGACCAAAACCGTGTGCTGCACAGTCCCGATGAGACTCGGCTGCATCCCACTTTCTCATTAAAAAAGGAGCTAAGATCAGAAGGCCTGTAACAGCCTACATACAGGTCTTTTCGAACATTCTTATTACTGCAGGAATCGATTTACCTAGATCACCACTCAAAATTCAAATCCAAACAGTCTGCACAAAAGGCATAAATTAAAATGTGGTGTTAGGACAACCTGGAATGCCGAAAACTCTGAGAACCGTTGTTCTATTTGTGTTTACTTTTAAGTAGTTCTAGTTACTTTGACTCATTTTTGTAGAATTGAGTCTTCCTGTCTCCATTCCTCCCTCTCTCCAGATATACACCAGGTCTACCGTCACAGAACTACCCTGAGGACTACATGGGTCGATGCAAATGGTTAACGAGAGCTCGGCACGTGATCCAGGGTCACCACTGTCACGAGGCTACACACATATAAGTTGTCTATCTCCTTGCTGAAATTTCTTGAAATCAAGATGGCAGACAAGCCGGCAACTTTAAGGTCAGGAAGGTTAAAAAATACTTGTAAAAAGATCTTAAAGGGTTGTCATTTGATACTCTAATGGAAGACCACTGGCAACGACCTACTTCTCCACGTGCCCCTTTTGATACTAAATCTATCAGAAACACTATAGTTACAACTTCTATGATCCTTTTGAGGCAAAATAGCTTCTGACTTATTTTCCTATTCCCTCTTCCATTTCTGAGTCTTTTTTTCATTTTAAGAGAGATGGTATTTTAACAAATATATCTAGGAAGTTGTAATAAATTATATTCACCCTACCAAGAAAACTTCAGTTCTGGCAACTGTACAGAATTTAAGATGTAACATTCCTTCCTGGGTGTATATGGGGTTTTTCAGATAAGTTTTCTACAATTACAATTTTAATTCACTAATTAGATCAGAATCATCTAATAAGTACCTTCTACCCCACCCTTAACTGCAGATCTATACAGCACTCCACACTTGGAAAACCTTAACACAGTCACCTCATCCAAACATTCTAATGTAATAATTCTGCTTATTCAACATTATGGAAACCATATAGAATTTACTCTCAAAATGTAACTGCTTTTCCAAAATATTCTGCTATGGACAAAACATAGAAATCTGGCTGTGGTATGTGCCCAGGATAACTGCTGTGCACTACAGCCTTCTACCTAAGGGTTTCTGGGACTGTGTGGGGTTGAAATACATGTTGGAATTGGGGTTACCCATCTGATAGGACTAGAAGACTTAACTGCAAACAAATTTTAAGGAAAAATGGAAAGGGAACTGAAGACACTTCACAATTGTTTTCAAAGCCATCATCAACTCTAGTCAACGGGAGAGCTGTCGTGTAGACGACATGCGATCCACCCTTCCAGATGGCCGACCTCCCCTGCAGACAGGCCTCCCACCACACTCCTCCCTCTTCCTCACCCATGGCTCTTCCGCTGCCAAACTCCCTGAAGGAGCAATCACTCCCCACTCCGGCCTTTGCCCCTGAGGTACTCCTCAAACCCTGGCCATCTGACTTCCCCAGGCCCCTGAGGACAATGGCTCTCTCAGGAACCAAACTCTACTAAGTGCCTCCTAGCCCCAATTCTACTTTACTCTGCAGCACCTGACACTCCTGGCGATTACTCTCCTCATTCTTGAAACCTGCCTCCTTGGGTTTCTGCGGGGGGTCACAGTGCCTCATTCCCCTCCTTCTCAGTGCATTTTTCCTAAACCTCCCTCCTACACAGTCTTCTCCTTGGAGGGTTTCCATCACCACGTACAGTAGGATGACTTCCAGAGGACGGTTTCCTGCCCAGTAATGGAAACCAAGGCTCATTTTCTAAGCATCACACGGGTCTTCCCTAGTTATCTGCTGTCAAACCATTCCCCGCCCATCCTTAGGTCAAGGCAACATCCACCCCAGATAGCAGGAGGACCTTTACCTCCGTAGCAAGACTTACTTTTGAACGTTTCTTCCTCCCCACTTGCACTGCCACTGTCCTAATTCTAGCTCTTTTGTCCCCCCACCTTGGCTCCTGCAACAGCCACATGAGTCCATTCTCTGCAGGATAACCAATGTTCAAGACACAAATACCTGATCACATCCCACCCCTGCTTAAAGATATCCAATACCTCCTCACTGTGTATAAAAACCAAGTCCTGGCCGCCTGGGGGGCTCAGTTGGTTGGGCATCTGCCTCTGGTTCAGGCCATGGTCTCAGGGTCCAGGGACTGAGTCCCACATCAGGCTCCCTGCTCAGAGAGGAGTCTGCTTCTCCCTCTCTCTCTGCCTACAACTCTGTTTTCTTGTGCCCTCTCTCTGTCAAATAAATAAATAACTCTTTTTTAAAAATTTAAAAATTAAAAATCAATAATAAAAACTAAGTCCTAAATTCTTTCATGATACACACGCTGCTGCCCTCTGTGACCTGACCCAATCTGTCAGAACCTCTGCAGGAAACTGGAGGAGATGGTTAGGGTGTCCAGCACAGGAGGGAAGGCCAAGGATGGGCCCTGTTGGTGTGGCGAATGCAAGTCAGGGTTGTGAAGGGCCCAAGCCCAGAGGGCAGAGGCCACACACAGCCGGGAAATGGGTGTGAGCTGGGAACCGGCAGGGGCCAGGTCACGACAGAAAAAGCAGAGGGCCCAGAGTGGTGCTGTGCACGGTGGTGGCTGATGCTGCTTGGTGCTTATCAGCAGTCCTGGGCGGCTGAAAGCAGAAACCCCCCCCCCCCCTACCGAGGCAGTGAGGCACCCTGCATGCTCCACTTTTGCTCTGTGTGCCTTTCCCCGTCCTGTCCCTCAGCAAGCTGTTACGGGGCCTCCAGGGTCCACATCACGCACCACCTCTGAAGCCAGGCACACGGTCTGGGAGTGGGGCGGCTCCTGACAAATTCCTCCAAGCTCATGTTCTTTTTCTTCAATGAAGCACTTAAAGATGCTTCCAGGTAGGATAATTTTAACCCCTTAATATTTTTTCACTTATAACTCTCTTAACCTACATATCTCATCCTACTTTTAACTGTAATTTCTTATGTTAGTAAATTAGCTTATCTGTTATCATGTATGCAATAGAGAAAGAGGTGAAAGACTTTTCAAGACAGGAGAACCCATGTCGTCGTGCAGGAGGGAGGAAGAAGTTGCTAAAGAAGAGGCTCCAAAGATACACGAGAAAGGGAATACCGCCTTCAAGATTCAGTGAGCAACTACTGTGAGACACAGTGTGACAGGAAAAGGGGCTCAGCAGTGACCAAAACAAACAAGATCGTGTCCTCACAGCACCGTCCCCAGCAGGACATCCCCGTGAGACGTGCGCCACCACAGGCACCACACCGTGGATGGTCAGGGGCCATCTCTGAGCGGGTGACCAGCCAACTGTGACAGAAAAGACTCGCACAGGGGCAGGGGAGGCTTCCAGGGGGCAGGAGAGTACCTCTGGGGCCATGACAGACAAGGGACTGGCCACCTGGAGAGGCGGCAGTGGTGAGGGCATGGCAGGCCACAGCCTGTCTAAGGCGACTGTCTCTATTCCTGGGAGAGCTATGGAACACAAACAAAGGGCATTAGTTCTGCACACAACATGACAAGCGGATTGGAAGGGGCAAAAAGTCTATGCAGAAGAGTGGTCAGAGATTCCTGAGTAATCCAGAAAAGAGCTTACACTAGGGCGGTGGGACTAACTGAACAGGTACAAGTAATAAGACAAGGAGAGGACAGTCATAAAACACGGAGAGAGAATTCCCAGGTTTGTACCTTGTGTGACTGGATGGAAGATGGGGACACTGTCAGGAGCACCTGAGCTGTGTGGGGACCCACCCAGCACAGAACCTCACACGTAACGGGGCTTATAAACAGGAGCCCTCCATAAAAACCTCCCAAGGCTCTGCATCTCTTTCAGGATGAAGGCCCCCCTGCTGCCGGGGCACAGAAATCTTCGCAGTCTGCCTCACTCCACGTTTTCCAACCTCTCTCCCAGGTCTCCCCTCAGACCCCATGCTTCAGCCTCCTGCTCTACCACAAGCCCCAAGCAACAAATATTTGCCTGTTACAAACCGCAGCTCCCGTGAAGGTCTGGCGGACTTTAGCTCTCCAGGAACTCCTCCCTGTGTGTAACCCGCACTGCTCACTCTCTTCCAATTCTGAGAGCTCTCTTCTACAACAGGCATGCGGAGTATCAAACACACTTTATAATGTGAACTCCCAGGGCACTCGGTCATACTTCCTAACACACTGCCAGGGTCCTATTGTGTCCCCACGGTGCCTTAACTGCGACAAGCAGTCAATAAATATTCACTGGCAAATCCATAATGGGTAGATTTTCAATCATGACACCCAGGTTGGGGTGGGCACATCTACATACCTTTAGTATGTCAGGGTCTGAAACCAGGGTTACTTGTTTGACTTCAGGCTCCATATTCACCAGGTCTTCTTTAATTGCAGGGTTTGTACACATGGGTGCTTCTAGCTTAAATTCCGGGTCTGCCCCTGGAGGTAATTTTTGCTTGATTTCAGGGTCTGTGCACATGGGAACTCCTTGCCTGGATTCAGGATCTATATAAATGGGAATTCCTTGCTTGGATTTAGAATCTGTACACATGGGGACTCCTTGCTTAAATTCAGGATCTGTATACATGGGGATTCCTTGCTTAAATTCAGGGTCTGTATACATGGGGACTCCTTGCTTGGATTCAGGGTCTGTGCACATGGAGACTCCTTGCCTGGATTCAGGGTCTGTGCACACAGGAACTCCTTGCCTGGATTCAGGGTCTGTGCACACAGGAACTCCTTGCCTGGATTCAGGGTCTGTGCACACAGGAACTCCTTGCCTGGATTCAGGGTCTGTGCACATAGGAACTCCTTGCCTGGATTCAGGAGGTGTACACATGGGGACTTCTTGCTTGGATTCAGGGTCTGTGCACATGGGAACTCCTTGCTTGGATTCAGGGTCTGTGCACATGGGAACTCCTTGCTTGGATTCAGGGTCCGTGCACATGGGAACTCCTTGCTTGGATTCAGGGTCTGTGCACATGGGAACTCCTTGCTTGGATTCAGGGTCTGTGCACATGGGAACTGCTTGCTTGGATTCAGGAGGGGTACACATGGGAATTCCTTGATTGGATTTAGGAGGTGTACACATGGGAAATCCCTGGTTGGATTCAGGATCTGTACACATGGGAAGTCCTTGCTTGGATCCATAGTCTATACACATTGGAACTCCTTGCTTGGATTCAGGGTCTGAACTCATTGATACCACCTGCTTGTCCAAAGATATTAAACTCTTGGGTTTTTGGAAAAACCACGGAGATTTCTGTCCTGGCAAAAGATAGGATGCCACACCCTTATAAAAAAGAGCTCTGTTTGGTCCCAAAGGTAACATGTCTTCTAGCTTTTTCTCACCTTGATGCAAGTGAAGAACTTTAGATATATGGTCTGCAACAGCTAAGATAACGTTACCTTTTTTGTCAAAATTCTCCTTTACAGAGGTATAGGAAGACAAGCACTTGTACCGAAAGCTCTCAAACATGCCCTCTGGGATTATGTCATTGCCAAGTAAGCAGGCGAGAAGAGGAAGGTCTGCCACGTTGATATTCAGACTCTCACAGAGCTTCTTTCTACAGAGCATGACAGTACTGAGACTCTCCAGGCAGAGATCACCAATTGAAAAGTAGGGACAAGTATCATAAATCAAGTAGTCAGTGTCTTCTCCAAGAATCCCAAGACAGTTATTCTGGAAGCCGTAAGATGCCACCTCATAGTCGGCCTCCTGTAAGGAACACAGAGTTTCCTGACCCAGGGCCTTCAAAGCAAATCGTGTAAAGATGGCCAGCCCCGATGGGATGAAGAACATGTTTCTGCCCGGTTGCTCCTTGTGCGATTTGATATAATGGAAAATCCTGGAAATTTCCCTATTGTTCTTGAGTCTTCGTTTTACCCATTCATCTCTCTTCTCCTGCTCCACCATGCCATCAAAGAAGAATATCAACTTGATGCCAACAGTGGTAAAAGTCTTAACAAAATCCCGCAAAGAAGAAAAATATTCCCGCCACTGGCCACCGCAGATCCAAGATTCGGGAGTATACCAGTATCTGAGACAACACATGGCATCAACCACTATGGTTGGCGTACAGCCGGGGTGCTGGTTTCGGTGGTGCTCCGCCAATTCTTTGAAGTTCACTACTGTACATATATGTGGGCAGGTGCTGCCCACGAACCCCTGCAAACCTCTCACGCCCATAACTGAACTCCTGGAAAGGATCTGGAAAGAAAAATAAATTAGTAATTATGGCATGACCACTAGATGTACAACACCTCAAGACAAGATTCAACATTCACTCTCTACTTTGAAAACACTCCGGTAACTAAGATACGGAGCATGGCCTACTGGTTAGGAGCCTGAACAGTGTTGAAGACGAAGAGGTACTTTACCGGTGCGAGTCACCGGAGCCCGCCTTCACGAGGGCCACTCAGTGTAGTAATCTGCTAAGATTTGTATTTAGACAATTATTCAAGGATTTCTCAACCAAATCAAAAAACAAGGCTAATAGTTTTCAAAGAAGTAATATTTCCCATCTAGGAACTCAGGTAGGATTAATTTTGAAAACCTAAAACCCATATAGATACATGCAATGTCTATGTTCCTCAAAATAATTTTGCTGAGTGAAAGAAGTCAGACCAAACAGGCACACACACCACAGAGCCCATTTGTATGAAATTCTGGTTCACGGAGGAGGGCTAATCTGTAGCAGCAGAGAGCGGGCAGTGCGATCTGGTGCGGGGCAGGCAGCAGGAGGGGCTTACACAATGGAAACTTCTGGGGTGATGTATATGTTTACCACTTAAATTGTGATGATTTTGATGGAGGAAACAAAAGCAGAAGAGAAATTATTAAACGTCCTTACCACCTACAGCCCACGGACACGTCCTTGAAACAGGCAGAGGGACCTTCCTCTCCGAGCTCAGCTGCCTGGATGTTAATACTCTGCTGAGGGCAACTGGCAATCTAGCCCGACCCCCAGGACCCTGGTGAGTCTACTCTAACATATAAAAATTCCTCTAGAAACTTCTCTAAACCCCCCAAGATTTGAAGGGTCTCAGGACTCAGGTTTTATTAGGTGGTAATAAATGACCTCTTCCCAACAATAGCTAGCCCCTCAAGGTCCTGGAAACCTTGCTTCCAAAACTGAGAGACTTAGGCTCTCCCTAACCGCCTCCCAACTATAATGGGCCACCTCTCATGGCCCCACTACAGCTCTTTCTGCCCATGGTCCTGTCCCTGCGCTTTAATAAAACCACCTTTTTGTACCAACGATGTCTCAAGAATTCTTTCTTGGCTGTTGGCTTCAAACCCTAATGTTCTTAGCTACATCTATATGGCGTCCAAGGTGGGGCTTTGAGTCCAGAGTCACATCTGGATTCTGCACCGTGGTGCAAACTGGGTACTTCCTCTCCCCTTCCTTTACTCTCATACCAGGGGCCCGAGGAGGAATATGGTCTTACTGGAACACTTTCACGCTGATGGTGCGGCGATCCTCTAGCCATGGCTCCTCTATGGGGACAAAGCCTGCCTTTGGGCTAGAAGTTAGTTCCCCAGCCGGGATGGTAATAAGACCCAGAAACTTGATGCTCTCTCTGTACTCCTGTCCTTCTACAGAGTAGTCTGTCTTGGGCACGGGACAGCCACCAAACCAGCAGGATGGTGTGAGGTTCCCTCCTGACAGATCTAATGCGACCTCTCCACAAGGTTTAGCTCCTTCAGGCCGCGGGACCTCCACTGGGAGCCAGCCGAAACCAGTACCCGATGGAATTAAAACCCAGCCAGGGACCAATTCTTAGGGAAGTTGGCTATAAAGACTACATGTGTTGGAATGTCGCTTAGACCATGACGGATTTCTCTCTACCGTTTTCTGTTGATGTCCTCTGCTAACTACGTAAGCTAGAAAATTGGGTAATTTCCCCTCTTAAAACTTCCCTAGTGTTTTCCATGGGTTAAAACGGGCAATAACGCAGCCTTCAGGGCATGGGACGACACAGCAGTGTGTCAGTCCATCCCCCAGGCACCATGGCAGCCTAGGATGCGACAGGGAGGGGGAGGGATGCCGACATCCTCCTTCATGGTAGGCAGGATGGTGATCGTTGGGATTCTCTGAGGGATGCTCCAGTCACCCGGGACACATGGAAACTCTGACATATCCTGCAAGGGACGCCACCTGGGAGTCGAGGGATTGTGGTGATAGACCCCCTCTCCTTCTCTGGGGGCTAGGCCTCAGCAGGACTCTTCCTTGGGATGCCTTTTAACCACTGGAAACAATTAGGATTGCCAAGTTTAGGAAAGGACCGATGACCTGTAACATGACTCGGCCTCGGGAGGATCTGTCGTCAGATCTCTGTGGGCAACAGGGCAGAATGGGTTTGCCCAAACGTGTCTGGCTAAACTCCCTCCAGACACACTGGATAATTATCTCAGGAGGCCTCCTCCCAGTAAACTCCTGGAGGAAACAGGCCATCCTGTTTCCATCCCAGATGAAGGGGACTCCCACACTGTCTCTCCTCCTGACAGATGTGGGGGCTGCTCCCTCATTCACGTCCCAGGTTCAGGGCTGTAACTGGAGCCAACTGTGGTTGGTCTACCTTGGGATGGGGGCTGTAAGGAATATTCCGGCAGCTGCCCAAACTCCCGGTCTTCTCTGGCCTGGCATGGACTGCCTATTCCCCCTTATCGGCAGGAAAGTACGGAGCTGAGGAGCTCTAGAACCAGGAACCCTTTCTCTGCCTTCTGGCAGCACCCGGCCTCCTCTGCCTCCCTCTCGCCCCCCCGTTCCCACAGCGCCCCGGGTGTGGCCTGCATAGCTGGCTTCTAGTCCATCCTCGGTCCTTCACCCCTCACTGTCCAGCAGCAAGAAGAGCACCCCCCGGACTTAACACTGCCCATGTCAGAATTCCCCACCAGTGTCTCAGGTAAAAACTGACAATAGGGAGGATTCAGGTGGAAATAATTTGGTCTTTAAACTAAATTTGTTGGTTTATTCAAGATAGACGTGTCTTTAAAGTTATCAGCACTAAATGTGAAACTTTTATTCTACTGAGGTTTGCTGAAGATCAAATAAGCTCATGTGATCTCTGTTGCATTTTGTTAGTAAAAAGATGACTAAAATGATGGTTAATTGTCTCAAAGTCTTCATGGGTAATTATTAAGATACCTTTCAAAGTCTTTGGTAACCTGAAACCTTAAAGTTTTGCTTAGATGGTAAGTGGGATTAAAGTCTTTGGACATCTAGGTCTTTTCCAAATAGGATAAGGTGCTGGAGCATTGATTACTGGATGTCAGTTTGTGCTTTTGACGTCTTATTGCAAAGGAACTAAGGATGCTGGAATCTGCTGGTAAACATACTTTGTGCTTAACCTGTTCATAAAATTTGCGGCCTGAGAGTTCTGGTGTGACGGTTCACAACAGGTCACAACTGGTTACTATTTATTTTCACTGGAGACCAAGGTTTCTTTTTTTTTTTTAAGATTTTATTTATTTATTCATGAGAGACACAAAGAGAAAAAGAGAGAGGGGGGCAGAGACACAGGCAGAGGGAGAAGCAGGCTCTATGCAGGGAGCCCGATGTGCGACTCGATCCCAGGACCCCAGGATCAGGCCCTGGGCCCAAGACAGGCACTAAACTGCTGAGCCACCCAGGGAACCCCTATACCAAAGTTTCTAAGAGTTAAAATTCTGCTAAATGTAATTAAGACTGATGGGAATAAGGGAAGCAGCTCTGTGTATAAGATATAAGAAATGGGAATGTATTTTTGTTGAAGTAAAAGAAAGCAATTTTGTCCTAAATGAGACTGACTGGAAAGAAATGGGTGTGGGATAAATTCTGAATGCAAAGGAAAGTTGAGGAAGGTTTGTGAAGGGAAATGCATGGAAAGGAATTTTAGGTGTGGTCAGGATGGGCTAAGGCTGATGTGAATGGATTTTAAAGTACAAGGGTTAGAAGACTGAAAGTCTGCTTTCTCTCTCCTCAAAAAGACAAGTTCTCTTGAATTGTTGGTCTACTCTTGATAAGAAAACGTAGTAAATAGTTGTTTTCTCTTTGCCTGCCCAGAAAAACCAGTTTCTACGTTTTGCCTTTATCGGGTCTTTAACATCCCTAACCCTACTTAGGCATGTGCTTTAAAACTTTCCAAGGTTTTAACAGATTTCTCCAAGATTTAAATCGTAAACAAAGTCTCAGTTTACTAATCAGGCTTGTGTGTTTGGTATGCTACCTTCAGGTATAAGGTGATCACTTGAAAGGCTGGCTATTGAAGTGTTAGGGGTCACAGAAATAACTGTTTCCTAGTCAGCGGCATCATAATGAGCTCAGATCATTAACAAGGCCCATTTCTGGGTTTTTGTCATTTCTAATTGTTCTTATTCTCTTGCAAAATGAGTTTCATCTTCAAGGAGATCCACTAAAAGGATTTTTAGGACAAATTACAGGTATTCAATATCTTTAAGATCATAAAACTGAAATGGGTAAGAATTTCCAGAACTAAGTAAAGCTGCATTCAAACTGAACAACAGGGACTCCCGGGTGGCTCAGTGGCTGAGCATCTGCCTTTGGCTCAGGGCGTGACCCTAGGGTCCTGGGATCGAGTCCATAGGGCTCCCCGCAGGGAGCCTGCTTCTCCCTCTGCCTGTGTCTCTGCCTCTGTGTCTTTCATGAATAAATAAATAAAATATTAAAACAAAACAAAAGCCTGAACAAGAATCAATAACATGGGACTAAATGACCTAAAAGATGATTAAGAGTTATGACTCTTATTTGAAACACTGCTGGTTTTCTCATGTTTGCTCTCCCGGGTTAAGGAAACCTTCTCTTAAGATTACCATGACTATAGAAATGTGATAAAGCATGCATCTGTGAACAAATTGAAGCATTTAACTTTTCTCTCTACCTGGACCCCCTGAAATTCAACAGGTCTCGGTGAGCATTCCTTCTTCCATGGCGACCATGGTCAGCTGCGTAACTTTACTAAGAACCTGTTCTCCTTGTAACAGGACACCCTCGGAAACCCTGGTTATTTTACCAAGGCTTTGACTGGAATGTCGTATCTGAGAGAGACAAGCGTAGACTCGGATATGACCAGACGGCCGTTAGGAACTGAGGTGGACTTTATGAAACCGGGAGCCATAAAGCCGCATGGAACTACTGGCCTGATACCTGGTTACAGAGTTCCCTGAAGCCTCATCAGGTGAGTAGAGAATGTCACTTCCCGGCAGGTACAGGAACCCCAGGATATCTTGGGGACCTCGTGAAGAGCAATTTGCTCACGTCTACAGGTACTGCAGGGTCTGGTGGCAAGTACTGGGCTTGGCTTCTGGCCTGGAGAAGCTACTAAAAGTTCAGCCTACAGATTCCTTATGAAAGTTCCAGCAAAGCAGATTCTAAAGGATCTATATGATCAATCATTATTCTTGCTGAGCTTTATGTAAATAATTAGGCCAAATTTGTTAAAACTAGATTTATTTTTCAAATAAAGTAGTCCTGATTTGGCTATCTCTGGAAATTAGGGTTATTTTAGAGAGAAAAATTATGTTTCAATAGCCCATCTTTGTGGATATCAAATCCTAGTTCTGGTTGTCTTTGAATGATGTTTGCCTGAGCCACACAACTGGAGGTAAACTTCAGAAAAACTGCTACAATAGCTCATATAGACAATCTCCCTGCTTGTTTTTCTGTTGGGATCCTAAGAGGACCCCACGGGCATATGCTTATTTGAACAGCTGAAAAGTGGGATTGATTCCCCCACAATTCTATAACCCAGCTAGCATCCCGACCGATTCCGTGTGCCTGGGGTGACACCATCACTCCTAAAAAGCCAGGGAGTACTTCAGTCTATGGGGTAAACTATGGGCTTGTGGAGATAGCAGATGGTCCCACTTTCTTTATGATTGGACTGGATGATGCACTTGGGACAAGTGTCCTTATCTCCTGAGTCAAGTCATCTCAGTCATCTCTCACTTGCCAGCGATTCCTTATAATTAGGACATTGTTATGGCTGGACCTCAAACAAAGAGGGCTTCCTGATGGTTTCAACCCTCAAAGTGATACTTATTCCAGAAGCCACCTCTATTAATGTACAATTCCAGGCAAAGGATTTAGCAAAGCACACAGCAGCTTTTTTCCGGGTAAAAAGAGCCTCAAAGCTCACTCCGGAACAATCCCTGACTGTAATGACTTCACATCAGGTCCAGAGTGTTGTGTCTTAGAGACCAAAGACCACCAACAGATGACGGGAGGCCGACTTATTAAATAACAGGCTATACTTATAGATATGCCTGAAATATACTTAAAATCTGTCAAACTTTAGGGACTCCTGGGTGGCTCAGCAGTTGAGCATCTGCCTTTGGCCCAGGGCGTGATCCTGGAGTCCCGGGATCGGGTCCCACATCGGGCTCCCAGCAGGGAGCCTATTTCTTCCTCTGCCTGTGTCTCTGCCTCTCTCTGTGTGTGTCAGTCATGACTCAATAAATAAAATCTTAAAAAAAACAACAACAAAAAACTGTCAAACTTTAACCCAGCTATCCCTCTGCGTGGACCTGAGCATCATACTTCCATAGAACACAACTGTTCAGAGTGCTCTATTAATCTTGTGTATTCTAGTCGACCAGATGTAAAAGCTTCCCCTATCAAAACTGCAGATGACAGCTGGTTTACTGACGGCAACAGTGTTGTCATGGAAAAGGGAGCGAAAAAAGCTCGGCATGCTGTAGAGCTCACTCGTGCTTTGCAATTGCCAAAGCCTTAAAAATTAATATTTGTACTGACTCCAAATATGCTTTCGTAGTCCTACATGCCCACAGAGCAATTTGGAAGAAAGGGAATTATCATCAAGCAATAGCTCTCCAATCAAATATGAGCCAGAGTACTACTCTTCTTGAGGCCCAACACCTATCTAAGGAGGTAGCTGTAATTCAAAGGACATCAGAGGAGAAGACCTTAGAACCTAAAGGAAACCATTCAGTAGACTGTGCAGCCAAGCAGTCAGAGCAAAATAAACAAATATTAAGTATTTTATCAGTCTTAACTCCAGTGAAGTCCCTAAGTCCAGTTTAGTCGAACCAAGAAATGCACAAGACTGGCTTGTTAGTAATGAGAAAAAAACTTTGTACCCAATGGAAGGTAATACAGGGTTTATACCAGGGTACTGATTTGGGTAAAAAGGCCACAGGAGGTGACAAAAAACTTTGCTAAGATAAATTGTCCCTAGATTTGGACTCTCTTGGTCCCTACAAAGTGACAACAGACCATCTTTTATTACATAAATTCAAAAGGTGGCCCTCCAAAGCCAAATTGTCCTTAATACCTTGACTGCAGTTCAAGGAGGCCATGGTCAAGGCCCTAAGGGATCCTCTACAAAACAGCACGGCATTAGATGTGTTAACTGCTACACACGGTGGAGTGTGTGTGGCCAACAACAGAGCGCTGTATATACGGTCCAGATTACCACAAAAGATTTCTGGGTTTCTGACATGAATTCTCAAATTCGTGCTTTAAACAATCTCTTTCTTTCCTTTAATGATTGGTTAAACTCCTGGACTGGTAAAGGATTTTTGTCAACTATCAAAGGACTCTTATTTGGGCTTCTTTTTCTCTTTGTTATTCTAATCACGTTTTGCTCTTTTCTCCATGTCTCCACTTGGTGCCAAGACACCTTCGCTGCCCTAACTTCAAGCCAAAAGATGATCCTTTCCACTGGGGAAGATCCACACGTGCGGTCTCCCGTGGACTCAGCTGCCTCTGCTGTCCTAACTCCTATGTAGGTAAGCCCCAACTGACCCAAGGTGACCCACAGGCAGGGACACCTCTACACCCCTACTCAGCAGGAGGAGGTTACAAAAGATGAGAACTTCCACCCTTCAGCAACCTTAAAGATTTAAGGGTCAAAACTGTTCACAGGGGAATGATGAGGGAAACAAAGGTAGAAGAGAAATTATTAAACGTCCTTACCACCTACAGCCCACTGACACGTCCTTGAGACAGGCAGA
Source organism: Vulpes lagopus (assembly GCF_018345385.1). Taxonomy (NCBI): domain Eukaryota; kingdom Metazoa; phylum Chordata; class Mammalia; order Carnivora; family Canidae; genus Vulpes; species Vulpes lagopus. Next base: position 599,091 of record NC_054824.1, read on the forward strand.
GGGACCTTCCTCTAGGAGCACAGCTGCCCGGATGTTAGTATTCTGCTGAGGGCAACTGGCAATCTTAGCCCGATCCCCAGGATCCTGTGAGTCTACTCTAACATACAAAGATTCCTTCAGAAGGGGATCCCTGGGTGGTGCAGTGGTTTAGCGCCTGCCTTTGGCCTAGGGCATGATCCTGGAGACCAGGGATCGAGTCCCACATCGGGCTCCCTGCATGGAGCCTGCTTTTCCCTCTGCCTATGTCTCTGCCTCTCTCTCTCTCTCTGTGTCTATCATGAATAAATAAATAAAATCTTAAAAAAAAATAAAATAAATAAAAAATAAATTCCTTTAGAAACTTCTTTTATCTCTAAACTCCCCTCCCCAAGCATATGACCCACTGATAGACATCTGAAGGGTCTTGTGACTCAGGTTTTATTAGACGGTAGCCCCCCATGGTCCTGGAAACCTTGCTTCCAAATTCCTTAGAGATTCACGCTCTCCCTAACCCCCTCCCAACTTGTAAGTATATAAATAATGGGCCACCCCTCACGACCCCAGTGCAGCTCTTTCTGCCCACAGTCCTGTCCCCCATGCCTTAAAAACTACCTTTTTGCACCAAAGACGTCTCAAGAATTCTTTCTTGGTCCTTGGCTTTGAACCGTAATGCTCTTTCCTACAGCAGTCTGACGGGTGAACATACGCAAAACCTTGTCAAACGGTACACTGTAAAAACTGCAGTTTACTGTATATCAAGTACACCTGAATAAAGGTGTCAAGAAGAAAAATACACAAACATTCACAATGCCATATTTTTATGACATGTGAGTTGGTAACTGACTTTGAATGGATAACTGCCCACTCTGAAATGCAAATACAAAATAGTTGAAAGAGTTAGAACTCAAAATCTGGGGGAAACCTAAGCAAAGTACTTTAAACGATAAGTAAGATGTCCTGTACATAATAAAAGGTGTAACACAAGACATTTTTCTAGTCGCTGATAACATCTGTCGTCGGTCAGAAAAAATTCCATGATGACATCTTTGATCTTAACGGCCTATGATTTTCCCTTTGGTTTTCTGTAAGACTCATCAGGCTTGGGACGGCTGGGTGGCTCAGTGGTGGAGTGTCTGCCTTTGGCCGGGGGCGTGACCCCGGGTCCTGGGATCGAGTCCCCACATCGGGCTCCCTCCAGGGAGCCTGCCTCTCTGTCTCGAATGAATGAATGAATGAATGAATGAATGAATAATCAGAAAGACTCATGAGGCTTCACGTCCAGTGATAAAACAAACAAAAAAGTCCCTCTTACACAGACAGCTACAGGAGAACCCAGGATGCCTCTCCCGGCTCGGGACGGGGACGCATCCGTCACTGAGGGCTCCTGCTTCGCGGTGCGCTCGCTTCCTACGAGACAGCACTGAACACCTGGTCTCCAGCCTTTAAAACAACTTTGACAGGCAAAAGCTAAGCTCCACCTCGCAGATGCAGAACTGCTGAGGAAGGGAAGGGTGCCCTTCCACGGGGCTGTCTGTAACGGACAACTGGCCCCTGCGACCCCGAAGTTCTCTGTTTAACGGCCGTTAATATTGAAAAGTACATAAACATGGAGCGGACATAAGTTTCACACATTTATGTTGAACTTTAGAGAACTCCTGCTCGGTAAGTCACTAAGTACAAGGGAACACACGATCCGAATTCCCCAAAGCAGCGGAGAGCGTCCCTGCAGAGCGTCTAGCCTGGGACGGCCACCAACGAGGAGTTCTGAAGCAGAAACTGGACTTCGTCACACGACCGTCCCGACCGCATCGCGGCTTTACAGCCCGGGCCTCGGCGTGGACCCTGCGTTACTGGGTGTTGGAGGCGGGGTGGGCCTTCCGTGGCCCCCGGCCGGGACGCGGGGGCGCAAACGAGGCTGGGTCCAGCCCAGGGCAGCCAGGCTCAGGCTTCACAACCGCTTTGCAGCCCCAGGCCGCCACCCCCGCCGGCCCCGAGGCCAACCTTACAGCCGGGGCTCTTGCTCTCTGGGGAGGAGGCCCCGCGGCTCTCGTGGGGTGCCCCGTGGGTGCCGGCGCCTGGCCAGCGCGGCCTCCTGGTGAGTCACACGCGAAGACAAAGCTGGAGCGAGGCAGAACCTGCCTCCAGCCGCAGCTCCCACCGACGCGGGCTCCATTTGTGCGGCGGCTCCGCCACATTCGGGTTGGCTGCCTTCCCTCACCGACAGAAAGGGAGTTTTGTTTCAAGCATTTTTCTCCTAAAACCGCAAGTGACAACACTGAGTTGCTCAAACACTCTCCTCTTTATTTTGGGAGAAGTCAGGCTCAGCCTCCGCTTTGATTTTATTCAAATGTTTTCCTCCTTTCCCACCCGCAGTGAAAAGCTCACTATTGTGATTAAACATGTACTGGTTTTTCCTCTTTCTCACTGCCAATTTCTCACATTTTGAATCACAAATTACCTCAGGAATGTTACGTTACAATGTGCTCTTCTATGGCGTTTACAAAGAAAAATTTGGATAAGCAAAGACCTGGGAACTTGTGACACCGGGGACGCCTTCCTGCCCCTTCCGGCGCTCCCGGCGCGGCACCCTCCCCTCAATGCACCCAGTGTGGTGTGAAAGGAAACGCCTCAGAAAATAAGTTCTGTGGACATTACCTTTTTGAATCACTTTAAGGTCTCTGAAACACTGCTAAGAACATACAGTTACCCCGCAAACAAGATGGTCTGAACCCTGGGCCCCCTCCACAGCGCGCAGGACCGTCAGCGGATCATCCCCTCCTTGTGAGGTGGCAGCGTCCTCCTCCCCCGCTGACTACCGTGGGAACACGGCGCACAGGACACGTAACACGCGGACCGACCCGACTGTTACCAGGAATGCTTTCTGTCAACAGGAGGCTAGGAGGCCGGAAGTGCTCGAGGGGTCAGAAGTTACTAGTGGATTTCTGGCTGCGTCTCCTGACTGTGCTGTTGAAGGGTCAACCTCACTGAGGTCTTTCATTCTTTAAAGGTTGTTTCAAAGATGACTGCAAATACGTACATACACGTAAAAGCATATATGCAATTTTCATCATTTAGATACTTGTTGCTTATAGAAAGAAAACAGATGCCCATTAGGGAGGAGTGTGGGAATGGCTTCCATTAGTGTGGGCCTCCTCCGGGCAAATGGCACCATCCGTCACATCCCCAATACCCAGCACTCTGCAGGGCACGCCAGGGGCCCAGCAAGTACTTGTGAATGAATGAATGAATGAATGAATGAATGAATGAATGAATACACGAAGGCATTGATGGGCAGGGGTATAAGGAAAAATCAGGAACCAACAAGTTTACAGACTCTGATTGCAGCAAAGAAAGAGTAGGAAGGAGGGTCACTGCCCTCAGGTAGCTGACAGACTGGTTTGGGAAACAAGCATCCAGGGCCCTGACTCCAGGAACAGCTTCCTCTGCACAGCTGGACCAACCCCAACATACTGGGCTACCAGAAAAGGAGAAAGTAGAGAAAAGAGGAAGAGAAGTCCAGAAGTTCCTTGGTTCACAACCTTTCACCTGATGAACACTCAGAGAGATGAAGAGTGCTGTGCCTCAGCACAGACATTTCAACCTGTCTGCCACCTAGGGAAGGGGCCACAGTCCCTCTGGAGACAGGGACAGATGGACTCACAGACAGCCCACGGATGGCGAGGGGAGGGCAGTTCCCGGGCAGAGAGCAGTGTTCGCAGGACAATCAGGAGCAACAGCACTGGCCCCTGAAAGCACGCCCAGCACGCAACAGTGTCAGAGCCTCGTTTCCAAAGGCTAACAGACAACCCACGCAATGTAAATGAACGCGGGCGCCCCCAGGATGGGAAGCGGGCAAAGGGCACCAAGAGCTGGAGCTGACTCACATAAGCTATTTTCAGTTGCAGACAAATCAGATTAAAGTCCTACAGAGCAGGGGCCCCTGTGGCTGTAGGGCTCAGTGGTTGACTGACTGCCTTCAGCTCAGGGTGTGATCCTGGGGTCCCGGGATCGAGTCCCACTTCGGGCTCCCTGCAGGGAGCCTGCCTCTCCCTCTGCCTGTGTGTCTGCCTCTCTCTGCCTCATGAATAAATAAAATCTTTAAAAAAAAAGTCCTACAGAGCAATGAAGTCAAAACCTTTGGGTTTATTTTCATCAAATAACTTGTATCTCTACCATACAAAAACCTACAAATTAACATGTACCATCAGCATCTGGGCTCTCATCGAGAGGAACCAGCAAAGGCAGCGAGCTAACTTGGTGAGAAGACTGAACAGCTGGTGGTGACTCTGTTGAACAATGGCCCATGTGACAGCGACAAAACAAAAACATGCAGTCCTCTTTTTCCCTGGCTTCATGTCCAAATCTTAATGTCTCTTCCACTGGAACATGCTGGCGGGGCCTGGGCCCTCAGCGAGGTCCTCCCGTGGCCTCCTCCACGGCATCTCTGCCTCCCCACGCACCTTCCTACAAAACACAAACATACGGGAACCCCTTCAACACAGCAAGCCCCACGAAATGAATACGGACCCCAGCCCAGCACACAGGACAGGGCTGGCCCAGTGTGTACTGAGTATGGATGCACACACCAGGTGAACATGTGAAGCAGGCGTGGCTGCCCCCGGCTCGCTCTCCAGTCTTCAGAGAACCTCCACCCGCGATGTTCTCCTGGGCCCTCCTCTCGCCTAGGCCCAACCTTGGGCTTCCATGTACGTCCTGGCTGAGTCTGTTTGGAGAAAACCCCAACTCTTGATGGAAGTTCCCTCCCCCTCAAGATCTGATCAAATGCCTGTCCCCTGGTTTCTCATGGACCCCTCGCTTCTGCTGGCAGGCTACACGTGCAGCGTCTGCTGTGTTCAGAGCTGAGCCCTGGTGCTCTCGCCTCGTGCCACAGGCTTCAGTCTCCTTACTGTTTCAGCAAGCGCGGGAACACTTCTTCTTCAACACTGCGGCCCTAGGCTTATTCAAGTGAGAAACGGAAAGCCTATAGCTGTGGTGATGGATGTTGTCTGTGTAGGTACGGATGCCCCGACTCGGGATGTCCTGGAGGGCCCCCCAGCAGTCAGGCCGTGACATTGGCACCGAGATTCAGAAAACTGGTGCCTGGCTGGTGCAGACACACTGTAGTTGGTAGGGGGACATCTCTTAGCTGTGTCCTAGGGAGAAGGGACACAATGCTAGGCAGTACAACACTGTTAATAAAAGGAAAGGCTCGAGGGAGGTCAAATTCTAATCTCCGCTTAATAGCAGTAAAATAGTGAGCAAGTTATCCTATAAACTTCATTTTTTGCACCCGTAAAATGAGGTTTATAAGACCTACTTCATAAATTGTGATACAATTTCATTTACATTACAAATTTATTCATAAAACATACCATCGGTTGCCTGGAGTTTAGTAAAATCAGTCCAGGACCTATCAAAATTCTTAGATTACCTCAAAATCTAAAACAAAGCCATATAAGTTTTAGTGAGGTTTTACGGAAATTACAATTTTTACAAGCTAGTTTGCTTTAGTATAAGGAATATATTTATTTGTAAAAATTTGTTTCTGATTTTAAAAGTAGCCATATTCTGCAGAAAATTCAGAGACAACACAAATGAAAAAAAAAAAAAAAAAAAACAGCCATAGTCTCATCTTCCAAATAAAACATCTACAATTTTAGAGTATAAAATAAAACATCTACAATTTTAGAGTATATATTTCTAGCCTTTACCATGATTCAGCGCTTTATAAAATTAGAATACTTTTTTGAAATATACTTTTGTGTCTTAATTTACGTGTGTTAATCCTCTCTTGTGGTGTTATTTGTCATGGATGCATAACGCCATAAACGTGTGTCATAGCTGGGTACATAAATCTCTAAGTAGGTCCTGAGCTCTTCCTTGGGACAAATCTCAGAGAGGAAGCTGCCGAGTCAGAGCAAAAGCACGCGGCGGTCCTTTTTCCTTCGACAGGACGTGTGTGGCCTGTAGCTGCCATCCCCGAGTGCTGCGGTCTCCTCCCGCAGGGGCCCAGCTCGGAACCCAGCCCACGGGACCCCTCGGGCGGAGCGTGGCCGAGGCAAGGCTGCGGGGCGCAGCCAGATCCAGGGGCCGGTGGGCGTCCCGAGTGGGCACAGCGGAGGGCGGAGAGACGGCGGCCACGAGGAGGCACAGGGCTCGCGGGGAAGGAAGGCTCCATCAGGCCCGGAGGTGCCGATGTCGTCAGTAAACGGATGTTTCAAAGGCGCTTGACACCTGTTCCGCGAAGGCCTTTAACCTGCAGCGTATTTATGTCCAGAGTGGGCTCCTCGCGCCCGCAAGCTGGGACAGAGCAACCGCCCAGCTCCCAGTCCGGCCAGGAAGGCGGCCGCAGGGAAGAGGGGTGAGGAGAGGAAGCTGCAGCAGGGCCAGGAGCGAAGGGCTGGGCCACGCACACGCGATGCACCTCACCCCGGGGAAGTGTGTCGGGCCCAGGCCCCACGCAGGGCCGTCTCTGAAGGGTGCCCTGACTGTGCGTGGAGGATGGATGGAGTCAGGACTGGAGGGGGCAGCGGCTCGGGGGGAGGGGGGTGCAGCTTGGGGGGGCCTGGCTCGTCTGGCTGCCCCACGGCCAGCACTACTCTGTAAAACCCCAGGGGGGCGGAGGCCTAATCCCATAGCAAAGACAAAGGAGGCAGGGACCCTCTTGTGGCCACCACACACCCACCCAAGAGGAGAGTTCAAAACGCCTATATTTGCTCTGTAAATACTCCTCTAGCATCTTCCATGCTCCAGGCCCTGTGCTGGCAGCTGTGGACACAGCCACCACCAAGACCAAGTCCTGCTGAGACACGCGCCTGAGAGCGGGCGTGAAAGGCACGGAGTGTGCCAGGGAGGAAAGCCTGGCTGTGTGTACACGTGTCAAAACGCACCACACTGCATACACCCCGCGGCAGCCTCCCCGGGCCCACAGGCCACGAGCGCTTGCTCAGACTCATGGAAGGCATGCCTGCTGCGCCAGCAAGGGAGGCCAGAGAGCTGGCGCCCGGCAGCACCCGCGTGTGTGCTACCCTCGGCACCTGCGTGAGGTCACACAGGGACAGCAAAGCTGGGACTGGACCCCACCTGCCTCTCTTTCACTAGGGCCACACCCCCACCTAACGGCTGCATCTGAGTGATCCGCCTGCCGGCTCCAGTGCCAGGAAGACTGGCCTTCCTGAAGGTTCTCCTGGTCCCAAAAGTACAGCCAGAATCGTGAGGATTGAAGGGTCACCCCGGGACCCACGGCAGAACCCTTCAAGGACAAGTGCACAAAGTTGAAAACCAGTGTCACCCACTGGAGACAACGATGCAGGTGTGCCTGCAAAAATGTACGCTTCGTTTATCCCGAATCCAACATACGTTCATGAGTTAAGCTACCACAGATCACTCATAAGAGGCTTCTTCGGGCTTTTATTTATCATCTATGGACTATTTTTTATTCAGTACTAACAACGAGCTCCTACATCTACGATAGAGAAAAATATGGGAAGGCCATCTGAGGCCAGCACGCGTATGCCCACAGCAGTAGGAACTGCCCAGGGCTGACCAGGAGAAAGCAAAAGACACGAAATCTCTAAACGGATAATAGGGCAACAGCTGTCCAGGACTCAACAAGTCCTATGGTTTACACCACAACATGACAAACTATATTTAAAATGTTTACCTGAGGGGATCCCTGGGTGGCATAGCGGTTTGGCGCCTGCCTTTGGCCCAGGGTGCGATCCTGGAGACCCGGGATCGAGTCCCACATCAGGCTCCCGGTGCATGGAGCCTGCTTCTCCCTCCGCCTGTGTCTCTGCCTCTCTCTCTCTCTGTGACTATCATAAATAAATTAAAAAAAAAAATTTAAAAATAAAATAAAATGTTTACCTGAGATCGTTAAAGAACGTGTACACTACATCCTGCACGTTCTATTAAGCATGGAAAGAATATGTTGTAGAAAGACTAACGTCGAGGAGGGAGATTTTGGTGCTTAACGGGCAAAAACCCAAAACTAAACTATCCAGAAAACTCCGCTGTTTCAAAAAACACTTACTTCCTCTAATTTGGCGGGCAGTGGTTTTATTACAAATGACTGTCCGATCACTTACTACCATGTGCTAAAGCACGATGGGAACCTCGCGTGCACACGTAGCCACTGCAGCCAGGCAGGCCGAAGGGTGTGGTAACTTAGTCCACACTAAGTCCATGTGCTACGGTAAAGGTAGTGGGTTCCCACTTACTGAGTAATATCTGTTTATAAGGAAAAGGGTGTTCAGGGGCTAGTTTTTTTGGTTGGCAACGGCTCTGATATACTGTCTGAAGATAAATCATTTCATCCCTTTGTATATCATTGATCCCCTTTCTGGCAAAATGTAGATAATGATTTACCTCTCGGTTTGGTAGATTTTAAACTGCTACTATGAAATCCTCAAAAATATTTTATCTAAATAATTTAGACCTTAAATAACATGTTTTTAGTCTCTGAAAATTTTTCCAAAAAAACATCTTATAAAGAAACAAACAGGGATCCCTGGGTGGCGCAGCGGTTTGGCGCCTGCCTTTGGCCCAGGGCGCGATCCTGGAGACCCGGGATCGAATCCCACATCAGGCTCCCGGTGCATGGAGCCTGCTTCTCCCTCCGCCTGTGTCTCTGCCTCTCTCTCTCTCTCTGTGACTATCATAAATAAATAAAAAATTAAAAAAAAAAAAAAAAAAACATCTGAGAGCAAATTAAAATAAAAAGTTATTCATACTTCTAAAGAGTCATAAAAGTAATTGGCAGCATCACGGATGCCGCGTTCTCTAATAAAGCAAGCAAGCTCTTCCCACGCACAGCTCTAGCTTCTGTGGAGACAGGAGTTGCTTTCAGGACCTCAGTTAAGTAGGCTTTCCTTCTCACCGTTAGCTTTTTCCAGCCCAGCAGTGGGATAAGTCAATACACGCCTGTGGCAAAGGTCCCCCCAAATGCTCTCAGAGGGCGCAGTAAAGCCAGGCTAAGCGGGAACGGGGCCGGCCCCACTCACGCCGGCTTTCTCTCCAAGCCTCGACCACGAGCACACACACAAAGAACGCGCGCGAGTCAAGACAGAAGGGTGGTCCGAGCTGGGGGGCCTCCAACCCACGCCCTTAGGAAGAATACAAAATCCTCCACGTCAGACCTGAGGTCTCTCCCGGGGCCCTGCAAGGGGCCTGAGAGGGAGGGACCCTGACGCCTGATCTTCGTTAGCCTTATGGTCAATCTCGGAGTGAAGTTCAGGGACGGGGTAGGAGCTCAGGTGTCACCTACTGCAGTCCTGTCAGTCTGCAGAGGAGAAAACAGGGGGCAGGACGATTAGAGCTCCGCGTGTCTGGAGGCTACACGGAGGAAGTGAGGCGTCAAGCGGTCCAGAAAGTCTGTACGGAGAGGCCTCGCGAGGAGCCTGGACAGGCTTGGCCAGCTGCCGTGGTGTCGGCGCGTCTCGCCAGCACTGGCCCGGCACAGGTGGAATTATGACAGCGCAGGAATGACAAGGTTGGGGAGCCTGGGGTGGCGGGGGTGCCAGGGGACAGGTCACGCATCAGAGGCGGGCAGAGAGCAAGGACCAAACAGCAGGCTGCCCCGTGGGATGCAGCTGCAGGCGAGGCCGTTTCCCAAGCCTCTCCCACCCTCCCAATTCCAGACCCCTGTGTCTTTCCCATCAAACTCCCCCCAAGGTCTCTCCACTACCATTTCCAGGTATTCAGCTCCAAAACCTCTTTCCCATGCGACTGCAAAAGCCCCACTATCCTGACCCACAGCTTCAGCGCTCATCATCCCCCCAGAGGGGCCCTAACCCTGAGATCAGACCACATCACCCTGTTCCCAAATTCCCCACGGTTCCTGCCATGTCCTATCTCCAAGCAATGTCCTCTCTCAACTCCCCCCCACACCCCACAGGAACGAGGGGCCTCTCTACAACTGCACTCAAGCCCCGGCCTGCACAACAAGTCTCCCCTCCCCACCTCTCCCCTCCCCCCACCTCCAGCCTTCACCTCTCACCTCTACAATTCTGCTCAGGCCCCTCCTGCACGCAGACTCCCCCCTCCCCTGCCTCTCCCCCCCCCCACCTCCAGCCTTCACCTCCCACCTCTACAATTCCGCTCAGGCCCCTCCTGCACGCAGACTCCCCCCTCCCCTGCCTCTCCCCTCCCCCACCTCCAGCCTTCACCTCTCACCTCTACAATTCTGCTCAGGCCCCTCCTGCACGCAGACTCCCCCCTCCCCTGCCTCTCCCCTCCCCCACCTCCAGCCTTCACCTCCCACCTCTACAATTCCGCTCAGGCCCCTCCTGCACGCAGACTCCCCCCTCCCCACCGTCGCCTGGTCCAAGCTCATGGCCGCCAGCGAACCCGTCCTCTCTCTCTGCACGGGCGCTGGACCCCGCTCAGGAAAGCCCAGGGGTGGCTGGGGGGAGGCGCCCAAGCCGGAGCCGCGGGCGCAGGGGTCAGAGGTCAGCCGCGGGGGGGCAGCCCGGGGCGCGGCCCCGGAGGGGGGGAAGGGAGGGGAGGGCGCCGCCGCGGGGGGCCGGGCGGCCGGGGAGCGAGGCGAGGACAGGGGCGGAAGGGGCGCGAGGGGCAGCGCGGCGCGCCCCGGGGTCGCGGAGCCGGGCGGGCGGCGCAGGCCTACCTAGAGATGCGCCAGCACAGCCACGGACGCGCCGCTCCGCCCTCGGCCCGCCGCAGCCCGCCGCGCACTTCCGCTTCCGCTCGGCAGCTTCCGCTCGCGGGACCGCCCCCACGGGGGCGGGGCCTGCGCGGGGGCGGGGCAGCGGGCTGCGCAGGCGCCGCGCCCGTTGCCTCGGCAACAGCGCGTGCTTCCGAGGTCGGGGTCGCGCGGGCCCGGGCCTCCCGCGGGCGTCGGCGGGGCAGCGCTGCCTGCTGGCGGGCGGCTGGAGGCCGGCTGCCCGGGTCCGCCCCCGGAGCCCCCGGCGCCCCCGGAGCCCCCGGCGCCCGCGGCTCTTCTGGTGCGAGCCCCCCCCCCCCCCCCCCCCGCCTCCCCTGGGCCTGCTCCCCGGCCGGGCGTGTCGCCCTCCGCCTCCCGGGCTGCCCCGCCGAGCGCTCGGCTGCAGCCCCGCAGACGCAGGGGGCGCGGAGGGGGGCCCGGCCGGTGCCCTGCAGCCCCGAGTGCCCGGCGAGCGGGTCACCTGCCTGCACGCGCCGCCCTGACCTCTGCGACCACCTTAGGACCAGCAACGGGGCGCCCGGGGGCTCAGGGCGTGACCCCGGGTCAGCATCGGGCTCCCTGCATGGGGCCTGCTTCTCCCTCGGCCTGTGTCTCTGCCTCTCTCTCTCTCTGTGTCTCATGAATAAATAAATAAAATCTTAAAAAATAATAGTAAGACCAGGAAGGCTCACACTCGGGACACGCACCCTTAGGCCCCGATGTCAGCAGCCCCTCCCCGAGCTGGGGGCCACCCTTTGCTCTACCTACAGTGGAGACACTGTCTTGGTAGTCAGGTGTGATGGCAGGAGAATAGCCTTTAAACCAATCTAACTTATTTTTTTAATTAATTTATTTATTTATGATAGTCACACAGAGAGAGAGAGAGAGAGGCAGAGACACAGGCAGAGGGAGAAGCAGGCTCCATGCACCGGGAGCCCGATGTGGGATTCGATTCCGGGTCTCCAGGATCGCGCCCTGGGCCAAAGGCAGGCGCCAAACCGCTGCGCCACCCAGGGATCCCTAATCTAACTTATTTTTAAGTAAATCACTGACAAACTAAAATTATTAATGATGCCAATTTATCTAAGCTGCATCTCAGGACCTGCCCTACGTAGCCTATCTCAGCAGAGCTGCTGCAAGCCCCGGGGACCCAGAGGCTTCCGTTGAAGTGAACCAACCCAATGCTGTTCCCGTCAGAATCCCTTGCAGAACACGGACAGATCAAGCCGTCAAGATCCATTACCCAGCCAAAGTGACAGCACGTCCGCGTATGAAGTTTGGGAAGGAGGCTCTCCACTCAGCCTACAAGGCTTTCCTCTCCTGTTGATCTTTTCTTTAAAAAGGTAAAATGAACAGTGCTCAGCACCCACTACTGGCTGGGTGCCACACCAAGAAGGAGGTACAGTCTCTAGTCAAGGAGCACACATTGCGGCAGGGAAGGAAAACCAACATACATTTAATACTAGGAAACAAGTGAGACAGTGAAGGTCTGTAATGTGGCAGCTAGGAGCTAGGAGCTAACGTGTAAACAGCTGGAAGGAAGTGGGATCTCAGAACTGGAAGAGGAAGGTCTTGCAGGCAGAGGTGCACCCCAGAAAGGGACAGGGTCGGATTTGAGGGGGTGCAGAGGGCGAGCAAGGACTCCTCTCCATGTGCAGAGCCAGATAGGACGCAGGGGGCAGCGGCCAACAAAAGCCCTCACTGAGCACTCCCGCAAGGCCCACTGCTTGGCAGTCTTATCCACCTCATAGAGCTTCCAATAAGCTTCTCTGCCTCCTTCCTAAATGTACACATATGACCAAGGGTCAACAGGCATCTGAGGAAGACAGACAGAAAAAACAGGAGAAAACAAAGTAGGAAGAAGAAAAATACAAGAAACATTATTGTCTGCAGCCTCTGAAGATAATAGATCCACGAAAGAGACACAGAGGAGTATATGAAAGAACATCCCAAACAGAAGAGCCCTTGAAAATTATACAAGAAATGATAAATTTACAATGTTTAAAGTTAGAATATAAATCTGATATCTCTCATATATTAGAACAAAAAGAATAAGAAATGGAGAAAGAAAAAAACATAAGAAAATTCGAAGATTAAAGTTTGACATGGGGACACCTGAGGGGCTCAGCGGTTTAGCGCTGTCTTCAGCCCAGGGCGTGACCCCGGGGGGTCTCGGGATCAAGTCCCACATGGGGCTCCCTGCATGGAGCCTGCTTCTCCCTCTCCCTGTGTCTCTGCCTCTCCCTCTGTGTGTCTCTCATGAATAAATAAATAAAATCTTTGAAAAAATAAAATCTAGGGAAAAAATTTGACATGTGAAAAATGGCAATTACAAGAAAAGGAACAGAGAAAATGAAGAGGAAATTCCTCAAGAGGTAATTCAAGAAAACTTCCTGGACCTAAGAGACATGTTCTCCCAGAACAACGAACCTGCAATGATCTACACCAAGGCACATCACGAAATTTCAAGACAGCAGGGACAAAGAAAAGATCTTTAAACATTTCCATAGGGAAAAATGAAAAGGTCACATGTAAAGTTTAGGAAATCAGAAGGGCATAGGAATCCTCAAGGAATTTAGGAAGCTGAAATTCAATGGAGATTTAACTTCAAAATTCTGAAGAAAATAATTCTAACATGGAATTCTAGTCTCAATCAAAATATTAGTTAAGTGTGAGGATAGAATAAAGATAGATTGAGGTATGTGACTCAAAAATATTATCTCCCAAATACTTTATTCAGAAACCTGCTGAGGGATACCCTTCAAAATCAAGAAGTCAAGAAAGAGTAACATTTAGGACTTGGGTAGCGGAGAATCCACATGAAGAGAGGAGCAGAGTCCTAGCTAGAGACCGTGTATGTTGGAGCAGGCAGCCGGCCTCCCAGAGATGCAGTGCCAGGAAGGTGAGCCCTTGGAACACTTGATGTGTCTGAATATCTTAAAAGATCTTTGGAGTTTGGTGATGGTAAGCAATAGGTACACAGAAAAGTCAATAAGCAAATAAATTAGGCAATTATTGAATCCAGTAAAGACAAAAAAAAACTGTACAAAAAAGAAAATGTAATCACAGCATATGCCTCAGCAATGAATAATTACATATTTTAATAAGGTAAATAAGGAATGGTAATTTAATATAAAGGGATGCCATAATTACTTTTTGGAAAAAAAATGGGCTGGGCGGTGAACTTCTACAAGTTCATAGAAATCCAGTGAAAAAGCTAAATCTTCATCTGCTAGATCTGGGACGTCCATAGACAATTTACACAAGTGAAAAAGAGACATAGCAATAGAGACTTTTTAAAGCAATAGACGAGTAAGGACGTCTGGGTGGCTCAGTCAGTTAAGCATCCACCTTCAGCTCAGGGCCTAATCCCATGGTCCTGGGATTGGGCTCTCTGCTCAGTGGGGAGTTGGCTTCTCCATCTCCCCCGACCTGTCCCCACCCCACTGGTGCTTTCTCCTGCCATCTCTCTCTCTCTCTCTCTCTCTCTCTCTCTGTCAAATAAATAAAATCTTTAAAAAGAAATATGAGAGTAAATTTCAAAAAAAATAGCTAAGAGTTAAGTTAGAGGAAGGAATTAAAAGTGGGAATGTTTGGTGTGGGCAATTTTTTTTTTCTTTTTACAAATCTAGAAATACCATTTGAATTTTAAAATCTGTATTCCTTTGATAAAAGGGAAAAAAATTTAACTTCAAGTTTTAAAAAGTTAAGTAACTTGTACAAGTGGTAGTAAGTGGCACAAGTATTGCTCAAATTCACACCTGTCTAAATTCTATAAGCCTCTAAAAAATTTTTTTACAACTATAACGCACAAAGTGAAGGGAAGGAAAAGTCAAAGATTCCTCTTCAGGCCTCTTTCCCAGGACACTAGAAGAGAAGGCGCGCGGGGATACCAGCGGAGTACAGAGAAGGAGCTGTGTGGGACTATTCACGGCCTTTCCCCACCTTCTGCTTGACACCACACTTAAATGGTTTCCTAGGCCCTATTGCCCTATTGTGCACATCACACGTCAGCTTCAGGTGTGCCTGGGGGCGCAGTCAGTAAGCGCCCAACTCTTGGTTTAGGCTCAGGTCCTGCTCTCAGGGTCCTGTGAGATGGAGCCGCGTAGGGCTTGGTGCTGAGTGCCCAGATTCTCTCTCCCTCCTGCCCCTCTCCGTAATGGAAGAAGGAAAGAAAGAGAAGGGAGAAGAAAGAAAGAAAGAAAGAAAGAAAGAAAGAAAGAAAGAAAGAAAGAAAGAAAGAAAGAAAGAAAGAAAGAAGAAAGAAAGAGAAAAAGAAAAGAAAGAAAGAAAGAAAGAGAAAAAGAAAAGAAAGAAAGAATGAAGGGAGGAAGGGAAAAAGGGAAAGAAGAAAACAGTTTGGGGGAGAATCTAAAACTGGGAGGGCGGATTTATGTAAAAAGAAAAACAGGAAGGGAAGGAAGAAAAAACTGAACGTACAGAGAAGGGAGTGAAGGGGGGAGAGTAAAACGTTGAAGAGAAAGTCTTCATTCACATCAACTGTGAGAAAGAGAAGAAACATGGAGCATGAGAAGAGTTTGGGAAGGATGGGATTAGGGCCGCTTGGTCTTGATAACAAACAGCCTTCGGAATTTATTTGGAGTTACTTTTAATTCTATTTGCAATTTCTTCGAATGCAACGACCACATGGGTTGATGCAGTTCCATTTGAATAAGAGTTCACCACCCAAAAATTGGGAAAGAAAAAAGCCACAACCCTAACGACACGCTGACCTCCGCGTGGTTGATCGCCCTAAATACTACCCGAGGGTTTACTGCAGACACCAAATGGCCACAGGAAGAGAACGTGCCTCTTCCGGCACTGGCCGCCGTGGGGTTAGGGGCGACTCCGGGCCCAGCAGCCCCCATGCCGTCGTGGAAGGGCGCTAGCCCAACGTCTCAGCCACCAGTGTGGGGACAGTGGAGCAGAAGGACGGGGCACCTGGTGCCCGGACAACGTGGTTGAGCCAGAACCTACTAACGGGGCTGCTCCACCTCCCGACTCGGATGACGTCCCTGCCTTGTGGGCAAGAGGGCTGAATTCGGATTTCCTGTTACTTGCTGCTGGAAGTATCCTGTTTCAGCTCCTGCCCATGAAGGGGTAATTCCTACAGAACTTGTCCTTCCACTTTAAACAACTAGAAAACTAGACAAAATACATGCAATGACTATTTTCAGACAGTGGACAGCAGGAAGTGGAGGATGGAGGTTCCTGAAGGAAGGAAAACAAGCCCAGTGACTGCCCTGATTTTCTGCCGAGATCAGCAAAGAAAATCAGTGAGACAAAAGATCAAAGAAGCTGATGAGCCTGTAGCCATATTGACCACAATAAAGGCAGAGATCACCCAGCCTGGACGGAAGGTGCCACCACAGATTTACTTACGCTCGAGGGTTACCCGGAGACTATCCGAGCAACGAGCAACGGTAGAGGACGTGGACAGATTCCTTGAGCCAAAGAAGTGACCGAGGCTGCCCGGAGAAGACATAGAAAACCTGAATAACCCTATTTATTAAGTCATATATTTATTTGTTAAATTGAATGTCCAAGTAAAAACCTTCCAACAAAGAAAACTCCAGACCCACGTAGCCTCACCGGTGAATTCTGTCAAACATTCAGGGAAGACCTATGAGTCCCATACAAACCCTTTCTGAAAATAATAGACTTCTCTGCTCACCGAGGCCGGTCTAACTTGACTTTGGACCTCCAGCCCCAAAGACAGGTGAGTGCGTGAATGAATCAGGGAGTAAACGCCCGCCGTGTGCTTCGGGCAAGTGGGTCTGATGGTGGCCCCAGCTGTGAACAGGGATTTCCATAAGCCAGTCACGGTTTTCCCATTTGCCTTGACTGTGGCTGGCTAGTGGTGACCCTATCACCTTGCTGGAGCCACCGAGAAGTGAAGGTGGTGGTGGGTCATTCCCAACACACTCACACCGGGCCCTGCGACCAGCTGTATTTCTTGCCTCAAGGAACCCACTAACATAAACAGGAACGGTTCCAACTACCATTAAAAGGAAGCACCAGGTTTTGACTGTTCCTAAAAAAATCCAGACTCACCAACACGCCCCTACATCCCTTCCAGCAGTGACCAGCGTACATTTTGAAAACACTCCAGCCATTAGGTATTAGTGACAATGACTGATAAACACAGCCGCAGCCCTGTTCCCATTTGCCTAAACGAAGACTGTATTTTTCAGGCGAACCTTGATGGCCTGCCAGTGCCGTCCCGGTTCTGTGCCCTGGGAAGGTGGCACAGGAGAACGACTAATGATTTAATGGTGTGCAGGGGGGAAAGCGTTGAAAAGCAAGGAATGCTCTCAAGAAAGCATGCCTTACATTTTGAATTAAGAAATGTGCTGATTTGAAGGTGAAAAGACATTTGCCTAAATTTGTCCCCTCTTTTTTTTCCTCCAATACTTAGGCTGTTTATTGGGGTCCCTTTCTCTCCAGCCCATTTGCTGGAGTAGGGCTTTGCAAAGCCGGTCTCCTAGCAGCCGAGTGCAGAAGGCCCATTCGTATTACAATGGACGGGAAGGAAAGAAAGAGCCTGGTCTGTTTAAACTGCCTCTGTCTTCATTCACAGCCTGATGTCCGCCTGCATTGTGACACCCACAATGGCACTAAAGGACTCATTGTGGCCGAAAACAAATCAAAACAGAATAAGGGACGCTAAGATAAAAGAGTCATGCAGCAAAATTGCTTAAAAAATCTAAGTCTTACATCTGAGATTTATGTTACCTTTTGGCTGTGTGGCCTATTGACCGGTGTTTATAATAACCACTAGAGTTTAATAAACAAAAAGATAAATGGGGACTTCATGTACATTTTTAAGGGCGCTTCCACAGAAAGGGTGGGTTTGCCGGGTTGGGTTGGACGCTGTTTAATAATTATCGTTCTTTGTTTGCACAACATTTGGGGAGCCACACTCCGCACTCTGTGTTTATTTTCCTCCTGATCAACATGCCCGAGCTATGCCCATGTGGCCCAACAGCGTCCCCCACACGGTGGCTCCCACCCACCCCCCACCCCCTGCCCGAACCAACATCAGATGTTGCGAGAACCCACGCCCAGTTCAGCAGGCAACAGGTGGAAGGTTGAATAGCTTCACACGTTTTTCGGGAGAGGGGGTGGGGAGAAAGAGAGAAAAAAAAGGGAGGGCGGGAGGGCAGGCTTTTGGGAGCCGATTTAAGGATTAGATCAGATGTTATTGCTAGTGAAAAATTAAACAGCCCGGTGCTCTGGGGAGTGCAGATTAATATATTTAGTGACTGTGCGCACAAAGGCTGCTCATTGTGGCCACGTCTGAATGCCTGTGAATAGGATGGAACATATGCGGCCTGTCACCGCAGGTGCCCACATCTGTTCTTCCCCGGGCAGATGCTCACAGAAAAGGGGAGGTGGGAGGCCGGGGAAGGACAGCGGCCTCGAAGGCCTCGCCTGGCCCAGGGCTGCGCGGTCCGGCGGGGACTCCGTGGGGCGGGCGCGGCCGCGGTTCCGGGGGACTCGGTTTGGGGGGGGGGGGTGGGTAGCCCAAAGCCCCCGGGCCCCGCCCCCGCCGGCCGCGTGATTGACGGGCCGCCCCGGGGACGCGGCGACAGGTGCCCGAGACCTCCCGGGCGGGGCGCGTCCCGGAGAGCAGTGCCGGGCCCGGCCGGCCGAGGGGCGCCCCGCGACGCCTCTTCCCTCCTCATTGTCTGCGAAGCCCCGGGCCGCGGCGTCCAGGTGCGGGCGCTCGTGCAGGTGACGGAGCCGCGCGGGTGCGAGGGCGCGCAGGCCCCCCAGCCCCCGGCGCGTCCCCGCCGCACCTGCCCGCCCCGCCAGGTCCCGCCCGCGCGCGCGCCGCCGCCGCCTCCGGGAAGCCCTCGGGCGCTGCGCCCCGCCCGGCCCCGCGCGCCCAGCCGCGGCCGAGCTCCGAGGGGCGGCTGGGGCGGGCGCGCGGCGGCGGAGCAGCTGCGCGGTCATCCGATCCCGGACAAAGGCGCGCCCGCCGGTGCCGCGCCAGGTAAACACGCGCTTTGTCATGGAGATGAGCGCGGGGCGGCCGAGCAGATGATCCGCGGGTCCGGGCGCGGCGGCCGCGGGGCCGGGGGAGGGGCGCGCGCGGGGGGTGGGGACCCGTCATCTGCGCCGGGGCCGCCAGCTGAGCACGCGACTCGCCCTTTCTCATGCAAATCAGCACATGCCTTTGCAACTCGCGGCGGACCTGCGGCCTCCGCCGCCGCCCCCGCGGGGCTGGGGTGTCCCCGGGCGCCGCACCCCGACAACCAGCCACGTGGGGCGCGGGCAGCCCTCGCTTCCGCGCCGCAGCCCCGTTAGGACACAAAGGTCACGCGACACGCCGTGACCCTGCCCCGCGGGAAGGCCGGGCCCGTCCGGCTAGTGCGCTCTGAGCCGCCGGGCCTGGGCCTGCGCCTGCGCCTGCAGGGGAGGCCTCGGGAAGGTGCCGGAGCGCGCCCCCCGCGACCCCCGCGACCCCCGCGCCCCCTGCACCCCCAGCGCCCCCCTGCGCCCCCCGCGCCCCCTGCGCCCCCCTGAGCCCCCCGCGCCCCCTGCGCCCCCCGCAGCCCCCCACAGTCCCCCGCGCCCCCCTGCACCCCCAGCGCCCCCCTCGCCCCCTGCGCCCCCCCCCTCGCCCCCCTGAGCCCCCTGCACCCCCCGCGCCCCCCCAGCCCCCTGCACCCCCGCACCCCCCGCGCCCCCCGCGCCCCGGGCCATCGGGGCCAGCTCCAATGAGGGCGCCCCGCGGCCAAGGAGGTGGGAAGAGGCCGCGGGGGGCCTCCCGGGGTCGCTTCCCTGCGGCCACAGGCCAGCGCCCCGGATCTGGGTGTGGGCTCTGCCCGCTTGCCCGAGGCGCGGAGGCTGGCTCGGGTCACAGGTGTCTCCCCCTAGACACCCACGGTGGCTGCGTCAGGTCTCCAAGGTCTTCACCAGTCTGCAGAGCCGGGGCGGCCTGCGGGTGCGTCCGGGGTGCGGTCACCCAAGACGGGAACATCTGTGGAAGCCACCCCGGGCACAGAGGTTCCACCCGAGGGGCCTCGGGGACTCCCAGCCAGCTGCTCCAGCCCCCCCCCCCATCTTAGCCACTTCAGGATTCCAGAACTGCCCGGGGAGGTGCCGGCTTCCACTGGCGCAGGGGACCGGGGCCAGGGGCGCAGTGAGCAGTGCCCTCATCGCCCTGCTGGGCACGGAGAATAAGCTTCCCAAGTGAGGCTTATGGAGCAGGGGTGCTAGGTAGGATGTGCAGGTGAGGGCGTGGTACTGACTAGGCCCCCTGGTTTCGGCCTCCACCCCTTGTTCTTCAGGTAACCTGGCATGTTTGATCAACGCCAGATTTGCCGCCTGGAAGTTTTTTTTTAATTTTTAATTTTGTTGTTCAGAACAAGGACAACAATTCTTCTCGGCAATAAGGGAACCTCTCTGTTGGGTATACAGTATTCAGTGGGTCTAAGAAAACACAAACACCACTCCAGCCTCCAGACTTGTTTACACAGAAAACTGAACCCGTGGCTAGCTGGGCGTCTGGAGCCTATTCTGGGCATTGTGTTTTGCAATCTGCCCAGACCCTCCTCCCTCGACCCACTGCCACCGGCACACTCACACCTTGGGCACAGAACCTTTCTCTGGGCGAAAGGGGATTGAAACAGGCTTGGGTGACCGCAGTATTTGGTCACACCACCACTGAGGACTGGGGTGTTTAATTTTATAAACTGATGGCTGTGAGCTTTAACTCCCAAGTGGCCTAATGAAATGGCGGGGAAGGTAAGCAGGGTCCCCAGTAAACAGCGCTCAGCTGTGGCTGTGGTGGCCCTGGTCCCGATCACACAACCTGAGCCTACCTTGGCCACTGACGTTCTTCAGGCTACGAGCCGAGCGTGCCTGGCAAAAACAAACCACCACCACCAGGCGGCAAATCTCTCTGTCCTCTCCTGCGCCTGATGGATTGGGCGCCTTCTAAGCCCTAATGAGCCTCACTTTGTACAGTAAATTTGCTGAGAAATCAAAAAGTATTTAAAACAAAGTTTCCTCCTTTTTCCTAATGAGCAAGGTGAGGATTTATGGTGTGCAGGGAGGAGGGAATCTGGCTGCTAGGGCCAACGTGGAGGCAAGCCTTTTAACATACTCTAGCTTAAGCTCCCTCCTGCATTTAGGGGGTTCAGAGCGCTTGGTTGCGGGAGTATAGAGACATGCAGTTAGGGAGTGAAAAAACGCCATTTGGTTCGGAGCAGATGGCTGGCTAGGGGGCTGATGGCGTCTAAAGGCGTGTCATCCCCCTTCAGCCTGAATCCCTAAGGGCTCCCCTTGTCTTCCCAATCAATGAAAATTAAAGTGCAAAGAAAGGATGAATAGTTGGACCTCGAGTCTCGCCTTTGTTCATCTCAGCTACTGGTGTGCAGGAGTTAAACTACAACAGGCCCCCACAGAAACACAGAAGTTAAACAGTCTCCCGTTAGCTCAGCTTTGAAAGGGAGAGGGGGAGAGGGACCAGCGTGAGGTGGGGGAGAGGGAGAGAGGGAGAGAGGAAAGGAGGAGGAGGAGAGGAGGAGGAAGGTGAGGAGGAGGAAGGTGAGGAGGAGGAGGAGGGAGGAGGAGGAGAGAGGAGGAAGAAGAAAAAAGAGGAAAGAACAGGAGGAGGAGGAAGGAGAAGAAAAGGGCTTTCTGCTTGATTTCCCCAATACAGAATCGCGTGGCATAAATTAAGTTGGAAAAGAATGAACGCTTTGGGCAGGATTCTGATGGATTTTACGATGCCTTTCAGTTCCGCTTTGCCGCTGTAATCGAGAAATCTGTGCCACGTCAATTTAACAAATACTTGATACTGAGGGGGGTTTGTTAAAGATTTGGGGCAAGTCTTTTCCCCCCAAGGTTTAAGCCCTTGCGCGTGGAACTTTTTATTTCCAGTTTTCTAAACAGGCATTCAAATGAGACTGTTTCACACTTCCATTTTCTAATTAAAAGGTTCCTGAAATTTCATTTCTTACTGAAATCTACTCTCGTCTCCGAGGCACAGAGGATTTAGAGCTCACATTCCTTTCTTCTTTTGTGGCTCCCCGGCTCCTGGCACCCTCTCACCTCCCCCCACCCCCTCTCTCCCCCCACCTCTCTCTCTCTCTCACTCTCTCTCTCTCTCTCTCTCTCTCACACACACACACACACACACCAGCTTCTATGCTGTAGTGAGCAAAGTTCTCAGAAATTAGCTTTCAGAGGAAACATGGATGTAGTGAAAAAAGGATGCTGACACTAGGTGGCAAGATTAAATTAGGATTCACGCTGACCCGGCCCTGTGGGGATGCAGCCCGTCCTAAAGGGCGGCCACACCGGGATCGCCACCGTCCCGGGGGTGCAGTATCTTTGAAGTCTCCATTTGTTCTCAGCCAAGCAGTAGGGGTTCTGGTGGAGTCCGAGCCTGCCTTTCTCACCTCACCCTTCCGTGCGTGCTACTTCCCACCAATCCCTTGCTTCCCTACGAGGCAGGCGGCGGTGGAGAACCTAACGTGCACAGATCTGTCAGCCCGGAAACTTTACAGGTATTTGAAGCAAGGTTCTTGCCGCCTAACAGCCAGAGGGATGGCCACGGTTGACCGCACCAAGCGGTTTTTAGATTGCTGCCGACACTTGGTAGTCTCCCTCTTCCGGGCATCGCTCCATAGATGCCCTGACCTCCACACCCGCCGCAGTGCAAGTCACATCTGCCGGGACAGTGCGGTGCCCACCAAGGAGGTGGCCGTGGCACACCTGCAGCGAGGCCGCTGTGGCCAGGCACCTGCGGCCGTGCCCCCAAGCAGCCACACTGGCTCCAACATTTACACCTCCCAGGAGAATGGAGCTGCTGCCCTAGGTGCCGCGGAGGCTGAGCAGGAGCACCCGGGCCGGGTCGGAGACCGTGGAGTGAGCCCGGCACGGAGCGCGATGCCGGAGTAGGGCTCTGCGCCCCACCTCACTCCTGCGCGGAGCTCGGAAGCATGAGAGCAATTTGGAAAACTCATTGTGTGATACGTGTGTCCTCGGCCCTCCCAATAAACTCATTTCCCTTTAAAAAAATGAAAACAAAAGTTCTAGTGTCTGACGGACGTGTAAAAACCTAATAAGGTGATGGTTGTGTAAAGATTTCGGGCCGGGGGGGCCGGGCCGGAGGGCCTTGGGAACATGTGCCGGACATTGTTGCAGAGGCCGCGGCGCGCGCGGAGGGGAGCTCTTTCTCTCGGCATTGTGCGGGGAGCAGGTGCGGTCCGCATTACCATACAGCTGAGCGCACAAAGAGCCACTGATTCAGGCCTGCACAATAACAGGGTGCCTTAATGACAGCCACGCGAGCGACACACACCAAACTCACTTTTTACCCGGCGGAGGGGGGAATGCCCAGGAGAGCGGGCTGGGCGCCCGGGAGAGGTGGCGGTGGCCCAGACCTGCTCCGGGAAGGGCGCGCGCGGGGTGGGGCGCCAGGCTCTCCCCGCCGGCGGTGGGGGCGCCCCGCGGCCTCGGCCGGCGCAGGGACCCGCGGGCGCGCGGGCGCGGGGGTCCCGGGGGCGCCGCGCCCCTCCCCGCCCGCCCCGCCCCGCCCCGCCCCGCCGCGGCTCTGCGCTCCCGGGCGCACGGGCGCCGGCCCCGGCCCGACCTGCCCAAACTTCCCGAAACTGCCGCGGCGCGCGCCCCCCGCCCGCCCCGCGGCACGGCCGCCCCGGAGAGGGCGCGACCCCGCGGCCCCCCGCCCCGGGACGCGGGCGCGCGGGGTCCGGCGGGGCGGCGCGGCCCGGACACGTCCCCAGCGCTCCCGGCGCGCGGCCCCCGGCGGGGCGGGAGGAGCCGCTCCGCCCCCGCGCGCCCCCGCGCGCCCCCGCGTGTCCCCGCGCGCCTCGGCGAGCCCGCCCGGCGGCACGGCCAGGGCCAGGGCCAGGGCCAGGGCCGGCGGCGACCCCGCCTCGGAGCGGAGCCGGTGCTCGCGGCGAGCGTTCGCAGGAATGTAAATGAGCGCGCCTGTGTGGTGCGGGGCGGGGGCGGGGCGGGGCGGGGCGGGGCGGGGGCCGGGGAGCGGTGGGGGCGGGGAGGAGGTTGCACATTTTACAGCTCACTGACCATTTGGCGAGCCATTGAGAGGAGGGCTTGGAAAAGTGGCTCCTTTGTGACAGCGCTCGCCAGATTGGGGGGCTGCGCATTTGCATCTCATTAGCCATGCGGGCGGCCGGCGGCATATAAGGGCGGCGGGCGCCGGGAGCGCAGACCTCGGCGCGCACCCGCGGACGCGGCCGGCCCAGCGCGCACCGAGCGCCGCCGTGGCGCAGCGCCTCCCGCTCGGACCCGCGCTCGGACCCCGCGCCGCGGGCGTGGATGGCACCGGCTGGGCTCCCCGGGGAGACGCGCGCGTCCGCGGGGGCGCAGGGGACCCGAGTGCGGGGCGCAGCGGGCGCCGCCGAGTGAGCCGGGCCGGGCCGCAGGGCGCGCTCCGGGGGCCCCGGGGCCGCCGCCTCGCCCGCGGGACCTCGGCCGCCGCCCGCCCCGGGCCCGGAGGCAGCCTCGGCGGCGCGCGGGGAGTCTCGCCGCCCCGACCGTGGGGCCGCCCCCCGCGCCGCCTTTTCATTTTCGTCCGAGAAGCTTGAGTCCGAACCAGGAAGCGGAGGACCCTCGCCCACCGGCGGGGCGCGACGAGAGCAGGAGGAGACCGAAAGTTGCGCGCAGCGCCGCCGCCTCCCCGCGCGGCCCGGAGAGCGCGGCCCCCGCGGCACGGGAGCCCCCGGGGGTCGGCGCGCCCGGCCCCGGCCCCGGCCCCGGCCCCGGCCCCGGCCCGCCCGACCCAGCCCGCGCGGGGCGCACGGCCGCCATGGGTCGCTGCGCCCTGGCCCTGGCCGTGCTGTCGGCCCTGCTGTGCCAGGTGAGCGCGGGCGGGGGCGGGCGGGGGCGCGGGGCCGGGGCGGGGGCGCGGGGCGGGCCGGGGGCGCGGGGCCGGGGCGGGCGGGGCGGGGGCGCGGCTGTCAGCCCCCGCGCCCTCGGCGCCCTCACGCCCCCCGCCCGCCCCCGCCCCAGGCCTGCAGCTCCGGGGTGTTCGAGCTCAAGCTGCAGGAGTTCGTCAACAAGAAGGGGCTGCTGGGGAACCGCAACTGCTGCCGCGGGGGCGCGGGGCCGCCGCCGTGCGCCTGCAGGACCTTCTTCCGCGTGTGCCTCAAGCACTACCAGGCCAGCGTGTCCCCCGAGCCGCCCTGCACCTACGGCAGCGCCGTCACGCCCGTGCTGGGCGTCGACTCCTTCAGCCTGCCCGACGGCGCGGGCGCGGACCCCGCCTTCACCAACCCCATCCGCTTCCCCTTCGGCTTCACCTGGCCGGTGAGCGCGGCCCCTGCGGCCCGGGCGGGGCGGGGCGGGCGGGGAGGAGCCCTCCGCGGGACAGCGCCCGCCGGTGTAGGCCCGGCCCCTGGGTGTAGGCCCTGACCCCTCGGTGTAGCCTCCCCCCCTCCGGCCCCCTGCGTGTAGGCTCCCGGGCCCCCTGGGTGGAGCAACCCCAGCACCCCTGAGTGTAGCCCCCCAGCCCCTTGGGTGTAGTCCCTGCCCCCTGGGTGTAGGCCTTGACCCCCTGGATGTAGCCTCCCTCCACCTGGCCCCCTGGGTGTAGGCCCTGACCCCTGGGTGTAGCCTCCCTCCACCTGGCCCCCTGGGTGTAGGCCCTGACCCCTGGGTGTAGCCTCCCTCCACCTGGCCCCCTGGGTGTAGGCCCTGACCCCTGGGTGTACCCTCCCCCCCTCCGGCCCCCTGCAGTGTAGGCCCCCTGGCCCCCTGGGTGTAGGCCCTGACCCCTGGGTGTAGCCTCCCCCCACCCTGCCCCCTGGGTGTAGCAACTCCAGCACCCTGGGTATAACCCCCAGCCCCCTGGATGTAGCTCCCCAGCCTCTGTGTGTAGCCCCCCTGGGCCCCTGGGTGTAGCCCCCCAGCCCCCTGGGTGCAGCCCGCCGGCCCACCCCAGAGTGATGACAACCCCCTAGCCACTGACTCCCGCACGACCTTCTGTCCTTTCCTTTCCTTTTCTTTCTTTTCTTTTTCTTTCTTTCTTTTCTTTCTTTCAACATGATATCCTGTGCTAACAGGCTGAAAAAACAGTCAGGAAACCACTCTTTGAAAACCTTTTCCATTTCCTTAAGGAAAGTGAAAACAGGCCCTCGCCCGCCGCCCTGCGCAGGCAGATCTGCAGGGAGGCCGTCACTCCCTTGGTCGTCCGTCCCCAGTGGCTCATTTTAGGTTTTTAACATTTCTGCTTACTCTTGTGTCTCCTCTTCTTTCTTCCAGGGCACCTTTTCTCTGATCATTGAAGCTCTCCACACAGATTCTCCCGATGACCTCACAACAGGTAAAAACAAACCCCAAATTCCCAAACCGAGTAAAGCGCATCCCTGTTGGTACGTATTTGATTTCATAAGTCCCCCAGAAACGAGCTCCGACGCCTTTCATTCTGCAAACTCCCACGTGAGGCTCTTTGGCCTCCTCCCCTCGTATGACGCATCGGTTCCAGCCCCCCACCTCGCGCCCCAGGCCTCTGGGTTCTTGCTCAGGACCCACGGGAGCATCCTCTTCCCACAGAAAACCCAGAAAGACTCATTAGCCGCCTGGCCACGCAGAGGCACCTGACCGTGGGTGAGGAGTGGTCTCAGGACCTGCACAGCAGCGGCCGAACCGACCTCAAGTATTCCTACCGCTTCGTGTGTGATGAGCATTACTACGGGGAGGGCTGCTCCGTCTTCTGTCGCCCCCGAGACGACGCCTTTGGCCACTTCACCTGCGGGGAGAGAGGGGAGAAGGTCTGCAACCCTGGCTGGAAAGGCCAGTATTGCACTGAACGTGAGTTCTGCTTCCCCTCCATCGTCCAGGCCGGAGCTCCCAGGCCCTGGGGGCGTGCTGAGCCGGTGGCATCCTGGGGCT
Source organism: Vulpes lagopus (assembly GCF_018345385.1). Lineage (NCBI taxonomy): Eukaryota > Metazoa > Chordata > Mammalia > Carnivora > Canidae > Vulpes > Vulpes lagopus. Next base: position 625,630 of record NC_054824.1, read on the forward strand.
CGAGCACCGGGGTGAAGCCCTGGTGGGGAGACTGAGGCCAGAGAGCCGGAGAAGCTTGCCAGGACCTCACAGCTAGCCGGTGGCAGGGCTGGGGTCAATGCAGACGTTGTAACTTCCGCTATGGGAAGCTGCCTTTCTTAATCAGGGAGGATTTGGGAGACAGGGCCAGGGGTCAGGAAGTGAGCCTGAGGGAGAGGGAGGGGAGGAAGGAAGGGAGGATCACAGGGAAGAGTGTGGGGGGGTGGCCATGCTTTCAACTGGTTCTTGCTGTCAAGTGTTTCATTGGAAAAGAGCTTAGTTTTCTCTGTGGGGTTGGGGTGCTTGGCCTGTTTGCAGAGCGAGGATTTGCACACGTTCTGCGTGCTGCACACACGTTAAGGACACGTTCGGTCGTGGGGCCTGTGGACAGGAGAGACTGTGTCTGCAAGGGCTGCGTGGGGAGGTGCTCGCGCAGCGCCTCGCCTGGGGCAGAAATGCCTTCACAAGAACCGAGTAGGCCCACCTGCCCCTGCTTCGGGGGGCTCCAGGCAGGCCCGGTGGCCGCGGGGGTTGCAGGAAGCCAGGCTGTGGGCAGCGGGAGGCCCGTGAGGTCTCCACCGGGTCCTGGGCCTGGTTCTGGTTTGCAGGCCTCTCTCACCCAGGTGTCGGGTTTCCCTGTTGTCAGGGGTGGAGCGGTCCGGAGCTCCCCGGAAACCTCCAGCTTGTTCCCTGCCCTGCCCTGGGGCAGGTGAACCTCCAGGCCCTCTGCGGAGGCCCCTCTTGGCCTGGGGGCGCGGTGCCTCGGTGTGGATGGCGCCTGGGGCCAGGCGGGTCCTCACAGCCAGCCTCATTGTTTTGAGCCCCGCCTGGGCCTGAGCTGGCTCCGGGTCGGATGGACTCCCCTAACCCGGGAAGGAAGCCGGCCCTCCCTCCCCGCGCCCGGACCGGCGGCCTCGCAGCCTTGCAGCCCCGCTTCCCTCCTTCCTCGGCTTCGCCGCGGGGTAGCCATAAACTTAAACTTTTTTCTTCTTATTCAAACACTGGAGTCTCTCCCCGCCCCCAGCCAGCGCGTGCCGTCGATTAGATCTCTCCGGGGATAGGCGGCAGGAACGCACGCCGGCTCCCATTGGTGGAAGGGCGCGCGCACTCGCGCGTGTGTGTGTGTGTGTGTGTGTGTGTGTGTGTGTGTGTGCGTGTGTGTGTGCGCGCGCGCGCGTGTGCGTGCATGTGTATGTGTACACGCCGGGTGGGGGGCGAGGGGCGGGGGAGGCGGTATTGTTGCACTGGGGCAGCTGCCGGGGGAGCGGAGACAATAGAGCAGCTGTCTTGCCCTGGTACTCTGCATACCAGCTGTCCACCCTTATCTACACACACACTTTCTGGGTATTAAGAGGTGGAGCTTTGTGCATAGAATTGGGAAGTGGGGGAGGAGGAGGGGGAAGGACTTCTGACCCTCTCAGAAGAAAAGGGGATGGGGTGGGGGTGGGGGCTTCCGTGCTCTTTTGTCCTGGAGCCACTGTGTTAAGCAGAATGCTCGTCCCGGGGCCGCGTGAGGTCCGCAGCCGCTGGGCAGGAGCTCGGGCTCCCCCCGGATGGAGACGCCCTCAGGCGGGCCTGCCCGTGGAGCTTGGCTTCCGTCCCTAGTGCGTGTGGCCGCGGCCCGCCGTTGGGGAGGCACGGGGTAGGGCGTGACGTGGTGTGTTCTCTCTCCTTGCAGCAATCTGCCTGCCTGGGTGCGACGAGCAGCACGGGTTTTGTGACAAGCCAGGGGAGTGCAAGTAAGTGTGCAGAAGTGCCTGTTCCCTCTGCTGGTCGTCCTTTCCCGCTCTGCTCGGTCTACCTGTAAAGTGGCTCTAGGTGATTGTTCGAAACACCCTGGCGTGGTGACGGACCGGAGGGGCCGGAGGTGGCCTGCGGGCGGTTCTCGTCCTTGGTAAACACCGAGGAACGGTAGCGTCTCGGGCTGTCAGGCATCCGAGCTCCTCCACTGTCACGGGAACGTAGAGACAGCAGTTTGCAAGGAGGTGACACAGGGAGTGAGTCCAGTCCAGCGACTCTGCGGCTCCTCGGCCTGTTAGGACCACCGGGGAGTCTGGAAATGCTGTCCTGGCGGCCCTCGTAGCGGAGGGCAGGCCTGAGGCTGGGGCGGTTGCAGAGCCCCCGCGGAGAGTCCCGTGGTCCCCCCCCCCCCGGCCCCCCGAGAGCCAGCGGTGCTGATGCTGCGGGAAGGCGGCGTCTCCAGGGTGGCCTCTGTGTGACCGTGAGCCCGGGGACGCCGGCGCCCGCCTGACCGTCCTGCTGTCCTCCTAGGTGCAGGGTGGGTTGGCAGAGCCGGTACTGTGACCAGTGTATCCGCTACCCCGGCTGTCTCCACGGCACCTGCCAGCAGCCCTGGCAGTGCAACTGCCAGGAGGGCTGGGGGGGCCTCTTCTGCAACCAGGGTGAGCCCCCGTCGCCTTCCAGAGCCCCGGGCTTCCCTGGCTCTCCTGTGGGGAAGGTGCGGGCTCTCTGAGCCTGACCCAGGCCTCCCCGGGCCCCCTCCTGTCTCTGCCCCTCGCAGACCTGAACTACTGCACCCACCACAGGCCCTGCAGGAACGGGGCCACCTGTACCAACACCGGGCAGGGAAGCTACACCTGCTCCTGCCGGCCCGGGTACTCGGGGGCCAACTGCGAGACGGAGATCGACGAGTGTGGCACCAGCCCCTGCAGGAACGGAGGCAGCTGCACGGTGAGTCCGGCCGCGGCGGGTGCTCCCTCGAGCGGGGCCGTGCGTCGGGCCGGAGCGCGCAGGGTCCTCGGGGTGGTGTGTGACAGCTCTGTCTTCTCCGCGACGCAGGATCTGGAGAACGGTTACTCTTGCACCTGCCCACCCGGCTTCTACGGCCGAATCTGCGAGCTAAGCGCCATGGCATGTGCGGACGGCCCCTGCTTCAACGGGGGACGGTGCTCGGACAACCCCGAGGGAGGGTACACCTGCCGCTGCCCTGTGGGCTTCTCCGGCTTTAACTGTGAGAAGAAGGTGGATTCCTGCCGGTCTTCACCCTGTTCTAATGGTAGGAGGGCAGCCCCAGCCGCTCTGAGACTTTGTCAAGCGGTCAACACTGATGATAACGCATTAGAAAGCACGTGCGTTTAATTTCAAAGCAAGCGCATCATTTTGCAAGCTACCCTCCGTTATGGAGCCTTTCAACTAAGCAGTCAGAAACTCTCCACAGTTACCTTGAGTCTGGAAATGCTCAGGGAGCAAGGAAGGCAGGCAGGAGTGTGGATTCTCACGTTCTGCGGGGAAAGCCTGAGGCCGAGAGGTGAGATGACTTGTCAAGGTCATGCAGCACCTCGGGTGCCTGAGTCGCGGCCGTGACTCCGTCCGTCGGGCCCGTGGCAGCCCGGCCGCTGGCTGCGGAGGGAAGCCCGGCTCGCTGCTCGCTCAGCAAGGCCCCGTCTGCGTGCGGAGCCGGCCCGGGTGGGTGGGGGCGGAGGGCGGGCGGGCCTGGGGGCGCGGGCACGTCGCTGTCGCCCTGCCCTCCACGCATGCGGCCGGGGGCGGCCCCCCGGGGGCTTCTGTGCGTGGAGCCCAGGAACCTGGGCGGTTGGCTTCTAGAGGCAGAGTAGCTGGGGGGTTAGCGACCGGGCTCTGGAAGGGCGAGGCCTGTCCCACGCCGCCGCCCGCCATGGCTCTCCGTGGCCGAGCCCGCTCTTGTCACTGATCGTGGAGCCGCCGTCCGCCTCAGGCTCCACTGCCTCATCTGCACACGGGGGCCTGGTGGGATGTTGTGGAGGTGGGTGCAGCCACGCAGCCGAGGCATCGACCCACTGCCCGAGGACGCCGGCTGGCTCGGGGTTCGTCGAGCGGGACCAGACCCTCCCGCCGCCTCGCGCCTCCGGGCTGGGATGTGGGGGCACACGCACGGCAGACCCTTCAGCCTGTGTCCTGTGTTCCAGGTGCCCAGTGCGTGGCCCTCGGTGACGCTTACCTGTGCCGCTGCCCGGCCGGCTTCTCGGGGAGGCAGTGCGAGGACAACGTGGACGACTGCGCCTCCTCCCCGTGTGCCAACGGGGGCACCTGCCGCGACGGCGTGAATGAGTACTCCTGCACCTGTCCCCCGGGCTACACGGGCAGGAACTGCAGCGCCCCGGTCAGCCGGTGTGAGCACGCGCCCTGCCACAACGGGGCCACCTGCCACGAGAGGGACCGGCGCTACCTGTGCGAGTGCGCCCGGGGCTACGGGGGCCCCAACTGCCAGTTCCTGCTGCCCGAGCCACCGCCGGGCCCGGTGGTGGTGGATCTCACCGAGAAGTTCGTGGAGGGCCAGGCCGGGCCCTTCCCCTGGGTGGCCGTCTGCGCGGGCGTGGTGCTCGTCCTCATGCTGCTGCTGGGCTGTGCCGCCGTCGTGGTCTGTGTGCGGCTCAGGCTGCAGAAGGACCGGCCCCCGGCCGAGGCCTGCAGGGGGGAGACAGAGACCATGAACAACCTGGCCAACTGCCAGCGCGAGAAGGACATCTCGGTCAGCGTGATCGGGGCCACGCAGATCAAGAACACCAACAAGAAGGTGGACTTCCACGGGGACCACGGGGCCGACAAGAACGGCCTCAAGGCCCGCTACCCCGCTGTGGACTATAACCTGGTGCAGGACCTCAAGGGCGATGCCGCCGCCGCCGCCGCCGCCGCCGCCAGGGACGCTCACAGCAAGCCTGACACCAAGTGCCAGCCCCAGGGCCCCGCCGGGGAGGAGAAGAGCGCCCCGCCGCTCAGGGGGTGCGTGCCGGGCCGGGAGGGGTGCTGCGGGCGGGCAGCCGGGCCCCGCGCGGAGCTGGTTTCACGCGCTCTCTCTCGTGCTTCCCTTGTAGCGGAGACACCTCCGATAGGAAAAGGCCAGACTCGGTGTATTCCACTTCGAAAGACACCAAGTACCAGTCGGTGTACGTCATATCGGAGGAGAAAGACGAGTGTGTCATAGCCACTGAGGTCGGTGCGGCGGGGGCTCGGGCCTGGGCGCGGGCGGGACCTGCGGGGCCGCGGGACTAACCTCCTCTGTCTTGTGGGCCCTGCAGGTGTGAAATGGAAGTGATATGGCAAAAATCCCGTTTCTCTTAAAAAATAAATAAAATTCCAAGGATATATGCCCCAGTGGATGCTGCTTGAAAGAGGAAGGGAGACCCACGGACTGCTGCTGAGAACCGACTGGACGGAGCGGGTTCTCCCCGGAGGTCGGCCGGGGGCGCGGGCTCAGCTCGGCGGCGTCCGGGGGGCCTGTTGCACTGCCTTCTGGGACGTTCCATTGCACTATGGACAGTTGCTTTTTAAAAAAATATATATTTAAATGAATGGACTTAATTACTACATAAGAAGCATGCACTGCCTGAAGTGTATATTTTGGATTCTTATGAGCCAGTCTTTTCTTGAATTAGAATCACAAACACTGCCTTTATCGTCCTTTTTGATACTAAAATGTGTTTTTTCTAGGTGGAAAAAAAAATGTGTGTTATTTTTTGGACTTGTAAAAATATTTTTCATGATATCTGTAAAGCTTGAGTATTTTGTGATGTTCATTTTTTATAATTTAAATTTTGGTAAATATGTACAAAGGCACTTCGGGTCTATGTGACTATATTTTTTTGTATATAAATGTATTTATGGAATATTGTGCAAATGTTATTTGAGTTTTTTACTGTTTTGTTAATGAAGAAAATCCTTTTTAAAATATTTTTCCAAAATAAATATTATGAATGACAGCGAGAGGTGTATTTATTCCGCGCTCCCTGGAGCAGACCCGAGCTCACTCCCCGAGGACAGAAATGGCCTCTGATTGTCTATTTTTAACATCTTTGCCCGGTTTCCCCGGGTGGATGGGAAGCAGCTCTGCTGGCTCCCCTGCCGGCCCGGGAGCACCGGCTGGGTCCTCGCCGGGCAGCCCACGGGGGCCAGGGTGGCCGTCCTGGGCTCCCTGGGCTACCGCAGGGCACGCAGCTCGGCGTCCGTGGGGAGCCTGGGGGCCTCAGAGCCGGCCACCTCCTTTCTGGGCCTTATTTTCTTAAAGGACTGGAGCAAAGCCTCATTTGGGATCGAGGACCCCGGAGGCCCTTTGCACCGCCTGGCAGCGCCCTTCGTCTTAGGGTAGCACTTACTCATCCGCTTGTTTGCGGGCTACGTCCCATCAGCTCGGAAGAGTCCTTCGCCTTTGGACTCAACAGTTGCGGGGGGACAGAGAGCGGGATGATGGCAGCTTACTGCTTACTGGGGCGGGTCTCGGAGGCTTAATAGATGCCCCCACTGGTGCGGCTCCCAAGGCCCGGTGCCCACGGCTGCTCCCGGAGACAAGTCCAAGGGGGCCGGGGCCCAGGTGCCCGGGGGAGACCCACGCTGACCCGCCCCTGCCTTGTGGGGCCTTCCGGGCAGGGGAGGAAGGCCCGCGAGCGACCCCGTCCACACCCCCATGCCGACGGGTACAGTGCGGGGACCCCTGCCTGGTGCTTCTGGATCCTGCATGACCCCGTCTTTCCTGACCCCTCGGGCCCCCGACAGGCCAGGGCCCCCATGGAGGGATTTCTCTGCGGCAGGCCCAGCGTGTGACGGGCCCACCCAGCCTCTGAACCTCCGGGCACAGCACCACCCCCTGGCCCCCGCCAGCTCCGGGGCAGAGCTGCGCGCTGCTCTCTACACTCAAGACACGCACCGGAGCGCGGAGGCCTGTGGCCGTCTACACTGGCTCCCCCGTACCCTCCGGGCAGCTCAGGGAAGCTCCCCCGCAAACCAGGGTGACAGGAGGGGGCGGGGTTCTGAGCGGCTCCCTGGGCCCCGTGGCTCTCACACAGGTGACCCCGACGGCTCGTCGCCCCGACACTCACAGCACACGGGGGGGGGGGGGGGGGGGGGGGGGGGGGGGGGGGGCGGCGAGGCGGTCGTCGGTGTCGCCCGCGGTCGGGAACCAGGGCGGCGCCGGAGCAGAGAGCGCGGCCGTGGGCATGGGGGGTCCACAAGCCTGGTGGGGGGCAACCTTCGTCTGTGAGGGTGGGCATCAGGGTGACGGGTGCAGGCCCCGACCCCGAGGAGGAGGAGGCCACGCCCTCCCGGTGCAAACGTGCAGGAGCGACCACCCGTGACCATCCTCAGCGCTTCTGCGAGTCCACACCCAGGCCCACACCAGAGCCGGAGGGGGGAGCCTCACCGAGTCCCTGGGACACTGGAGGGCGGGGCCCAGGCACCCTCCTCGCCGGAGGCCACGCTGCACAGGCCTCCCCAGGACCGGGAAGCACGAGTCCCACAGGGAGGGCGGCCCTCATTGTTCTGCGAAACCTCCTGCCCCTTCCTTCCTGTTCGCGCCGGGCACTTGCAGACCCAGGCCGAGGCGCCGGCTCCGTCCCCACACGGCTGCCGGGACCTGTGTCCCGATCTGCTGCAGGTGACACCAGCCCTGAGCGCTCGGGCGTCGGCAAGTGTCAAATTAGAGGCTTTCTTGTTAGAGATTTCATTCATTTATTTGAGAGAGAGAGAGAGGAGAGAGAGAGAGAGAATGAGCAGAGGGCGGGGCGGAGGGAGGAGCAGACCCCCCTGAACCCGGAGCCTGACCCAGGACCCGGGATCACGACCCGGGCTGAACCGACAGTGCCCCCAGGCACCCCATGAATGTCAAATTAACACCCGAGTCTCAGAAGGGACTGGGGAGCCTCACCCAGCAGAGCCCTGGGGCCCCACAGCCTCCAGCTCAAGGTCTCCAGCCTGCGGTGTAGACATTTCACCTGCCGCCCGCCGGCCAGCGCTCCCCAAGTCAGGAAGAAGGAGGCCGAGGTGCTCTGGGCTGATGCCGGCGGCCCCGGAGGAGCAGGCCCTGGTGTGCACAGCCCTGAGCCCGCAGGACGGAGAGGGGCGGGGGCACCCGTGGAGCAGGACGGGGCCGGGGGCGGCGGGGATGCCCAGGGCACACGGCGGGCGGGTCCCGCAGGCCCGTCTGCTCACTCCTGCGGGGCTCGGGCTGCCAGGACCCTGCCCGCGGCAGGAGGGGCCTGTGTCCTGAGTCGGGGCGGCCGGGGGTTTCCCAGACACCCTGGGGGCCCCCACCTGGGGGACCCGCTGCGCCTCGTCCAAGGACCTGAACGTTTGCGGCTCAGACCGACCAGCCAATAACGAACTCCCCGACGAGCGCCACGCGGAGTCCCCGCTGCAGAAGGCCTGCTGTGTCCCGCGCCCCCTGCCCGCGTTTGACCCACTTGGAGTGTTTCCGCCGGTGGCGGTGTGGATGCTGTGCTCCCAGACGCCCGCACGGAATCACCGATCGTGTCTCGTTTTCCTCCCTTACGGTTGATGTTTAGAAGTGGAACCGTATCCCCCACGGAACAAGCTTGTAAGGCCGCGTATCGTCTATTTATAAATTCCCACTGGAAGAATGTGTGATCCCAGCAGCTGCTCTTCGGAAACACACGCGTTGGGGTTTTAGAAGCCCTCGACCAACGTGATGCCCCGTGCGTGCGGGTTATCTCCGCCTTGGGTTGGTAAGACGGCGCCCAGTAGGCTCACAGCTGGGCCCGCGAGGAGAGCCCGTGCCCCAGCCCGTCCCTTCTCGCGCCCGGCCGCCGGGTGGGCTGGCGTCAGCAGCCGCACGTTCCACAAGCTCCCGACGGACGTGTCCTCACCGCGGCCGAGCTTCGGCTCTGCTCTCGCCGCTGCTGCTGCTGCTCAGAACCTCGTGGGTGGGCCGAGGGCCTCCCCCGGGGACAGGGCTGTCGGCCCCGGGGCTCACTCAGGCTCCGTAGCTCTCAGTTCAGAGAAGCCGCCCCCAGGTGCCCACGGCCTCCCGGCATCCGCGCCTGGCTCCCCGGGGGCTGCACGGGACCTCGTCTCCTGCGCCCACCCCCACCCGCCACCGCCTCTCGGATTCTCTCCTGCGCGGGGGCCGCTCCGTGGGATCCGCGGGGCCGGGGGGTCCGGAGCACAGGTCCGAGCCGCGGAGGACAGAGGACGTGCCCCGTGGGGACTCTCCAGTGGGATCCAGGAGAGCCGCGCGTCCCCTGCTGCCCCCCGTGTCTGGGGGTGATGGGCGGGACCCTCTGGGGACACCTGGGGCAGCAGGTGTGGGCGGATCACCCGACGTCTGACCAACGGCAGCAACCGTGAGGGTCACGAGGACTGGCCTCCTCACCTGCTGCCCCCCAGCCGACCTGGTTGTCAGAGGCGAACTCTGAGCAAGGACGTGCAGCTTCTGACGTGCCTACAAACCAGAAGTGCGTCCCGGTGACGACTCTGTTGCTTTTGTCCTCAAGTGGCTGCCTGGCCCTGGCGGCCGGCTCCCCGCCCCCCGTCGAGGTGTCCATACACCTGCCTGCAGAGACCATCTGGCGCGGGGAGAGGTGTTCTCCCCGAATCCTTTTCACTTTAACTCAATTTACACCCGAGCACATGTGCTCACGGGTCCCGGGGGCACGGCTGGCGGCAGCTGTGCAAGTTCTGAACACCTGACCTGGGGCGCCGTGTTCACAGGCTGCGTGGTGGTGCGGCTGGTGCCCCCGCGTCCGGGCTTCCCGGGCTTCCCGGGCTTCCCGCCAGTGGGCTGACAGGTCACGGCCTCACCTTTGCCCTGTGCTGCTCGGGGTCTGCTGGTGCCGCAGGAAGCCCCGCAGCCGGCCACCCCGTGGGCCTGCACGGTGCCAAGCCCTGTCTCCTCCAGACGGAGGGCGGGGACCCGGCGGCGTGGGGTCTGCTCAGTGGAGGGCCGGGCCAGGGCTGGCGGTGGCCGGCGACCCGGTGATGGAGACTCCAGCACGCGGCCGGGCAGGCCGGACAAGGCCCGCCAGCTCCCCACGTCCTCCTGAAGCCCAGCGGGGCTGGGGGGCACAGAGGTCGCCCCCGAGGCTGCCCACAGCTCATGTGCACCTGCAGGACCCGCCGCACTGCTGGCCCCAGGGTGTGCGACACGGGGGAGGCCTCGCCCACGTCCTGAGCGCTTCGCCCAGACTGAACACCTGCACTCACGCTGCGTCCCTCCGACACGAATGCGGGCAGGTGTGCGCGACCACCCAGCTCACTAGGAGACACTCTACAGCCTGGCGTCCGGGCAACTCCTCAGGGGCGCCTCTGACTCTTGGTGGCGGCTCGGGTCCTGCTCTCAGGTCTGGGACGAGCCCGTGGGGCTCCCCGCTCAGCGGGGCCTCGGCCTCTCCCTCTGCCCCCGCCCCATGCAGCTCGAGCTCGCTCGCTCGCTCTCTGAGACATAAAAAGATAAAAGTAAATCAGAAGCTGAAGTCCACCTTATGGTTCCAATGGTCAGATGACACTGACCCAATTAACCTGTGAGGACCGACGGCCTTCAGGTGTCGTGCTCCAGACGCTCCACGAGAGGAAAAGCATCGTTACCGGGAGGGAGCAGGAGCAGGTGCTCTGCCCGCGAGCACTCGGGGTCCACAGCCCGGGCCCCACCGTTGGCCTCTCCTGTCGCGCGGCGTCGGGGGTGGGCCCCGCGGGGACGGGGTCCCTGGAGCAGCCCCTGGGGCCCAGCCCAGCCCTTCTGCAGAGCCTCTGTACCTGCAGTCTCGCATCTCTGTGGGGATGGGATTCCCTTCCGTCAAGGGGGACTGAGGGATGTGCTTGCCTTGCGCCCTGCACCCCGTGCCCCGTCCCGATGGCTCTCCCCCTGCTGTCTGGGGGCCCCCGTGTGCTGTCGCAGCCCTTCTGGAGTCGCCTGAAGCACTCAGGCAAGCCCGGGCCGGAGGAGGCTGCAGACCGCGTCCTCCACATCGAGTCCTCGAGTTTTGCTGGCCCAGGCGGGCGCGCTCTGCAGGTGAGCTTCTGGGCCGGCGCTAGGCCCTGACGCAGGAGCAGGGGAGTGAGCCGGAAGGTAAGGCCGGAGCTGTGGGGTCGCAGGGACGTTCTGGAGCTTCTCCGAGGCTCGGTCGGAAGGCAGGGGCCGCTGCCAGCCTCGGTTGCCGCCGCAGGTGTGCGCAGCGGGGCGCGACCTTTCCGGGGCATCTCCCTGCGTGCACCAGGGCACCTCGGGCCAGGCCTCCTGGAGGTGGAGACCTTGCCCGTGACCCAACCTCACATGCAGGCCCGGCGGGTGCAGAGCTGCCTGGATGGACAGACCGCGGCGAGCCCCGGCCCGAGACCCCCGAGGCCCACCGAGCCCCCCGGTGCGACTGCAGGCCTGCTCCGCCCTCCGCGGCGTCGGGGGGCCCCGGGGACACGTGACTTCCCACACCCTCACCGGCTCACTTGCGTCTACTGCGGCAGTGAAGCTGCCAAATCAGCCGGAGACACATTCAGAGCAAGGTGGGTGGTGCGGCTTGTGTACGTCCCCGCCCGGGGGGCCCCCAGCAGCGAGGGGGACGCAGGGAGCCTCTGTGGCCCTGGGTCGGCCTCTGGACCAGGACAGTGGGGAGGGAAAGCTAGTCTGAGTCTCCTGATGGCTGCTCGGGGCGTCCGTCCCCTTCCCTGGCCGGACCCTGGGCCGCCCGGTGCCGTGTGGCCTCCGCGTGTCCCTGTCACCCCGAGCGCAGGGTCTTCACGTGGTGGCTGAGTTGGATGTCGCCCGACAGGGGCCGTTCTCCCGTACGCCCGGGTCCTCGGGAGAGTCCTCGTCCAGCCTAACGGTGGGGCGAAGGGCGTCATGGGGCGGACAACAGACCCTGCTGCACTCCAGGACGTTACCTGCGGGTGACCCCGGGTGGGGGTCCGGCTGACGGGGGGCGGCCCGCTTGACGGTGGGCCTCGTGGGGCCTTTGTCTCCAGCAACAGTTGGGGGTAGTCAACTGTGTGCTCCAGAACCCAGAGCGTTTCTGCAGGAAAAATGCTCAGTTCTTTCCAAAATGCCATGAGAACTTTAATGATGGGAATAAATAACAGGTGCTGGGAGCAGCTGCTACTGATTCATGAATCTTCTTCTTTTAAATGTTTTCTGTGGGGGAACCAAGGGCTTTCAGAAGCATTTTGCTCTGAAATATTCAAGGAATGTTCCTGCTTTTTCTTATTACGGCAGCAGTTTCAGGATGTTCAAGCTGAATCATGAGGCCTGCGGCGGTGGGAAGTCAGGGAAGCATCGGACGGAGGCCCTGACCTCGCAGTTGCTTTGAGTCTTTGAGTCGGCGATCGGTTCCCCGCCGGCATCGCCTCCGGGGATGGAGCCTTCTCTTCCACACACTGAGGCCAGCGGCCCCCGGGGAGCGGTCCTGGCGCCGGGCCTTGCGGGGGGCACCTGCCGCCCGGTGTGCGCGGGGCGACCGTCGTGGCCCACGTCCCGGAGTGTCCTGGGCCCACGCTGGCCTCGGGCTCGTGCCAGGGGATGAGCAGCGCCCACCTGAGCCGGGCCCTGGGGCGTCGTGCTGCCTGGACGGGAGCCGCGGGAAGGCTCGTGTTGCCAGGCTGGGACCTCGTGACCCGAGGGCCCCGCGGCCCCAGCCGCTCAGACTAGGAGCTGCCCCAGCCTGGCCTGTGCCCTGGGTCCCCCCGGGTGGGCTCCGCACGAGCCCCGGGACTGACGTGACGAGCCTGTTTGCTCGGCGCCTCGCGCTCTGTCTCCGCGGCAGGACCGCGGCAAGGACCCCACTTGGCGCCGCGAGGTCCCCTGGAGGCAACACCCGGGTGGGGGCCGAAGGGTCCAGGGTGGCTCCCGCGGGGGGGTCCCTGCTCCTTCCCTCCCGGCCAGGGGCCTTGGCAGCCTCCCTGCCCCGCAGGAGCACAGCTTGGCCTCCGTGCTGCATAGACCACAACTCCCGGCCGGTTCGACTTTGGACCCAAGCTTGTGAGAGTCGGTCCCTGGCAGCGAAAGGGAAGCTCCGGTTCCCTGGGGCTGGGCAGCTGTGAGGACCCCGTGTCGGGGCGGGTCGCACAGCCTTGGCTCTGGGGACTTGCTCAGGCCCTGACGTCCCTGCAGGGCAACCCCTCGGGTGGGGCGGGGGCACCTGTCCTGTGGCTCCGGGGCTCAGAGCCGCCAGCCCCGGGGTGGCTGGTGCCGCAGGCTCCTGCAGGGCGCGGTTTGCAGGTTCTTATCTTGGGTGTGGCTGCTTCCCTCAGAACTAAGTGGAAGTCCCTCTGCTGCTCGGGACCTCGTGGGGATGGCATGGGGATGGCATGGGGATGGCATGGGGACGGCATGGGGGCTGCATGGGGACCGCAGGGGACGGCATGGGGGCTGCATGGGGACTGCAGGGGATGGCATGGGGGCTGCATGGGGACTGCATGGGGGCAGCATGGGGACGACATGGGGGTGGCATGGGGGTGGCATGGGTGTACTAGAGCTGCCAAAGCAAGTGACCTCAAACTGCGTGGGTCTGAACAACCGAAACATGCTCTCACCACGCTGGGGCCGCAGGCCCAAGAAGCCTGCCCTACCGCAGGGGCTCTGAGGGCCCCTTGGCTCCCCCCAGCTCCGCCCGGCGGCCACTGTCCTGGGTGTCCCTGGGTCCTGGGTGTCCCACCATCTCCGCGGCCCCTTCTCACACGGTCTCTCTGGTCACCAGGACCCGGGTCGCGGGACACGGGGACTGTCCGGTCTCAATCATCTGCAAGGATCCTCCTTCCAAGCAAGGCCCGCCTGGATTGTGGGGTTGGCAGGACACCTCCAGCCTCCCACGGGCACGTGCCTTGCTCTCAGCCGCTGGACTCCGAGCCGCGCAGCTGCCGCTCGTTTCTCTGCGGCGGGTATTTTCCGAGAACCCACTTGTCCCGAGTGCGCAGGGGGTGCAAGCGAGGTGGAAGCAGCGCGTCTGTAAAGGGAAGCCCGGCAGACACTCCAGGACCGTCACGTGAGTGCATGTGGGAGAGAATGTTCTGGACGGGACGCCAGGGGCTGTAGGAGCTGCGGGAACCCCTGGAGATTCCACAATGCAAGAGAATTAGAATCATGTCAGTGAAAAAGGCCGAATGGACGCGCCACTGGTCCCCGTTTCCCGGGCGGTCTGCTGAGCGCCGCTGGGAGCCACGGCCCCGCTGCCCTCGCCCTGCCCCCCTCAGGACCGGGGCGGAAAGAAAGTTACTTTTCCTTTGGTCTAGAAAAGTCCATCCCACAGTTTCACCATCCCTTCCCGACAAATAGGACTTTAAATCCCTTTATCTGGAGACAAACAGAAAGTGTGTTTGTGGCGAATAATTTGAGCTGATATTCTTGCCAGCTGTTAAGGGACACATGCAAAAAAAAAAAAAAAGCCAGTGACATCTGGTCAGCATTGACGTTTTGTGACAGAAGTATTTTTTCCTGGGGGATGTTTTCCAAGAAACCACATCTCAGAGCCGCTGCGACCCCCAGCTCCCAACCTTTGACCTCCTTGAAAAACAAAGAAAGCGACTGTATCGACCGAAGCAACCGTAGAGCACGCTGCAGGCCGGGTGACGGCCCAGGCGGGGATCGGGCGGTGGGGCGCACCCCGGCTTCTTGTCCCCACTGCCGGAGGCCAGGCCGGGCTGCGGACACCCCTCCTCTGGGAGCCGGGCCGCGGGAGCGTCCCTCCTGCCCTCGCTGCCCAGAGGCCTCTCCCGGCGGCGTCAACTGGCTGTGGGTGCTCGTGCACCTGCTTCGGGCCCAGCCCCGGGTGGCGCTCAGGGACCCCGGGGAGGGCCCAGGGTACAGCCCAGCGCGAGCCCTGAGGTACGGCCGGAGGAGCCGAGGCCAAGCCTGCTTCCCCGGGCTCCCCATGCACCCAGCTCCTTCGCCGGCCTCCGCTGTGGGTCCCTGCGAGGTCACCCCCGGATGCGCCGGTTGCACCTCTGGAGCTGCGGGGCCGGGGGCTCTGTCCACGGTGGCCCCAGGACGCCTCCTGCCGCTCCCCCGGGGTCCTTGCATGCCGCTTGCACGCCTGTTGGGTGGATGGTACCAGGCTCGGACGGAAACGTGTGCAAAAAAGCTCTTTGCAGGGGTCAGCACGGGGCGGGAAAACCGCCGGCCGTCCCTGGGATCCCCGGAGTGCGGAGAAACACCAATCTCTGCACAAACTGCTTCCAAAGTCCTGATGCGGGGGGGGGGGGGGGTGATGGTCCAGCAAAACAGCCCCACACTTTGAACCCTCGTAACCTGCGCTTTGCTCAGAGGATGAGAACAGCCACGCTGCTCCGGTGTTGATGGTCCGGGGTGTCCTGGTGGCGGGGGGGCCTCCCCGGGGCTGGGTGGGCCCGTGACCCTCGCTCCCCCGGCGCCCCAGCTAAGCCTGCAGCGGCTCGTCCCCTCTGTCCACGGTGAAGCACGTTGTCTTCTCCTTCCAGGGGTGGGTCCCCCTACATCGGCCCCAGTCAGCCTCAAGGAGTACAGGTCGTCCCCTGGGGGTGGGACGGGGGTTGCACGATGTGGTTCAGGTGATGAGAAAACCCCAGTCCTTCCTCACGACGAGTTAAGGGGAGAGAATAGACTAGAAACTGGAGTTTCAGGGCAGGAGGAGCCGACCCGGCGTGAGGGCGGAGGCCCGGGGACGTTAGTGACCGGCTGGGCCCAGAGGAGGCCGGGCTGCTCCGAGCCCGCACGCAGGGTTGATGACCGTCCACCCCCGTGTGTGCTTCTGCTTTTAAAAGATTTATTTGTTCTAGAGAGCGAGCGAGCGAGAGCGAGGGGGAGAGCGCGAGCACGGGGAGGGCAGAGGGAAGAGCAGAGGCCCCGCTGAGCAGGGAGCCGCCCGCGGACTCGATCCCAGGACCGGGATCAAGACGCAGACGCCCCTCTGCCTGGCCGCCCTGGTTTTTGACAGACACCGACGGGGTGCTGAGGGTCACGTGCCGGGCGCCAGCCGAGCGCTTGGCACCTGAGTCCCTTGGTCCTCCAGCAGGTCCGCGAGGTTCAGGGCTCGAGGTGTGAACGCTGTTGGCCCAAAGCTCCTGGGGCGTCCGGTGGCTCCGGGGGCAGCCGTGGACCCTTCGCTCGGGTCCAGGCCACGGTCCGGGGTCGTGAGGTCCGGCCCCGTGGGGCTCCCCGCTCACTTGCCCTGCCCCTCCCCCTGCTCACGGGTGTGCCCTCTTTAACGCAGACAAAACACATAAATAGAAGTTTATTTCTATTTTTTATGCCCCCTTGCAGCCCATCCGTGGGAACGCCCCGTGGGTGCGGGGCCGGGGCGGGGTCCCCCCTCCTGAGAAGCTGCATGACCGTGGGGCCTCAGAGCCCCCGCGTGGCCGACAGCGGGCAGGAGGCTCGGCGTGGGGGCCCGGCGGTCCCGCGGGCCTGGGGCTGCCTGGGTGGGCGCCGCCTGCGCACCTCGCGCTGAGGGAACCTGCTGGGGGCCCCTCGTCACGCAAGCCCCACACTCTTCCTTCCTCGGCCCGGTTGGAGAGACGCACGGACCGGGCGCCTTCCCGAGCCGGCTGACCTCGTACCTGCTGCTGGGTGCAGACCCCGCCCGGGCTCGCCCAGGACGACCCGGCAGCTGGGGCGGGACCCCCGGCACCAGGGACAAAGGCACACGTCACCGAAGCGGCAGCTGTCGCCCGCCTGGTTTTTCCGTGGAAACCCCACACGCGCGTCTTCTCTCCGTCTCGGCAAAGCCGGGGTGCTCACGTCCACAAAGCCTTGGGGCGGGGGCAGACGGAGGTGGAACACCGGAAAAATGTTTTTCAGGACGCATTTTCAAGATCTGAGTTAGGGAATGTCTAGAAAAGGGTACGGAACAAGTTTTTGCACGTTTCTGGGTCATTTCATGGAATGACATCGCTTTGAAAAACGGTGAAGCAGAGCGATACGGGTCAACGTGCGGCTGCCGCGGGCCCGGCGGTCGGCCCACCACGGAGCCTGGGCGTACGCGGCACGTCCAGAACAGGTCCCGGCGAATCCGGGTTGTCACAGCCTGAGCCCCGTATCCCGGGTGTCACGAAGCCTCTGTTTCTGTTCTTGAAAGTCTTGGTTACGCTCAGCCCTCGACCAGAGGAGCTCTCCTAGCGGGGGTGCGGGTGCCTCTCGGCGTCGGGGGCCAGCGTCCTCCGCTGGGACGGGCGCGAGCTCCCTCGCCCTCCAGGTAAATACAGAAGATCTTAAAAAAAGACCATCACTGCTTAATACTCCGCGTAGCGTTTCATTGGTTTGGAAAAGTCTCACCGGTGTGGCGACGGCGCGGCCAAAGCCCTCGCTCCCTCCCGCCCACGTGGTCACGGAGTCCGAGAGCGTGAGCGCGGTTTTGCCCTGGACACACGTTGCCAAATGCCGCGTCTCTGCCCCGACAAACCGAAGCAACGGGATCCCGGGCAGAGCGAGAATGTCTAGCGCCGCGACGGCGGTTCTGTGATCCCTGTGACTGTGCCGTCCGTCCTCGGGCGCACGTGGCCCCGTCCACGGGAGTCGCGACTTTCCTCTCACCTTTGCCTGGTGCACCGGGTGCTTTGCTGCGAGCGTGTGGTGTCGAACACAACGAGCCGCCCCTTAGCCGTGCGAGGCCCCTCGACCACGTGATGCTCCAGCTTTTCCTCTCCGAGGGCCCCTCCTACTTTCTGCACGGAGCCTGTGTGCACTTCCACTTTGATCCGTTTTACTGTCGCGCGGATCAAAGGCAGACGCCAGTGCCCAGGAGAGCAGCTGTCGAGTGTTGGGTGACCAGCGCGTCGGCTGATCCGGCCGGTCCCAGCCCAGTCAGGATTCGGCCGATCCGTGCAGGTGCGGAGGCCTCGGGTCCCAGGGACCCCTCCTGAGTGACCGGGGCGTGGCTCGCAGGTGCTGGCGGCCCGTCGGGGCCTCGGCTGGTCGAGGCCACAAGTAGACCGTCTTTCTTCCGTCCTGCCCCCGGGGGCCCCAGGAAGGGGAGGAGGGTGAGCCTCGGGCACCCAGAGCTCACACCAGGCCGCTGGAGGACGCGGAGCTCTGGGGAACCTCCTGCCTCCAGAGCATCGAGAGCTGCGTCGATGGACACCCCACGGCGACGGGACGCGGCCTGCCAGGCCCTGCTGCGTCTCTGCTCTGTGCTCACCGGGGTTCGGCCCGGACTCCAGGGACCCGAGTGTCCCTTCCAGGGTGACAGGACACGTCCTGTATGCTCGGGGGCGGGAGGGGGGAGCACACCCCCCGGGGGTTCATTGTCTTGTTCCTGAAGCTTCAAAGGCCAAGTCAGGACTTTGCATGGCTCAGACAAATCGTCTAGGGATTTAATTTCATTTTTGTGCCGAGTAACTGAAATATTTCCAGCAATAGCTGCGTGTGAAGAAGACACTAAACACGAACCAGGTGATTGGCTTACAAAGGCAGTTTTCGATGCAGGGCTTCAGAGGAAGAAAAGGGGGTTTTCCCCTAAGATTTTCCAGTCTTTTTGCAAGCGACGAACGGAGCCAGCCCTAGTGACGCGCCGGGTGGAACCATGGGTCACTTCCTGGGTGGTGGCCGGCTTCCCCCCGGCGGGTACGCGGCCTCGGGAGCAAGGGCGCTCCTTGGTCTCGTGACATTCCTGCCGGGCCTGGCCCCGGGTTGGAGCTTATGTCCCTCAGGTCTCGGCCGCAGCTCAAGGGCCCGGGAGCTCGCGGGCAGGGCCGGACGGCGGCCTGGGGGCGGCCCAGGGGCAGGCACACCTGCCTGCCTGCTGCGACCTCGTCGGCCGCGTCACCTGGGTCAGGTCGTGCCACGTCTCCGGGCCCGATTCCCCACCCTGTGTGCGCGCGTCCCCAGGCAGACTGGAAGCTCGCGTCCGACCCTCCTGGGCAATTGCGCGTCCACCGAGTCCACCTTTACTGTCGTTCAGGCCTCAGAGCGAGTCCCGAGCGCTAAGCAAGCTTCCAGGCAGGTGTGGGGACACCAGGCACGGACGCGCCCGGCGGCTGCAGTGGTCACCCCACGGCTTCCACCACCGTGGGCGCACTCGGCTCGGTGGTCCCGGTTCGTCCCGCAGGACACGGGGGTGCTGACGGGTCCACGTGAGCCCGGGCCGCGGCGGCTCCAGAGCAGGTGCGGGCGGGCAGGTGGGTCGTCCCCCTGCTGGCCGCCGCCCGCGGCCCCTGCCCTCATCCCTGAGCGGCTCGGGCTGGATGGGCCGGACTCAGGAGCCGCTCCGCGCACTTGTCTCCGCCGATTCTGAAGATAGATCTTCGGGGCAGCAACGGACCAAAAAGGAAAGGCTATTTTGATTTGGTCACTTCTTGGCGTGAGGTTTTATTTTTGCCGCATTGTGGTGAACCGGGCCTAGCGGCGTGTGTGCTCACTGGGCCCCCGAGGCCCAACTGTGCCCTGGACACGCGGACGGATGGGAGCAGCTGAGTGCGCAGCCCAGGGGGCTGAATCACCACCAGCAAGCACACCGCGGTCAGTTGTTGGAAGCCAAGATGTGCAAAGGTGACTAAAGAGGGACTGTGGCTCCAGCGAGGGACCCGGGGGAGGGCAGGGGACACATCACACATGTGTGTAGGTGCAGAGAGTGGAAGGAAGGGGGGAGGGGGAGAGGAGGGGAGGGGAGGGGAGGGGGAGGGGAGGGGGTAGGGGGAGGGGGAGGGGAGGGGAGGGGGGGAGGGGAGGGGGAAGGGGGAGGGGAGGGGAGGGGGTAGGGGGAGGGAGGGGGAAGGGGGAGGGGAGGGGAGGGGGTAGGACAGGAGGGGTGACAACTGCTCCCACCCTCTCCTCCCTGCGCCACGTGGGCGGCAGCTCCAGAGCACTGTGGTCGGCAGTCGGGCTCACAGCGTCGTCCCTCACGTGGTCCCCATGGTGGTCGGGGACGTCATCCGTCCCGGCTCTGTCACTCTGTCACTCTCCCCCGCGGCGTGGGCGGCTGTTCCACCAGGACCCTTGACCCCAGAGCACAGGCCTCCCCCCTGCCCGGGGTGGGAACAGCATGTGGGCACTGAGGGGGTCGTCTGCAGTCTGTGCCACGGAGGGACCTCGCTGGCGCTCCGGGTGGGCTGGCACATCTTCTCCAGGTGGAGGGCCCGTGGACGTCCCTCTGCCGTCCACCTTGTCGCATCCGTGGCCCCTGCCCTGCCATGGAGCCCCCCCCGCCCCACGGCCTAGGACCTGGGATCAAGCCCCAGGGGACAGAGCACAGAAGACGCGGCTCAGGAAGGATGTGGAGCGAGTGCCAGCCGTCGGGGGATCCTCCGCGGAGCCGTGTGGCCTTCGGAGAGCCATGGCCGTCCTGCTTCAAGTGTCGCCTCCCCTAGTGATCGCAGAGGAGGCCGGGGGACGTGGCGGGCGTGTGCAGGAGCCCAGGCGGCTTCTGGATATTATGATGCTGCACAGGCCATTCCTCGTGGAGACGGGAGAGGAGGGCAGAGGCCGGGCGGGCTGGGGCACGGGCCAGTGGTTGGTGGGGTCCGCTGGGCGCCGGCGCTGGGGAGGCACGAGCACCTTCGTGTCGCGTGTGACATGTAGGAACAAGGGCCCCAGAGACCCCCGTCTCCCGTGCACGGGGTGAACCTGCCACAGGCCTGCTCTGCAGCCCCCTCACCCGGGCCCATCCCCCAGGAGGGGACAGATCACAGCTGCCGCCGCCCTTGGCAGCTGTGTGCCCGCCTGGGTCGCTGGGACACGGTGTGGCCTGGACACGGCAGGCTGGTGACATTCGGTCACTGGGAGGGAAGCGGGCGGCAGGAGGCCGGGCGGGGGACACGGGTGGGGGACACGGTGGGGGACACGATGGGGGATGCGGGTGGGGACACCAGTGGGCCAGGGCACCTGCGCACTCCCAGAAGAAGCCGCGGTGTCCAGGCCTCAGGACAGACTCATGTGGAGAGTGCACCGCGCCCGTCCTCTGGTCACTCGGTGTCGCCGAGCGGGTCGGCCCTGGACCAAAGCCGCTGTGGCTGGAGGGCGGCCTGTGTGGAGCCCCGGGCGCCCCCGGGGCCAGGACGGGTCCCTCCCGGTGCCCCGGGGGTGTCAGCGCCCCTCAGAGCCTGACCTGTGTCCACTCCCTCCCGGTCCCGGCCGGCACGTGGGAGCTCGAATCCGGATGCTTCGCAGAGAACCTTCCGCTACAGCTTGTGCCCGACACTTCCTGGGACGAACTGAGGCCGAGACCTCTCGTGTTTACCTTGATCCGACGTCACCGATGCCCCCCGGGGCGGCTCGCCGTGGCCGGCGTGGCGGGGGGCGGCCCTCGCAGGGAGCAGCGGCTCCACAGCCCCCGACGGCAGAGATCTGGGCCACTGACCCGGCACTGAGCCTCAGGGGCTGTCCCTCAGCAGCGGGTCTGCCTCGAGGGAGCGGCGTCCCCGTCCTGAGTGCACGTGCTCGCTGGGCTGCGCTGCAGACCCAGGGTGACCGCGCTCGGGGCCGCCCGCCTCCTGCCCCCCAACATCCCTGCCCAGGACCCTCGCCCTGGAACCTGGGAGACCTCGGCTGTCACGCCGCGTGTGACCGTCAGCACGTGTCCCGTTTGTTGCCCGAGGCTCTGCAAACACGGTAATGACCCGTCGCCACGGCAGAGCCACGGGACCCTAGGGGCTTAGGGCGCACGGGGAGCAGCGCTGAAGAGACAACCTGAGGCTGCGAGGCCGCCGGAGGGCACGGGGGCTCGGCCAGGCCTCTGGAAGCCGCACGCCGGCCGCCGGCGATCCGTGGGGACGAGTCCGAGGGGTCCGCACGCCCGCGGGGGAGGCCGCCCGGTGCGACAGGAGGGGCTCGGCTGCCGTGGGCCTGGCGCCCCTCGGGCCCCGGTGGGGCCTTCCTCACGGAGGCGCTCACGGAGGGAAGGCCGCTCCTGCCCGGGCGCCCGAGCGCCGACGGCCGGGCCTGCACCTTGAACCCCCGGTGGCGCTGCGCGTGGGGACGGCCCCCAGTTGGCGATGGCTGTGCCCCAGCACCGCGCGGCAGCCGAAGCTTCCCCGGTGACGCGTCCCCGGGCACGAGGGCGACCAGGAGCCCCTGCGCACGGCCCTGCGGCCCAGGCGGGCGCCCTCGGGTCCATCCCCCCCTCTGGCTCCAGGGGATCGCTCGGCCTGCGGGGCCGCGGGGCGCCGGGCACGGGGCTGTGCTGGAAGCGGCGAGCACGTCCCCAGGGCGGCGGAGACTACGGTCCCTGCGACCCGGAAGGCCAGCGACGGGAGAGCCGCGACCACATGGTGCCGCGCTGGCTTGTCGTGTGGTCAGCCCAGTCCCCACGTCACAGAAGTCACCGGGGGTGGCCCCGCGCGCGCCTGAGACCCCGCTTCCTCCGACGAGCCGGCCGGCCCGCGCCACCGTGGGGGCAGGTGCACGACGTACGCGTGACTCGTTGTGTTTGGAACCAAAGGGCGAGCGTTGATGGCACCTGGACACGCACCCCCACTGCGGCCGAGGGCCCTGCGGCCGGGGCGAGGGTGCGGGCGGAGTCCGCAGGGGACCACGGCCCCCAGCTCCCGGGGCCGCTTCTCTTCCCTGAGCTCTCAGGCTGCCGGGCCCACTCGCGGACTGGACGGTGCTTTGGGAGACGTGGCCTCGGATCGTGGGTGTCGGAGCACAGGGCCCGTGGTCCTGGGAGGAGCCGGGAGCACTTTTAATGAACAAAAAGTCATAGAAATGCAAGCACCGGGGGCTCGGGGACGCCAAAGTCTTTCTTCCCGTGAAGCAAAGGCCGCGTGCTCTTGAGAAATTAACTCTGTGCCTCAGTTTCTCATTTCAGCATTTGTTCACAAAGCGGGCTCCTTCCCGGCCTGGGAAGGCACCGCGGGGGGTGAGGCTTCCCGCAGCACAGGCCGGGGGGCGGGAGGGGGGCGCGCGCACGTCGAGGGGGCCCTGGCGCTGCTGACCTTGGAAGATTCCTTGTCCTTAGATGACTTGTACGACCGTAAGGGGACGCGGGCTCCGGGCGCACAGGCCGGCAGCGGCAGGTGGTCGAGTGGCCCGGGGACCCGCACGGGCTGAGCCGCCTCCTCCCCGGGCTGGAGCGTCCCTTGGCGGCCGGGCGGGCTCCCGCGTGGATGGCTCGGGGCGCGGAGGCCGCTGCTCCCCTCGGGGCGAAACAAGGATTCAGAGCCTCCCTTAGGAATCCTTCACGGCGACTCGTCGTCCCAGGCGGGAAGGGAAGGCCGAGGGAGGCGGTGCTCCTGCCGCAGGGCCCGAGCCTCGGCCCACGCCGGCCTCGCCCAGGTGGCCCCGTGAGCGTGGCGCTGGGGGCTCCCGGGGACCCCGCGCTAAGTCCCTCCCAATTTGGACGTAAAATTCTGTGTTCGCCGCGAGGGTTGCGGGGTGCGGGGTGCGGGGTGCGGGGTGCGGGCCTTCCTCCTGGTCCCCAGCACGGGGCAGGCAGCGGCACGACCGTGTCCGGCCCACGCCACAGCCCCCGACCTGTTGGCCCGACAGGGAGCGCCCGGCCAGGACAGCGAGGGCCCCTGAGGCTGTCCCGTGGGCTCGGGCGTCCCCCCACCCCACTCCCTCCAGGCCGCGGGCCCAGCCACAGGCCGACTCGCCAGGGGGCACGGCGGGGAGTGGGCCCCCCTGAGGCGCTGGAGCAGACGGCCCGTCCCCGACGGCAGGTGGCGAGTGCGTGGGGGGGCAGTGGCCTAGGACAGACCCGTCCCCGCCTGCACCTCTGACCCGCCTGCGGCTCCCGGAGAGGAGAGTGGAGGCCGGTGTGAGGAGGCCCAGGGGGCTGGGGGGAGGTTCCGCGTGGGGAGGACCGTGCGGGCTGAGGGGGACGCACGTGAGCTCCCACCACACGCAGGACGGGGCGCGGGGCTGTGGGTCAGGGGAGGGAGGCTCCTGGGAGCTGGGAGAGCTGGGCTGCTTCCTGTGAAGCCCCAGGGGCTAAGACCTGCCCCTCAGGCTCCGGGTGAGGCTCCCTCAGGCTCTGGGTGAGGCCTCGTCCCGGCTCTCTTTGCTGCTGCCTCCCCGCCGCTGACTGGGGGGAGCTCTGCCCTGATCGGCCCCGGAGTCCGGCCGTGTCCATGGGAGACCAGGACGTCAGCCTGCCCTTGATTTTGGGTCTCAGTGGCTGTGATCCCAAAGGAACCAGCAGCTGCGCTTCCCTGTACGGCCCTGTGACCCCGCGCGGCCCCGTGGGCCCTGTGTGACCCTGTGTGACCCCGCGTGGCCCTGTGTGACCCTGTGAACCCCACACGGCACCGTGGGCCCTGTGGACCCCGCGTGGCCCTGTGTGACCCTGTGAACCCCACACGGCACCGTGGGCCCTGTGGACCCCGTGTGGCCCTGTGTGACCCTGTGGACCCCACACAACCCTGTTGACCCCGCACAGCTGTGACCTTGTGTGACCCTGCACAGCTGTGGACCCCGTGGACCCCGCAGGGCCCCACACCCGCGTCCAGGCCCGGGAGGGGCTCCCCGGCGTGGTCTCAGTGGCTGTCAGGCCCGAGTGAGCGGCTGTGCTTCCGGCCCGCGTGGGGCAGGGTGACGCGGCCCGCGGGCCGGCTGCTCCGGGGCGGGAGGTGGCCCGGCGCAGCTGTGGGTGCCCGTCTGTGGCTCGGCCGCCAGGGCTGCCCCCTCCGGGGAGCCCCGCGCCGACCCGCTAGCGTGTGCGTGAACGCTCCGGCAGGGCGGGGGCAGCGGCCGCAGGGGACCCGCGGGCCGAGCCCCGACACGCGCCTGCCCTTGGCTTCGCATCCTCATGAGGCCCCGCCCTGGCCTCCCCCGTGGCCGTGGCCGCAGCCGCCCCGTCCTTCGCTGCTTCGGCCTGAAGCTGCAGAGCCACGTACAAAGTCCCGACGTCACCCTGTGGGCCCCACAGCCCCGAGACGCGGCGGAGCAGAGGTTGGGCCCGGGCTCGTCTGTGCCGTGCCCCGTGCTTGGGGACGCGGGGGTGCGGGGACCCGGGGGCGGCCGCCGACGGCGGGGTGACAGGGTCCAGGCCCCAGCCCTGTCCTGACCCCGCCCCTTTGTGCCGCCGCCGAGGGCTGCGCGGTGGGGCGCGAGGTGAGGCTGGCGCGGTCAGGGCCCCGGGGCCCTGCACCACACGCGGCGGCCGGTTGCGGATCCGGGGCGGCCGCGGGGCGTCGGTGCCAGCGCCCAGACACCGTCACTGGGTTCTGCTCCCCGTGCACCCAGCGAGCCCCGAAGCGCCCGGTGGGCGAACTCACGCGCGGGCTGCACCCCCAGGGAGCAGGTGGCCTCCACCCGCGGGAAAGCCGTCCTGTCGGCGACCCTCTGTGTCCGCAGACGCGGGCTCACGCGGGCCGGGCAGCGCGGGCGTACAGGGAGCTCGGGCGAGCGCCTGTGGGACCAGAAGCCTCCGGGCGGGCGGCAGCGTGAGTGTCGGGGGCCTGGCACTGACGCTCGTTCCATGTGGCCGTGACAGGCTAGGGGCTGGCCACCTCCTGGTGAACAGGAGACCCTGGATGGTGCCACACGCTGGCTGTCGCCGAGGGGGTCGCAGGCCCGCGACCACGCAGGCGGCTTCCTCCCACCGGTGCCGGGCTCCGGGGGGCGGGACCCCGGGGGACACACTGCCCCTGGGAGTGGCTCCCCAGGACGGGGCCGCACGGGCTCAGCCCACGCCACAGGACACCAGGGTCTGTGTCAGGCTCCTGCACTTTGCCCATGTCACCGGCTGTGAATTCCCGGTGTCGTGTGCGTTTCTGTTGTGTGACCCCAAAGGCTTCGGGGAACACGCCAGGCCGGGTGCGGTCAGGGCTCCTCCTGCCGTCTGGGGCGCCCATGCAGGGCGCGTCAGGAGCTCCTCCAGAGGCACCCGCCATCACAAAGGGGGTGACCGCGGCATCTCCGTGGGTTCGGCACGAGCGTAAAGGAATGAGTTGTTCATGTCCTGCCAGGGACACACTGGGCCTTCGACCAGCATCCCCCCCTTTTTACAAATTGCCGGTTATTTGCCAACAGGAACACCCAGAATTCCTGGAGGGGCCTCCGGACGGCATAGTGAGGGCCGCAAGGATGTTCTTACCGGTTCAGATTTGGGGGTGCTCAGGATGCGATGGCGAAGGGAGCCCGTGGGCTTTCGGCCCTCGGCCCCGAACCAAAACGGCCACGGAGGCGGGGGCCGAGCGTCTCTGCTGCAGGTGCCCTGGAGGGGGCTTGGGGCGGGGGCCGCGAGCTCGGCCCACCCACCCGCGCACGATGGCGGGGAGTCGGGGGGGCTGGCGCTCGGCCGACCCTCGAGGCGGGGCTCCCGGGGTCTGACTGCAGGCAGGGCCACGAAGGCAGCGGCACACGCTGGGACCCGGGACCCGGCACCCAAGGACCCGGGGCTGTGCGTCGCCTCCCCAAGTCCCCGCAGAGGCCCCGCCCGGGCAGCTGCGACAGAAGGGCGAGGGGAGGTGACAGCTTGGGGTGCTCCAAGCACCGGCCGCCGGGCTGCACCCCATCGGCAGAGGCGCTCACAGATCAGACACATAAATAACGGGCCCACGCACACATTTATTGCCGCGCGTCGCAGCGGCCCCGGGACCCGAGGGAGACAATGCGGCCTTTGAAGCGTCGTAGGGGGAGGCCCGTGAGCACGGGATGCTGCCCCGTGCGCAGCGTCGCCCTCGGAGCCCGCGATGCCCACGGTGCCCGGCCGGCCGGCCTCGGCCGCGAGTCCCCCGGCTTCCTCCGGCGCGGGCCTCCCCAGCAGACGGCCCTCCCTCCCAATCTGCTTCCCCTGCCGGGCTTAATTGAATGTCCTGATGCGCAGGAAAGGGGTTAATGGCATCGCCCAGCGACACAATATCTTGGATCACAGACAGCCAGGCAGCAAAGGCCGGCAGCATGGTAACGAGGCCGGCGCCGTGGGAACAGGCGGGGCGGACAATGACGGATTGACAGCGAGCGCGGCGGCCCACCTTGGGGAGAAACCGTACCCCGCAGCATGCGGGTAAGTGAGAAATAGTAGCAGATGCTGCAGGAGAAGCAGCAACAGATGCCTTCTGGCCGCGGCCCGCCGGCCAACCAGCGCCGCGGGAGCAGGAGCATCCCGGCCCGCCCCCGCCTTTGTCGGGCGAGGCAGCAAATACAAATATTGCAGAGGAATTAAACACAGCAGATGGTGGCAGCGGGATTTGATGAGATCAGGGTCAGGTAGAGGCGCATTTGGTGGCAGCATTCATCACACGTTCCTTTGGGGGATCGGCGCGGGCCGCGCGCTGACCACCTCGGCCTCCCTTTCAGCGGCCTCGCCCCTCGCGGCGGCGCGGGCGGATTTGCAGACTCCGGAGGCAGCATATGCTGAATATTTTGTTAATTCAATTTGTGTTTAAATAATCGACGTCGGTCGATCCCAAACGTGAGGTTTTTTAAAGCCTCCGACGCTCGGGCTGACACGTGGCCCGTCGCCCTGTTGTGTGAAGCTGGTTGTTCTCACCACGGGCAGGGGCAGGGGCTCGCCTCTCGTCCCCGCGCTGGGGCCACCTCCTCCGACCCGCCGCCGTGGCGGGGGCGCGGCGCGGGCCGGGGGCGTGAGGAGCCTCCGTGGCCTGTCACCAACGGGCCCGCTGGAAGGAGCCCGGGCCGGACGTGCCGCTGGAAGGGCGGAGAGGCCCGCAGCTGGGGGGACCCTCCGCAGCCGCTCGTCCCCGCGGAGCTGCTTCCCTGCCGCAGGCTCCTCCCTCCGTCCCCTGCGCACGGCCGCGGGCTCGTGTCCGATCTCCGACAGGAGGGTCCCCTCCTTGAGGAACAATCATCTAGGCATGAGTTTCCCTGTGAAAACACAATGTCCCACCTCCAAGCAGCAGCCGGTGCCCCCGACGCCCAGGGAGGCCTGGCCGCGCACCTGCCGGCTCCGCACACGCGTGTCGTCTGCTTGAAGCCGCGGATCACACGCGGGGCTGCATCCCGTGGCCTCGGCTCCGCGCGTCTCCGCCCTCGCGGCACTACCTGCCCCGCGCGACCTGCCTTTAACTCACATGGCTTTTCAAACGTTTTTGTCCTTTTAATGTTTATTTGAATGTTTGAAACGGCGAAACTGCTTTCTGGATAAAGCCGGCACGAACTTGTTTTGAAAATATTTTCTTTGCTAGCGCTCGGCTTACTTCCCGAGGCTGAGTTTCCAGGGCTAGAAAGTGGGATACATGTAGGAGCGTGCAAACAATGGTCCGCCTTTATTTCTGCTCATCAAGGCGACACACACGCACGGCGGATGCTTTGGACGGGTTCCAGAGCGCTCTGGAGACCCGGGCCCGCGGGCTGGGCGCCCGAGGAGCGCGTCTCGGGGCCGGCGGCCGCGGGAGCTGGCCCTGTCTGGACCCCCCCACGCGGACGCAGGGCCGGGCCTCCCTCGGCTCCCAGCAGAGGGACCCGGGGGCCTCGCGCCTGCGCTCCCTCCCCTCGCCGCCCCCTGCCCCGGCGCCAGGCCTCCCTCAGGGCGGGAACTAGTGGGGCCTGCATGGGCCCCGGGGCCGCCAGCGTGGGCTCTCGGCCCGGGCCAGGCTCTGGGCGCCGCTGGCCTCTCCTCGGGGATCCCGCCTCCTGGCCACCCCCACCCCGTTTGGCCTGAGGGAACCGCGCAGGGAGGTGGAGGCACCTGGAGCCAAGGCAGGCGCCCGAGTGTGGATAGTGCAGCCGTGGCCGCGGCGTCCCAGGTCCTCCGCGCGGGTCGGCGGTGCTTCCCCGTGTGTCTGTGGCAACGTCGGACGTAGACGCCGTGGTCCTTGCCGGGGTTGCTCCACGCAGCCCTGTGACCAGAGTGCGACCCTGTTTCCCGGGGCTTCAGCAGGGCACGGGGCTCCGCGTGGCCCGAACCGACCTCAGAAAGGAGCGCAGCCCGCAAGGCCTCACCCCGGCGTCGGGCGGCTCTGGGGGGACGCGCAGCGCCGTCGGGCTCACCGGGAGCACTGACCTCCGCTGTCGTCGATGGAACTTGCTCGGGGACGCAGACCCTGGTTTCCTCTGCCGCCGTCTCGGGTCCTGCGGAAGCTGCCGAAGGCCTCTGGTGCCGGGGAGCTCCGTGGGGAGCCGCTCCCGGGTGGGGCCACGCAGTGTCTACCCACGGTCAGCGCCGGGAGGCTGCGTGGGCCCAGGGGCTCGGGGCCCGGTGGACGCGACCACCCCTCTTGCAGCCAGGTCCTGGTGGTTCCTGTGCCCGGAAGGCGGGAGCTGGCTGCAAGCCTGGTGGGGTCATGGGTGGACGTGGACCCCAGCCCCTGGGAGCGGAGCAGAAGACACGCCGGTTTCCGAGAGACTCTCCTTTCTTAGGAGAAGCGAGAGTTTTCGGTTTGAATTCCCAACTGTGCAGGGGCCCCTGCGTGGCTCAGGGGCTGGGCATCTGCCCTCGGCTTAGGGCGAGACCCCCGGGGTCCCGGGATCGAGTCCCCCATCAGGATCCCTGCATGGAGCCTGCTTCTCCCTCTGCCTGTGTCTCTGCCTCTCGCTGTGTCTCTCATGAATAAAAAAGCATCTTAAAAAATAAGATAAAATTCCCAAATGTGCAATTCATTTAATTTTAGCAGGACAGACATCGTACACTAAGGAAACGTCGGCTGTCTGGAGAGGAGGGCACGGTGCTGAGCGCGATGGCTGTGCTGCCGATGCTGTAGGTGATCCGTGGGCACATTTTGAACTGTCAGCCGCCAGCTGCGAGCCACTGTGCCCTCCTGTCCCCTGGGCCTCCTGTCCCCGCCGCAGCCCAGCGGCTTCCCCCATCTGTTGGCGCTTCCTGACGCGCTGCTGGGCCTGGGCCGTGTCGCCCCGCAGGTCTGGACGCCTGGACTGTCCCCACAGCCAGCGCCAGCGCCCACGGCCTCCAGGACGCCTCAGCCTCGTGGGCGTTGGGGCAGGTGTGCTCCTTCCTGCCCTGCGGCGGCCTGAGAGGTGCTGTGGGGGCCGCGGGGACCCAGGCGGGGAGGCCCCAAGACGGGAGTGCAGGCCTGTGGGGCGGGGAGGGCAGCCTTGCCCCAGGGCGGTCATCCTCCTCCTCTCCTCCCCTCCTCCTCCTCCTCCCCCACCCCTCATCCTCCTCCCCCTCCTCCTCCTCCCCTCCTCCTCCCCTCCTCCTTGTCCCCTCTTCCTCCTCCCCTCCTCCCTCCCACTCCTCCTCCTCCTCTCCCTTCTGCTCCTTTTCCTCCTCCTCCTGCTCCTCCTCCCCTCCTCCTGCTCCTCCTCCCCCTCCTCCTCTTGCTCCTCCTCCACTCCTCCTCCTCTCCCTCCTCCCCTCTTCCTCCCCCTCCTCCTCCCTCTCCTCCTCCTGCTCCTTCTCCTCCTCCTGATCCTCCTCCTCCCCCTCCTCCTCCTCTCCTCCCCCCCCTCCTCCTCCCCCTCCTCCTCCTGCTCCTCCTCCTCCTCCTCCTCTCCTCCTCCTCCTCCTCCTCCATCTCCTCCTCCTCCTCCACCTCCTCCTCCTCATCCCAGCTCTGCCCAGCTGGGGTGGCTCAGGTTTGCCTCTGGGCATGCACGTCTTGGGTTTGCAGAGATGCTCGGAGAGGAAGTCCCCGTCCGCTGTTTCTCAGAAACTTCACCGGCGCGACGTGGTGACTTTTCTGAGGTTGTTGGCGTTGGAGGTAGACGCCCGCGGCTCATCAGGTTTCATTTCTCTGCATCTGACGGGAAGGCCTTTGTTTTAATTTCCCCGTTGAGGGGCCAGTTAATCCGAGTCCCCCGGCGCGGGCCCAGCTGTCAGCGGCCCTGAGGCTGAAAGGCCCCTGGCGGCCCTGGCGGCTGTGAATGGGCCGCTAATCAGCCTGGGAGAGGCCGCGCACTCCGAGGCCCGGCCTTTCTTCCCTGCGCTCTGTGATTTCACACCTTTTATGGCAAGCGGCTTCGGAGCCTTTACCTATCTGAGGAATGTTTCAATTAACATTTCTTCTCCTCAAGAGAGACCAGGGCCTTTGGTTTCCCACAAAAGGTCGGCTTCACTTTCCCGATAACAAACGTGCTCGGTCCAGGCCTTTAGCTGAAGGGCTATTATTTGGCATTGACGACTGAGGCCAGCCACCCTCCCCTAATCAATAGCTGATCGGGGCCCCGCGGGGGGAGTCTCTGCTCTAAATCCCCCGCTCTTCAAAATAAAACGGTCCCCTCTCATTAAAAAAAATGCCTTGGTTGGATTTTAAATCCATCTAATGGGCAGTGTTTAAAAAGAGGAGGAAAGAAAAGATAAATACGGAAAACAGCGGAGACAAAACTCCGGATGGGGTCGGGAGCTGCTGCGTTCCGCGGATCTCGTTGCTTCCAAGTGCACGTTTTTACTGCCCCACGCTTGGGTCGAATGTTTTATCAATTGATTAAATATTTTAATGGAGTTGTCGTCACTTCGAATAAAACCGCACATTATTATATCGTTCACAGATTTCAAACCTCCTCTGAGACTCTTGTGAAAGCGGGGATTTAATCACAGCATCTAGTCGGGACCGGTGAGATTTAGCAAAAGGTTTGACGAGCTCTGCTGGAAAATTAGCCGAATTAACGTTAGTGGGATTTTTATGTTCATTGTGGAGGGTTTTGGGCCAGTCATGTGACCCCAAACCACAGTGAGAGCCGGCTGGGGGGACAGGGGTCGCACCCAGACAAGCGGTCTGCGGGGAAGCACGAGGTCCTGGAGGACCTGAGCCCTCCACGTGGCTGCACCCCCCAGGGCTGCGCCCGCTGCCCAGACCTGAGGGCGGGGGGCCCGGGGCACGACCCCCAGGGCACGACTCCCCGCTGCTCAGCCCTCAGGGTGGGGGGCCCAGGGTACGACCCCCGCTGCCCAGACCAGAGGGCAGGCCCCCCAGGCCGGGTGGCTGCAGGGATGGGGGTGGCTGCTGAGGCCAGGTGGCTGCGGCCGTGGACCCCTCAGGCGGGAGCTGCGTCTCCGTCGGGAAGACCCGCTCCCACGGCACCTGCCAGCCCCGAGGTGTCCGCCCTCCATCCTGGCGCCCCCGAGCCCCCGGCCGCACTCAACACACCAGGCGGGCGGCTGTGCCCCGCAGGGGGGCCCGATGGGCAGCCGACCCGGATTCCCCCCCGACAGTGTCCCCTCAGCCCAAGTCTGCCGGGCGCTGCTTCCCCGGGAAGGCCCGGCCCAGGACGCCCGCCGCCCTCCGGGAGCACCTCGAGCCTCACCTCCAGCTCCCGTGCCTCTGGGCCCGGCCCCCCCTCGGCCATGGGACCCACGGAGAGGAGGCCCTGCACCACGGGGGCGGCCGACCGCGGGCCCAGCCCCCCAGGCCTGAAGCCCGGATCAGCACGGCCCTCGGAGACGCGGGCAGCAGCAGGGCCACTGGCTCCCAGCCCGAGCACGGCCACCTCCTGTGGTGTGGACCCCGAGAGGCCCTCTCCTGTGGTGTAGACCCTGGGAGGCCATGTCCTATGGTGTAGACCCCGAGAGGCCCTCTCCTGTGGTGTAGACCCTGAGAGGCCATGTCCTGTGGTGTAGACCCTGAGAGGCCATGTCCTGTGGTGTGGACCCTGAGAGGCCATGTCCTGTGGTGTGGACCCCAAGAGGCCCTGTCCTGTGGTGTAGACCCTGGGAGGCCATGTCCTGTGGTGTAGACCCTGAGAGGCCATGTCCTGTGGTGTGGACCCCAAGAGGCCCTGTCCTGTGGTGTAGACCCTGAGAGGCCCTCTCCTGTGGTGTGGACCCTGACAGGCCCTCTCCTGTGGTGTGGACCCCGGGAGGCCCTCTCTGTGGTGTAGACCCAGTGGCACTCTGCAGGGTGCTGTGACACAGGCTTCCCTTGCCTGGTGTGGACGCTGCACAGGAGCGTTCTGGAGTGGCGAGGCCGGGGCGGGAAGGCGGCTGGTGTCGTTCCCCGTCTCCATCTACCTACGGTCTGGATATGCCCGACCCAGGTGTGCTTACCTCCCTCCTGTGAACGGCGTGGCCGTGGGTCATCGTGAGCCTGTTGTTGCTCCTCCCGTGTGGCAGCGTTTCCGGGGTGGGACGCCTGGTGGTTCCTGCACCAGCGGGCACGTGGGTGCAACGAGTGCACACCTGGGACCCGTTTCCACACCTCGGTGTCGGGTGAGTGGTGGATGGGAGCAGCCGCGTCCCCAGAGCAGCTGCATCCCCGGGGCTCAGCTCTCCGCTGCTCTGGACAAGCCCATGTCCCCGGCGTGTTTTCGTCCTCCCGGTTCCGCGCGTGCGGCATCCTGGACTGCGAGTGTCGGTGATCACAGGAGGCCGACGCGTGCTCGGGGCGCCCGTGCGTGTGCCGGGGCTGTGCGTGCAGGGCTGGCCAGGGCCCCTCGGGTACACCAGAGGTGCCGGTGCTGGTCCAGGGCTGGAGCTCCCCTCCTGGGCCGCTCCCTTCTCCCGGGTCCCGTCGTCCCGTGTGACCAGGTCCCCACCAGCCCGTGTCCCGTTTTCTGTGCACGCTGCCTCGGCCTCCCCTTCGAAGCTCTTCCTCCCGAGCTGTGCTCTGCCTCTTACCCTGAACTTGCTGTGACCGCTGCGTGCCCCGCTTTGAATTTTTCCAGCGCCCTGCACACGTGTTGCCCGTGCATGTGCGTGCCCATAAACACCTTGGCTGCACACGCATGCACACGTATGCACACGCGTGCACATCTCCCCACAGTCCCTTCTGCTCCCTGAAATCAGAGCACAGTGGACATGCGTCCACGCCGGCCCTCCGGGACTGTGCCCAGGCTGCAGCGCGTGCGCAGTCGGATGGAGGAAGGGGCTGCTGGCTGCCTGCTGACCGTGGCCGGAAGGCCGTGCTCCTGCAAGGAGCACCCTGCGTCTCCTCGGGCCTCCTGGAGCGCGAGCGGCCCAGCACCACCCGGAGACTCAGGCCACGGGAGGGGCCCGTCCGGCTGCTGTGGGCCGGGGCTGTGCTGTGCGGTGGCAGGGGTGGCGGGAGCCAAGGCAGCTGCTCCGCAGAGCCCACCCGTGGCGCCGCCAGAGAAAGCTTCTAACGCGTTGGAAGAAAATGAAGCATCTTTGGGAATCTTCCTGAGGACCTGACTGCGCCGTGGGCTGGACACCGTGGAGGGCCCGGAGCGGGCCGTGCGCTGGCGCCAGGGGCACTCGGCGGGACAGACGTGACGGCGGTCCCTCGGGGCCCAACGCGGCAGGCCCGTCCTTCAGAATTTACCAAACGCGTCTTACGTCTATTTGTATTTTAACCCGTGCCCATGAGAGCCGCACGTCTGGTGCCAAGCGTCACAAGAACCACAGGCCACCTTGGGAAGGACCCCCTCGCGGGCCCTGGTCGGCGGCAGCAGGCACACAGCTGGCTCGTGTGGGGCCGGGGGCAGGGACGCCCGACGGCAGGCAGAAGCTCGCCCGGGTCTGGCAAGCGGCCCGGAGGTGGAGGGCCCGTGTTCACACCGCGACTCGCGGCCCTGGTACTAGGGTCTGCCGACGGGACGGGCCGAGGCCCCGCGGCCCAGGAGCCCCGCAGCGGACCAGATGGGAGCCAGGCGCCGTCCTACCTTCCAGCCGCGACCCTGTGACCCGGGCAGGTGGCACCGCGCTTCCTGCCCTCCTCACGTGCCAAGCCGGGCCCAGGTGGGCCCCGCCCGCGGGGCAAGGAGCCACTCGTCCGTGCTGGAACCTGGTGCATCGCTCGCAGGCCTGACTTTCTGGTAGACGGTGGCGGATGGGGAGACACGGGTTGGGAGACTCAAGTTCCACCTCAAAAATTTGATAAAAGACCCAATTCAGAAAAAAACCGTATGTTCAGGGTCCATTCATTTAAGGAGACAGAGAACTGTGTAGATGGCGTAGCCCAGTGGGGTCCCAGCGGAGTGAGCACAGGCCCCTTGGGCTGCCCGTCCCCCCCGGCTACCTTCCCATGCCCCCTAGGTGCCCCTGGCTGCTCCCCCGACCCCGTGCCCCCAAGGTGCCCAGGTGCAGCGCCGGGACAGGAGGCTCTTGGGGCAGGAGGCTCCCGGGGCAGGAGGCTGGGGCAAGGCCTCTGCGGAGGGAGCGGCCGGGGCTCCAAGAGGCCGTTTGGCAGCCTCTCTCCTCGCCGCCGATTCCTCCTGAAGGTGTTGATTTTGGAGGCCGCGCTTCTGCAGCCTGGAGCTTCGCTAATCTCGGCCCTTCCCCGCAGAGAACATTCCTGCGGGCTGACGGCATTCCGCGGGACGGTGGAAGCTGGGGGCACACCTGGAGGCGGGGGCACCCAGACGGGCCTCTGCGGGGGCCTCCTCCGCAGCAGCACCCGAACCCAGCTCCCCGTCCGTGGCCGTCGGGGGTGGTTCCTGCAGCCGCGGGCTGGGGGCTCCCGGTGCGGAGCCAGGGGCTTCGTGCCTGCTCCTGAGTCACAGCCCCGGAGCGTCGGCGGAGGCCGTGGTGCGGCGCCCCCGGGCCAGCGCTCAGGCCGGGACAGGCCAGGCGAGGGCGAGTGCCGGAGCTGTGTACCTGCCTCCGGCGCGGCAGGAATTCAGGGCTGCGGGCCAGGGCCCGGAATGCAGGGCAGAGGGGAGGGGGTGCCCGAGCAGCCCGCGCCACCCAGGAGCGTGCGGGGACCTGCGCCGAGCCTGCGCCCGGAGCCCGAGGGCAGGGCCGGCGAGCGCGGGCGCCAGAACTTCCAGTGACCCGAGAGACAGGCGGCGGCCTGCCCGTCCACACGCCACGGCGCTGGCTCCTCCCGAGCGCGCAGACAGGGGACCCGGAAAGGAGACCCCGTGCCCACCCCGCCTCCCCCAGGAGCTCGCTTCGACCTCTCCCTTCGGTCCCCAAGGCAAGGTGGCCTCTGGGTCTGCCTGGAACCCGGCGGGCTGGGGCTGGGCGCGGCGGAGACCGAGTGTGGGGCCACCTGGGGCCCGGGGACGGCGCAGGACGGTCGCCAACAGGCCCGCACGCACGTGCTCTGGAGGCGCAGGTCTGCGCGTCCGTGGGCTGGGCGCCCTGGGGGGCAGGCTGGCGGGCCCTTGCTGGGTCGCGCTGCCCACCGACTGGATGCCGTGTGTCCCTGAGACCCCTGGGGAGCGGCCCTGAGGGTGTCCCCCTAGTGGAGTCACGGTCACTGAAGAACATGCAGAGTGAACTGGAGAGGGCTCGAGAGGCGCCCGAGGTTCCCACGGAGCCAGTGAGGTCCACAGGGCGAGAGCGGCAGGAGTCCTGGGGGCAAGGACAGGGGCCGAGGCTGGGCCTCGGGTGGGGCTCAGGGGGCGCAGGGGTGCGACCGGTGCGCGTCCTGAGCATCCTCAGCCCGAGGGCAGGTGAGGAATAGGTGCGGGTCCTGGGGCCTCGCTGGCGTTTAGCAGTGTGGCTGGACCAGGCGCCCTGGCGAGGGCGGTGCGGCGACCCGTGCGGTGACCACGGCGGCCCCGGCGGCCTCCTGGCGCTGGGACCTGGCCGTGGACCCTCCTCTTGTCGTTGCTCATGGAGCTCAGCCCTCCCAGGGTCACGAAGCCACTCAGACAGGCGGTGCCCAGGGAGCAGGGCCGGCCGCAGGGTCGGGCACGTGGGAGGGGAGCCCTGGCCTCCGTGTGGGCGAGGTGACGTGCTGGAGGGCGCAGGACGCCCCACTGAGCCTCAGGAGGTGCTGGAGGCTCACCTGCGTCAGGTGAGCACTGGGCCTTGCCAGGGGACCTGTACGTCCCCTCATCTTAGGCTTCCGGCCTCATAGGAGCCCCCGGGCTGGGCGTAGACCATCTCCTCGCCGACAGGCCGAGCTTTACATCTGAGGTGTTTCTGTCCCACCCGGGGCGGGGAGGAGCGTGCGTCACTCATGTCGCCCCCGAACAGCCCGAGGTGTGGGCTGTCTTGATAACAGGTCCCTGCCTTCGGGTGTCCCTCCCTGGGTGCCCCGTCGATTCCAACGGGCCCGTCAGAGAAGCCCCCGAGACCCCTTCCCTCTGGAACCTGCATATCTTGCAAGCGAGAGCCCGGCGGAGCCGACTGTCCTGGCTGCGCCGTCGGGGCTCTGCAGGAGCCCGAGGACGGAGGGACGCGCCGCCCTCCCTGGGCCTCCGCGGCGGGACGTGCGGGAAGGAGCTTGCTCCTGCCCACGGACAGGGAGGGAGACCCTCCCGCAGAACAGGACCTGTGAGCCCTGGGTCGGGGCGGACGGAGAGGCCGGGGACAGGGGGCAGGGACCCGGCAGGCCCAGACTCAGGGTCCCCCCGCCCGGTTGGGCCCGAGGGTCAGCTGCTCTTCCTGCTGAAGTCGTTAACCCGTTGAAATCGGGAGGTGAGGCCGCAGCCGCCGCGGGCGTTAGTGGGGCCGCGTGGGGCTGGTTACATGGCTCGGGACGCCCAGGCCAGGGATGCGTTAGGGCCGCGGCCCAGCCCGACTGCTCCGGGGCGCTGTGGCTTGGCTCAGGCCTCCTGGACGGCGGCCCCCGCCTGGACCTGCGCATGCTTTCACGCTGCTGCGTCCCCGGGACACGGGCACCGGCTCGCACTCACCCCACACTCACCCCACACTCACCCCACACTCACGGGGCAGCTCTGGGCGCCCGCGGGCCCTGCCCACTCCTCTGGGCACGTGGCGGGTACAGGCTCCTGCGGCCTCACGACGACCTTGCAGGGAGACGCTGTTCGTATCCATCTTGAGGGAGGGCGGCCAAGGCCCAAAGACGTCAGCTCCATCTCTCAGGTCACCCCGCTGGCGCGTGTGGAGATCCGGGACTCACATCCAGATGGCCCGAGCCGCCAGCCACCGCGATGCTCCGGGGGCTCCCTGCCTAAGACCATCGGCTGGGACATCTGGTGGGGCGAGGACATCGCGGGGAACGCCACTTCCTAGCGTGGAGCCTTCTGGTGGAATGAGGGTAATGACGAGCACGGCGGCCGTCACGTGGGCCGGGGCTCCGGTGCAGCTGCGCCCCGTGGTCCCGCAGCCCGGCCACCCTGAGCGCCAGCAAAGCCCGTGGAGCGCCCAGGACCCCCTCGCCCCCGCAGAGGCCGAGGTCACGGACTTGGCCCGTTTCCCAGCCGGGCCTCTGCTCTCAGCACAGCTCTTGCCCTGCGTCCCCAGGGCCGACGGTCAAAGTAGGCAGGTGTGCCCTCGACACGGACATGCACGGCGCCCACAGGGGGTGACGCTCAAGCCCCGAGTGAGGCCCGCGCCCGTGGGATGACTGTGCCGAGCGCCCACCATGGCACGTAGGGCACCACTGCAGCCACCCCGGCGGGGGCCCTGCACCACCCCGTGGCCCCTGAGGCCTGTGCGGGGCCGGTGGCCGGGAGCCACCGCCAGGGAGCTGCACGCTTGGAGATGGTGTCGCTGTCCTGTCGCCCGGGCTGCTGCATGTTCAGCCTCAGTTTGCCCCAAACATTAACCAAATCCCACGTCTCCGAGGGAGAGACTGGGGTTCAATGTTTCCACCTTCCCACCAAGAACAAAAGCCAGAGGAACCCCAAATGGAGGCTATGCCCCACGGGGCGGGCCGGGCCCGGGTGCATTTCACTTTGTCTTCAGTGTGGCCCGGGATTCCGCGGAAGAAGTGATGTGTTTGATTCCGATGCCAGCAGCAGCCGAGCTCCTGTTACAGGAGGAGGAGAAGGGACCTGTCACCAGGGACCGGCCTGTGGGTTGGGAGCCGCTGGAGAGCGGAATGTGCCTGCCTGCTCCCCTGCCTCAGCCACTGGGCGGAGGCTGCGGGGCCTGTGGCCTGGGAGGAAGGCGGTGGCGCCTTGGTTGCTCCCAGGCCGGGCTGGGACGCCCCTGACGACCCAGAAGGGGAAGCCTGGGGCGAGGGGTGCGGCGCCCGGCGAGGAGCCCTCACGTGGGGGGGCCTCCCTCACCCACTGGCCCAGCCGCAGAGAGCTGGGCCACAGAGACCCAGGACCTGGGCAACAGCCTGTATGGGTGGCTCTCGTGTCCCTCCCCGTCCCCCATGTTCCCCCCTGTGTCCCCCATCCCTCCTGTGTCTCCTGTCCCCCCATATCTCCCCGTGTCCCCCCTGTGTCCCCATCCCCCCATGTCCCCTCATGTCCCCCGTGCACCCCCAGTGTCCCCCCATGTCCCCGTGCCCCTGTCTCCTGTCCCTCCCTGTGCCCCCACCCCCATCAGCGGGTCTGAACCACTTCCCAGCACGGTCCTGCGGCCTCCACGGGGCCTCCTGCATCCCGCACAGGTGCCCCCCGCGCCCGGGCCTGGGCCACTAAGCCCGCTGAGCCCGCTGAGCCCCGCAGAGGTCCCAACCCCGACAGCGCTCCCGAGCACCTGCGGAGGGTGGGCCATGCTGCGGGGCCTGGTGCACTGGCCTCGTCCTTGCACAGTGCAAGCAGCGTCCTCGCAGCTCCTCTCCCTCAAGGCTGGGCCGCAGCAGCGCCGCGGGGCAGGGGTCAACCCAGGTCACGGTGGCGGAGAACGGCGTCTGCCCAGGAAGGAGCGGCCAAGGGTGCGGGTCGGCCTCCGGGTCGGCCTCCGGGCAGGCGGCAGGTGCACGCGGCCACCCACCTGCTCTCCCCCCAAGCGCTGCACCCGCCCACCTGTGGCTCGGTCCTCACGGCCTCCTTGGGCAAGGACGGCGACCATGAGCCTTCCGGGGTCACCCGGGCACGTCAGGCTGCAGGTGCAGCCGCCCGGGGCTCTCTGCGCCTCGACTTGCGGCCTTGGCGTCTGCGCCCCGGGGTCCCCTCCCACGCCCACAGCAATGCCTCATTTAGACACCCGTCGCCCCATCGGGGCCCCGGGAAGGCTGCTCCCCGCCTGCAGGGGTGGGGCTGTGCGGGGGGCGGGGTTGCGGCTCCCACGGCGCTCGCACCTTCCTTTCCTGCGGAGGCTGCAGGGCCGGGGCTTGGGTGCTGCTGGAGGCGCCAGGTGGCCTTCGGGCCGGAGGCAGGGCGCGGCCTCGGCCTCCACAGCAGGGGTGCAGACCTGGCCTCGGTGCCCTGACGGCCTGTATGGCTCGGGGGCCCGCCCGGCGGGAAGCGGCCCGAGGACTGCTCTGCCCTCTGCGGATCCAGGCCGACAGAGGTGACCTTGAGCCCAGCGCCCTGGGCAGCACCGGGGGCCCTGCAGCTGACGGCGGCCCGCGGAGGGAGTCCGCCGGTCCCGGGAGCCGATGGCCTTGGGAGGCGAGCCAGGAGGGGACCCCGACATGGGCTTTGCCTGCGGGGCAACAGGTGCCCCAGGGCGAGGCCGGTCGGCCGTGGGCAGGCTTGGCGGGAGGGCACACCCGCTGCACAACAGCGGGACACCTCGCAGAGCACCTGTCACCCGCTCAGCTTCAGGTTAGGAACCTAATAGCCGAGGCCAGGGATGATCACGGTCAAGGAGAGGTCCGCTAAAGGTGGAGCTTTGACTGAATTTCTGTCTAGGTTTAACGGTTCCGTCTTCATCTAGTTTTCTATTGCATCTGGGTTTGATAACTGACGGTCCATGTTGATAAAAATGCTGTCGATTTTGAGGTTTTAAAGTTGGTCCATATATAGCTATTCTGATTTTTCTCTTGGAATTTAAAAAACATATACCTGATGAGCCACAACAATAAAAATAGTCTTCTGAGGGCAGCCTGGGGGGCTCAGCGGTTTGGCACTGCCTTCGGCCCAGGGCGTGATCCTGGGGTCCCGGGATCGAGTCCCGCATCGGGCTCCCTGCGTGGAGCCTGCTTCTCCCTCGGCCTGAGTCTCTGCCTCTCTCTCTGGGTCTCTCATGAATAAATAAATAAAATCTTCAAAAAAAAATTTTCCGAGAGTGATAGGAGGTCATGGCCTCCACACAGCGCTGTGTCAGTGCAAGAATGTGTTGCCCCGTGCACTGCACTTAACACCGTGGAAGAGCAGACGTAAAAGACGCCTCTAGGAACACTCGTTGTCCATATGGATGAGTGTCGTTCATTAAAAGGGTGCTTTCAGAGGGTTCTGGAAGGAGGGTGCAGGAGGGCAGGGAGCCTGTCTCCCCACCCGGACGGCGTGTACGCAGGCACAGGCTGCTTGGCCGAAATCAGCGCCCAGCAGGGGAGCAGCCCCTGCGGACGGCCGTGCCCGTGTCCCGGGGCAGCTCGCACACAGCCCGTGGGAGCTGCGGACACTGTCCTCGGGCGGTGGAGCTCCGTGCTCTGCTGCACAGGCGCGGACACCGAGGCGGGCAGCACCCCCGTTTGTTGGCAGCCCATCTCCTTTTGGCCGAAGCAGCAATGGGACGTCAGGCTCCAGCTCCCGTTTCCTCCCTGGACCTTTTGCCTTTTCCCCTTTTGGAAGCGGAGCATCAACGACTGAGACCTTAGGAAACAACTGCGTGTGCGGGGAAAAGTAGAAGTACCCACGCCTGCCCGTGAGGAGACTCCGGAGGAGCAAGTCACAGTGTCACACAGAGACAGAGACGTCGGGCTCGTCCTCAGGCTGGTCCTCAGCACAGACGCAGCCTACAAAAACCCAAAGCAAAAGCAAACAACAAAAACAAAGGGAAAAACAAAACAAAACAAAACAAAAAACAAAAACAAAGGGCAAATTCTGGGGCAGGGGGAGAATCTGATTTTCAGAGATAGAGCATTATTCAATTCAAATGTCTATGTTCAGAAAAAAATCAAAGAATATACAAAGAAACAGGAAAGTATGGCCCATTCGAAGGAAAAAAAGTAGAATGGAAACTCTATCTGGGGACGCCCGGGTGGCTCAACGGTTGAATGCCTGCCTTTGGCCCAGACTGTGATCCTGGAGACCCGGAATCGAGTCCCCCGTCGGGCTCTCTGCATGGAGCCTGCTTCTCCCTCTGCCTGTGTCTCTGCCTCTCTCTCTCTCTGTGTCTTTCATGAATAAATAAATAAAATCTTTAAAAAAAAAACTGTCTCTGAAAAACGTTCTAATGACAGACACACTGACAAAGACGTTATTTATTTTTTCAGCATACGGTGTTTTATGGGCGTCAGGTGTACAGCACAGTGACCCAGCCCGGCCACACAGCACCTGCTGCTCGTCCAGACAGGTGCCTCCTTCATCCCTGCCCCCTCCCTCCCCTACCCCACCCCATCCCCACCCCCACCCCCACCCGCCACACTCTGGTGACCAGCAGCGTGTTCTTTGTAGCTCGGAGTCTGTTTCTTGGTTGGTCTCTCCCTCTCCTCACCTGTGCTCACTTGTTTCTTAAATTCCGCATGTGAGTGAAGTGGTACAGGGTCTGTCGTTCTCTGATGACTCGCGTGGATCAGCGTCGTACCCTCGGCCCCCCCCCCCCCGCCCCGTGTTACTGCAAACAGGCAACAGTTCATTCCTTCTGATGGCTCAGGAGCATCGTCGTGTGTACGGGCCACATCTCCTCTACCCACCCGTCTGTCCGTGGACACGCGGGCTGCTTCCCTGCCTGGGCCGCTGCGCATAGTGCTGCCCTGGACATCGGGGTACACGTGCCCCTTTGAATCGGTGTTTTGTATCCTTTTTTTTAAATAAATTTATTTTCTATTGGTGTTCAATTTGCCAACATACAGAATAACACCCAGTGCTCACCCCGTCAAGTGCCCCCCTCAGTGCCCGTCACCCAGTCACCCCCAACCCCCACCCACCTCCCCCTCCACCACCCCTAGTTGGTTTCCCAGAGTTAGGAGTCTCTCATGTCCTGTCTCCCTTTCTGATATTTCCTACACATTTCTTCTCCTTTCCCCTTTATTCCTTTTCACTATTTTTTATATTCCCCAAATGAATGAGACCATATAATGTTTGTCCTTCTCCGATGGACTTACTCACTCAGCGTCACACCCTCCAGTTCCGTATCCTTCGGGTAAACACCCAGCAGTGCGACTTCTGGATCAGAGGTCACAGAGTTGTTCTGTGTCTGGCTTCGGAAGACGTCCACACCGTTTCCCAGAGAGGTAGCTTGTGTGTTGACCGCTCTGCATTCCTACTAGCCGTCCCAGAGGGCCCCCTTCTCTGAGTACTCATCAGCACCTGTTGTTTCTTGGGTTTGTTTTAGTCATTCTGACAGGGGTGGAGCCTTCATCTCCCAGTTCCGATTTGCATTTCCTTGATGACGAGCAATGCTGAGCATCTCTCTGTGCATCTGTGGGCGTCTGCGTCTTCTTCGGAGAAATGTCTGTTTATATCTTCTGTCCATTTTTTAACTGGGTTATTTGGGTTTGGGGGCGTTGAGTTGTATCAGTTCTTTATATATTTTGGGTAATGCCCCTTTGTTGGATGTTATAATTTGCTTGTATCTTCCCCCATTCTGTAGGTTGCCTTTTAGTATCATTGATTATTTCCTTCACGGTGTGAAAGCTTTTTATGTAAATGTAGCCTGAATAGTAATTTTTGCTTCTGTTTCCCTCACCTCAGGAGACGTGTCTAGTGACAAGTTGCTACCGTAGATGTCAGAGAGGTTATAACTTCAAGGATTTTTATGGTTTCAGGTCTCACATTTAGGTCTTTAGCCCATTTTCAATTTATTATTATTTTTTTTATTTTTTTAGGTAATTTATTTTTTCCCAAAATTTAATTTAAATTCCAGTTAGTTAACATATAACTGACTGTTTCAGGAGTAGAATTTAGTGATTTATCACTTACATATAACACTCAGCGCTCATCACAAGTGCCCTTCTAGCCATCACCCATTTAACCCATCTTTAATTTATTTTTGTGTATGGTGAAAGAAAACAGTCCGGTTTAGGTTTATTCCTAGGTATCTTATGGTTTTCAGTGCAGTTGTAAATGAGATTGACTCCTTCATTTCTCTTTCTTCAGTCTCATTGTTAGTGTATAGAAATGCTCCTGATTTCTGGGCATTGATTTTGTATCCTGCCACGCTACCAAATTGCTGTATGAGTTCTAGCAATCTTGGGGTGGAGGCTTTTGGGTTTTCTATGTACAGTATCATGTCATCGGTGAAGAGGGAGAGTTTGACTGCTTCTTTGCCAATTTGAATGCCTTTAATGTCTTTTTGTTGTCTGATTGCTGAGGCGAGGACTTCCAGTACTATGTTGAATAGCAGTGGTGAGAGTGGACATCCCTGTCTTGTTCCTGATCTTAGGGGAAAGGCTCCTAGTGCTTCCCCATTGAGAATGATATTTCCTGTGGGCTTTTCCTGGATGGCTTTTAAGATGCTGAGGAATGTTCCCTCTATCCCTACACTCTGAAGAGTTTTGATCAGGAATGGAGGCTGTATTTTGTCAAATGCTTTCTCTGCATCTATTGAGAGGATCCTATGATTTTTTTGTCTTTTCTTTTACTAACATGACATATCACATTGATTGATTTGCAGATATCGAACCGCCCTTGAAGCCCAGGAATAAATCCCACTCGGTCGTGGTGAATAATCCTCTTCATGTGCTGTTGGGTCCTGGTGGCTGGTATCTTGGTGAGAATGTTTGCATCCGTGTTCATCAGGGATATTGGTCTGTAATTCTCCTTTCTGGTGGGGTCTTTGCCTGGTTGGGGAGCGGGTGATGCTGGCCTCATAGAACTAATTTAGAAGTTTTCTTTCCATTTCTATTTTTTGAAACAGCTTCAGTAGAATAGGTATTACTTCTTCTGTAGATGTTTGATAGAATCCCCCTGGGAAGCCATCTGGCCCCGGACTCTTGTTTCTTAGGAGGTTTTTGATGACTGCTTCAATTTCCTCACTAGTTATTTGTCTGTTTAGGTTTTCTTTCTTTTTTTTTTTTTTTTTTTTTGCTGTTCTAGTTTTGGTAATTTATAAGTTTCCAGGAATGCATCCGTTTCTTCCAGATTGCATAATTTGTTGGCATATAGTTGCTTATAATACAGTCTTAAAATTGTTTGTATTTCCTTGGTGTGGTTATAACCCTTCCTCTCTCATTCGTGATTTTATTAATTTGAGTC
Source organism: Vulpes lagopus (assembly GCF_018345385.1). Lineage (NCBI taxonomy): Eukaryota > Metazoa > Chordata > Mammalia > Carnivora > Canidae > Vulpes > Vulpes lagopus. Next base: position 669,923 of record NC_054824.1, read on the forward strand.
TTTTCTCATTTCTTTTTAGTAAGTCTGGCCAGAGGTTTATCTATCTTATTAATTCTTTCAAAGAACCAGCTCCTAGTTTCGTTGATCTGTTCTACTGTTGTTCTGGTTTCTGTTTCATTGATTTCTGTTCTATTATTTCTTTTCTGCTTGGTTTAGGCTTTATTTGCTGTTCTTTCTCCAGTTTCTTTAGGTGTAAGGTCAGCTTGTGTATTTGAGATTTTTCTAATTTTGGGGGGAGAGGCTTATATTGAAATGTACTTCCTCTTAGGACTCCCTTTGCTACAGCCTAAAGATTTTGAACAGTTGTGCTTTCATTTTCATTAGTTTGCATGAATCTTTTTAGTTCTTCTTTAATTTCCTGGTTCACCCACTCATTTTTTTGTAGGATGCTCTTTAACCTCCAAGTGTTTGAGTTCATTCCAAATTTTTTGTGCTTGAGTTCTAGTTTCAAAGCATTATGGTCGGAAAATATGCAGGGAATAATCCCAATCTTTTGTTGTCAGTTGAGACCTGATTTGTGAGTTATTTTTAGTTCCTATATAATTTATTTCTGCTCTAATCTTTATTATTTTCTTCTTTTTGCTGGTTTTAGGTTTTGTTTCTTGTTCTTTTTTGTAGATTCTTTAGGTGTAAGGTTAGGTTGTCTATTTGAGACTTTTCTTACCTCTTGAGATACGCCTGTATTTCTAGAAACTTTACTCTTAGAACCATGTTTGCTGCATCCCAAAGGTTTTGGACGGTTGTGTTTTCGTATTCACTTTTGCATGTACTTTTAAATTTCTTTTTTGATCTCCTGGTTGACCCATTCATTGTTTAGTAACATGTTATTTAACTTCCATGTATTTGTGGTGTTTTCAGATTTTGTGTGTGTGGTTGACTTCAAGTTTCATAGTGTTGTGGTCAGAAAAGGTGCATGGTATGAATTTGGTCTTCTCAAATTTGTTGAGGCTTGTTTCATGGCCTAAGATGTGACCTATTCTGGAAAAAGTTCCCTGTGCACTTGAAAAGAATGTGCATTCTGCTGTTTTAGAATGGAATGTTCTGAATATATCTATTAAATCCATCTGGTCCAGTGTGTCATTCAAAACCCTTGTTTCCTTGTTAGATGATCTGTCTGTTGATGCAAGTGGTATGTTAAAGTCCCCTATTATTATTGTAATCCTATCAATTATTTCCTTTATGTTTGTTGTTAACTGTTTTATGTCTTTGGGTGCTCCCAAGTTTGGTGCACAAATACTTACAATTGTTATATTTTCTTGTTTAATTGTCCTCTTTGTTATTAGATAGTGTCCTTTTTTTTTTTTTTTTTTGGTTCTTGTCCCAGTCTTTGCTTTAAAGGGTTACTTTGGCTGCTATGAAAATTGGGGTGCAGGTGTCCCTGTCATTTCACTACATCTGTGTCTTTGGGGTAAATATGCAGAAGTGCATTTGCTGGTCAGTAAATTTAAAAATTCTATCGGGGGGGGGGGGGGGGGGGGGGGGGGGGGGGGGGGGGGGGGGGGGGGGGGGGGGGGGGGGGGGGGGGGGGGGGGGGGGGGGGGGGGGGGGGGGGGGGGGGGGGGGGGGGGGGGGGGGGGGGGGGGGGGGGGGGGGGGGGGGGGGGGGGGGGGGGGGGGGGGGGGGGGGGGGGGGGGGGGGGGGGGGGGGGGGGGGGGGGGGGGGGGGGGGGGGGGGGGGGGGGGGGGGGGGGGGGGGGGGGGGGGGGGGGGGGGGGGGGGGGGGGGGGGGGGGGGGGGGGGGGGGGGGGGGGGGGGGGGGGGGGGGGGGGGGGGGGGGGGGGGGGGGGGGGGGGGGGGGGGGGGGGGGGGGGGGGGGGGGGGGGGGGGGGGGGGGGGGGGGGGGGGGGGGGGGGGGGGGGGGGGGGGGGGGGGGGGGGGGGGGGGGGGGGATGGTATCTTATAGTGTAAGGTGGGGGTTATATTGATTTGGATGTTTATGGATTTATATAGTTTAAAAATTTCTATCCCAACTCTACCAAAGTCTGAAGACCCCTGCTGCAGACAAGGCATTAAGGAAGAAAGCCTTGGACACCTGGGGGCGCAGCGTTTAGAGCGCCTGCCTTTGTCCAGGTGTATCCTGGGACCGGTGGGTTGATCCCACTCGGCTCCACTGGCATGGAGCCTGCTTCTCCCTCTGCCTGTGTTCTCTGCCTCGCTCTCTCTCTGTGTCCTGTCATGAATAATAAATAAAATCTTTAAAAAAAAACTGTCTCTGAAAAATCGTTCTAATGAAACACACTGACAAAGACGTTATTTATTTTTTTCAGCATTACGGTGTTTCTATGGGCGCAGGTTCTGCTTACATGCAAGTGACCCAGCCCGGCCACACAGTCCGGCGGCTGTCCATGGAACAGGTGCCTCCTTCATCCCTGCCCCCCCTCCCTCACCAACCCCCCCACCCCCATCCCCACTCCCACCCCCACCCGCCACACTTGGTGACACAGAAGCGTGTTCCTTTGTAGCTCGGAGTCTGTTTCTTGGTTGGTCTCTCCCTCTCCTCACCTGTGCTCACTTGTTTCTTAAATTCCGCATGTGAGTGAAGTGGTACAGGGTCTGTCGTTCTCTGATGACTCGCGTGGATCAGCGTCGTACCCTCGCCCCCCCCCCCCCCCCCCCGTGTTACTGCAAACAGCAACAGTTCATTCCTTCTGATGGCTCAGGAGCATCGTCGTGTGTACGGGCCACATCTCCTCTACCCACCCGTCTGTCCGTGGACACGCGGGCTGCTTCCCTGCCTGGGCCGCTGCGCATAGTGCTGCCCTGGACATTGGGGTACACGTGCCCCTTTGAATCGGTGTTTTGTATCCTTTTTTTTTTATAAATTTATTTTCTATTGGTGTTCAATTTGCCAACATACAGAATAACACCCAGTGCTCACCCCGTCAAGTGCCCCCCTCAGTGCCCGTCACCCAGTCACCCCCAACCCCCACCCACCTCCCCCTCCACCACCCCTAGTTGGTTTCCCAGAGTTAGGAGTCTCTCATGTCCTGTCTCCCTTTCTGATATTTCCTACACATTTCTTCTCCTTTCCCCTTTATTCCTTTTCACTATTTTTTATATTCCCCAAATGAATGAGACCATATAATGTTTGTCCTTCTCCGATGGACTTACTCACTCAGCGTCACACCCTCCAGTTCCGTATCCTTCGGGTAAACACCCAGCAGTGCGACTTCTGGATCAGAGGTCACAGAGTTGTTCTGTGTCTGGCTTCGGAAGACGTCCACACCGTTTCCCAGAGAGGTAGCTTGTGTGTTGACCGCTCTGCATTCCTACTAGCCGTCCCAGAGGGCCCCCTTCTCTGAGTACTCATCAGCACCTGTTGTTTCTTGGGTTTGTTTTAGTCATTCTGACAGGGGTGGAGCCTTCATCTCCCAGTTCCGATTTGCATTTCCTTGATGACGAGCAATGCTGAGCATCTCTCTGTGCATCTGTGGGCGTCTGCGTCTTCTTCGGAGAAATGTCTGTTTATATCTTCTGTCCATTTTTTAACTGGGTTATTTGGGTTTGGGGGCGTTGAGTTGTATCAGTTCTTTATATATTTTGGGTAATGCCCCTTTGTTGGATGTTATAATTTGCTTGTATCTTCCCCCATTCTGTAGGTTGCCTTTTAGTATCATTGATTATTTCCTTCACGGTGTGAAAGCTTTTTATGTAAATGTAGCCTGAATAGTAATTTTTGCTTCTGTTTCCCTCACCTCAGGAGACGTGTCTAGTGACAAGTTGCTACCGTAGATGTCAGAGAGGTTATAACTTCAAGGATTTTTATGGTTTCAGGTCTCACATTTAGGTCTTTAGCCCATTTTCAATTTATTATTATTTTTTTTATTTTTTTAGGTAATTTATTTTTTCCCAAAATTTAATTTAAATTCCAGTTAGTTAACATATAACTGACTGTTTCAGGAGTAGAATTTAGTGATTTATCACTTACATATAACACTCAGCGCTCATCACAAGTGCCCTTCTAGCCATCACCCATTTAACCCATCTTTAATTTATTTTTGTGTATGGTGAAAGAAAACAGTCCGGTTTAGGTTTATTCCTAGGTATCTTATGGTTTTCAGTGCAGTTGTAAATGAGATTGACTCCTTCATTTCTCTTTCTTCAGTCTCATTGTTAGTGTATAGAAATGCTCCTGATTTCTGGGCATTGATTTTGTATCCTGCCACGCTACCAAATTGCTGTATGAGTTCTAGCAATCTTGGGGTGGAGGCTTTTGGGTTTTCTATGTACAGTATCATGTCATCGGTGAAGAGGGAGAGTTTGACTGCTTCTTTGCCAATTTGAATGCCTTTAATGTCTTTTTGTTGTCTGATTGCTGAGGCGAGGACTTCCAGTACTATGTTGAATAGCAGTGGTGAGAGTGGACATCCCTGTCTTGTTCCTGATCTTAGGGGAAAGGCTCCTAGTGCTTCCCCATTGAGAATGATATTTCCTGTGGGCTTTTCCTGGATGGCTTTTAAGATGCTGAGGAATGTTCCCTCTATCCCTACACTCTGAAGAGTTTTGATCAGGAATGGAGGCTGTATTTTGTCAAATGCTTTCTCTGCATCTATTGAGAGGATCCTATGATTTTTTTGTCTTTTCTTTTACTAACATGACATATCACATTGATTGATTTGCAGATATCGAACCGCCCTTGAAGCCCAGGAATAAATCCCACTCGGTCGTGGTGAATAATCCTCTTCATGTGCTGTTGGGTCCTGGTGGCTGGTATCTTGGTGAGAATGTTTGCATCCGTGTTCATCAGGGATATTGGTCTGTAATTCTCCTTTCTGGTGGGGTCTTTGCCTGGTTGGGGAGCGGGTGATGCTGGCCTCATAGAACTAATTTAGAAGTTTTCTTTCCATTTCTATTTTTTGAAACAGCTTCAGTAGAATAGGTATTACTTCTTCTGTAGATGTTTGATAGAATCCCCCTGGGAAGCCATCTGGCCCCGGACTCTTGTTTCTTAGGAGGTTTTTGATGACTGCTTCAATTTCCTCACTAGTTATTTGTCTGTTTAGGTTTTCTTTCTTTTTTTTTTTTTTTTTGCTGTTCTAGTTTTGGTAATTTATAAGTTTCCAGGAATGCATCCGTTTCTTCCAGATTGCATAATTTGTTGGCATATAGTTGCTTATAATACAGTCTTAAAATTGTTTGTATTTCCTTGGTGTGGTTATAACCCTTCCTCTCTCATTCGTGATTTTATTAATTTGAGTCTTTTCTCATTTCTTTTTAGTAAGTCTGGCCAGAGGTTTATCTATCTTATTAATTCTTTCAAAGAACCAGCTCCTAGTTTCGTTGATCTGTTCTACTGTTGTTCTGGTTTCTGTTTCATTGATTTCTGCTCGAATCTTTATTATTTCTCTTCTGCTTGGTTTAGGCTTTATTTGCTGTTCTTTCTCCAGTTTCTTTAGGTGTAAGGTCAGCTTGTGTATTTGAGATTTTTCTAATTTTGGGGGGAGAGGCTTATATTGAAATGTACTTCCTCTTAGGACTCCCTTTGCTACAGCCTAAAGATTTTGAACAGTTGTGCTTTCATTTTCATTAGTTTGCATGAATCTTTTTAGTTCTTCTTTAATTTCCTGGTTCACCCACTCATTTTTTTGTAGGATGCTCTTTAACCTCCAAGTGTTTGAGTTCATTCCAAATTTTTTGTGCTTGAGTTCTAGTTTCAAAGCATTATGGTCGGAAAATATGCAGGGAATAATCCCAATCTTTTGTTGTCAGTTGAGACCTGATTTGTGAGTTATTTTTAGTTCCTATATAATTTATTTCTGCTCTAATCTTTATTATTTTCTTCTTTTTGCTGGTTTTAGGTTTTGTTTCTTGTTCTTTTTTGTAGATTCTTTAGGTGTAAGGTTAGGTTGTCTATTTGAGACTTTTCTTACCTCTTGAGATACGCCTGTATTTCTAGAAACTTTACTCTTAGAACCATGTTTGCTGCATCCCAAAGGTTTTGGACGGTTGTGTTTTCGTATTCACTTTTGCATGTACTTTTAAATTTCTTTTTTGATCTCCTGGTTGACCCATTCATTGTTTAGTAACATGTTATTTAACTTCCATGTATTTGTGGTGTTTTCAGATTTTGTGTGTGTGGTTGACTTCAAGTTTCATAGTGTTGTGGTCAGAAAAGGTGCATGGTATGAATTTGGTCTTCTCAAATTTGTTGAGGCTTGTTTCATGGCCTAAGATGTGACCTATTCTGGAAAAAGTTCCCTGTGCACTTGAAAAGAATGTGCATTCTGCTGTTTTAGAATGGAATGTTCTGAATATATCTATTAAATCCATCTGGTCCAGTGTGTCATTCAAAACCCTTGTTTCCTTGTTAGATGATCTGTCTGTTGATGCAAGTGGTATGTTAAAGTCCCCTATTATTATTGTAATCCTATCAATTATTTCCTTTATGTTTGTTGTTAACTGTTTTATGTCTTTGGGTGCTCCCAAGTTTGGTGCACAAATACTTACAATTGTTATATTTTCTTGTTTAATTGTCCTCTTTGTTATTAGATAGTGTCCTTTTTTTTTTTTTTTTTTTTTGTTCTTGTCCCAGTCTTTGCTTTAAAGTTTACTTTGCTGCTATGAACATTGGGGTGCAGGTGTCCTGTCATTTCACTACATCTGTGTCTTTGGGGTAAATATGCAGAAGTGCATTTGCTGGGTCAGTAAAATATTTTAAAAATTCTATCCAACTCTACCAAAGTCTTGAAGACCCCTGCTGCAGATAAGGCATTAGGAAGGAAAGCCTTGGGACACCTGGGTGGCTCAGCGGTTTAGCGCCTGCCTTTGGTCCAAAGGTGTGATCCTGGAGACCGGGGGTTGAGTCCCGCGTTGGGCTCCCTGCATGGAGCCTGCTTCTCCCTCTGCCTGTGTCTCTGCCTCTCTCTCTCTCTCTCTCTCTCTGTCTGTGTGTCTCTCATGAATAAATAAATAAAATCTTAAAAAAAAAAAAAAAAGGAAGGAAAGCCTTCAGATACACTGCTGGTCTGGCAATGAGGTACCAGAGGTCAATGTCCTTATCTGAGCAGTTTACATGACATAGCAGCTTTGCCTCCGCAAATTGATTTTGTTGAAATAAAATCATCAGTGTGTAAAGAAAAAAAAATCTAGAAAAACCAGATATATGAATATCTACATATTATTGACAATGACATAAAATAAGAAACAACTTTTATGTCCATCAATAGAGGAATGAATGAACAGATTGTAATATGTAAAGTCTATAAACTATTATGAAGCTGTATAAATAATTAAATGTATTCTATGAATCTAGAAAGATATTCATGATAAACTCATAACTTTAAAAATGACTTAATGTTCATAGTGAAATCCCATTTCTTTAGATCATCTCTCATTTCTTTCATCAATATTTTGTAGTGTTCCACACACAAATCTTATGTGTTTTGTTAGGTTTATACCAAACAATTTCATATTTTTGAGCAATTTTAAATGTCATTATATTTAAAATTTGTGTCTATATGCTCATTACTATCAAAAAGGAAATACAATTGGCTTTGATATGTTTATTTTGTATCCTTGCTGAACTCACTTACAGTTCTAGAAGCTTGTTTTTTGTAGATTCCTTGGAATTTGCCACATTGACAATCATGTCGTCTGCAAATAGGGATGATTTCGTTTCTTGCTTATATCTGTATGCCTTTCATTTCTCTTTCCTACCTTATTGCATGGGTTAGACTTTCAGCCCTATGTTGAATAAGAGTGGTGAGACAAGACGTTCTTGCCTTGTTCCCAGTCTTAGGGGAAAGCATCAGCTTTTAGTCATTAAGCATGATGTTAGCTGTAGGGTTTTATAAATGTACTTTATCTAGTTCCACTCCTATTTCTATAAAATTAAAAAAAAATCATAAGTGACCATTGAATTTTGTCAGATGCATTTTCTGCAACAACTTATATGGTCACGTGGTTTTAGTCTGCTCATGTGGTGGATTTACATGATTAATTTTTAAATATTGAACTGGCCTTGTATTTCAAGTATGAATAAATCACTCTCAGTTATCTTTTTTTATATGTTGTGGAAATCTGTAAGCTAATGTTTGTTAAGGATTTTTGCATTTATTGTCATGATAAATATTGGTTTGGAATTCCTTTTTCGATGCTCTCTTTGACTGGTTTTGACTGGTATCAGAGTAACAGTGGTTTCATTAAATCAACTGGGAAGTGTTCTTTTCTATTTCCTAGAAGAGACTGTGTAGAATTGGTGTTAATTCTTCTTTAAACATTTGGTGGAGGGACGCCTGAGTGGCTCAGTGATTGAGCATCTGCCTTTGGCTCAGGCTGTGACCCTGGGGTCCTGGGATCGAGTCCCACATTGGGCTCTCCGTGGGGAGCCTGCCTCTCCCTCTGCCTGTGTCTCTGCCTCTCTCTCCGAGTGTCTCTCATGAGTAAATAGATAAAATATTTTAAAAAGATAAACATTTGGTGGAATTTTTCAGTGAAACGATCTGGCCTGGAAATTGTTCTTTGGGGAGTTTTAAAATTACAAAGTCAACATCCTTAAGAGTTAAAGGGTTATTCAAATGATCTCTTTTATATTGGGTGAATTATGGTAGCTTGCATTTTTGGAGGAACTGGCCCATTTTGTCTACATTGGTAAATTTATGTGTGTAGTGTTGTTCATGGTAGTCCCTTATCCTTTTGATGTCTGCAGGATTTGTAGTGATATCCTCTATTTTATTAAAGATATTGATAATTTGTGTCTTTTCAGTCTCGGTGGAAGTCTGTCAATTTCTTTGACCTTTTCTTTTGTTGTTGTCTGTTTGTTGTTTTTAAAGATTTTATTTATTTATTCATGAGAGACACAGAGAGAGAGAGAGAGAGAGAGACAGAGGCAGAGACACAGGCAGAGGGAGAAGCAGGCTCCATGCAGGGAGCCTGATGTGGGACTCTATCCCGGGTCTCCAGGATCACAACCTGGGCCGAAGGCGGCACTAAACCGCTGAGCCACCCGGGCTGCCCTCTCCGAACTTTTCAAAGAAATAGTTTTTCATTTCATTGATTTTCTCTATATTTTGTTTTCAGTTTTATTGATTTATGCATATTTCCTTCCTTCTGCTTACTTTGGGCTTATTTTGGTTTTCTTTTTTCTGTTTCTTGAGCTGGAGCTTAGATTATTGATTTGTGACCTTTTCTATTTTTGATAGACACATTTTGTCTATAAATCTCCCTCTCAACATTGCTTTAGCTGTGCCCCACAGACTTTGACATACTGTATTTTCTTTCAGTTCATTGTATTTTTAAAATCCCCTCTTCGTTCATGATTTCTTCTCTCTGAGAGGATGAGACAGCAGAGAGCATTCTTACCAAAGGGCCATTCTGCGCAGATGTGCTCAGACCTGACTACGGCCTGCGGTAAGTCACAACACCAGACTGGAATGGGTCCCAGCCTCTAACAGAGGGGCTTGGGGAGCCTTCTCATCTGAAGAGATTCTATGTCTATGATGACAAATATCAGGTGAAAATGATGAAATCATTTTTTTTTCAAGCCCAATACAGGGCTTGAACTTAGGACCCTTAGGTCAAGACCTGAGCTGAAACCAAGAGTCGGACGCTTAGCTGACGGAGCCACCAGGCGCCTTAGGACTAAATCACTCTATTGATGAATCACGTCCAATCACTGAGTACCTTAAGCATGGGTACGTGTGCATCACATGCATGCGAGGGACAGGTCCCGTGTGACTCTGTGTCAGCCCGATCTCACCAGGGCCTCAGTGTGGCCAGAGTGAATGTGTGGCCTGGGCTCACCCGGGTCACTCGGCTTTGCAGTGAGGCTCTTCCCCACAGTCCAGTTCACAGTCCCTAGTGGCCACTCACATCCAGCTGAAACCCCGGATCCTGCAGTATCTACAACTGCTGAGTCCAGAGAAATGCAGGGACTGCCCTGGAACCGTGGTTCTGCGGCTCCGGCACTACGCTCACACTCTGACGCACAGATCTGCCGTGTGCCTGCCAGCGCCAGCTGATCGGAACAGTTTCCGGGGTTTTGGGTTAGAAAATTTCTGAAGTTGGTGTCATTGGAAAAGATTCCACCTTTATTCTCATGGTTCTGTGGACAGCCCCCCCCCCTACCCCCCATGCCCTCGGGGTTAAGTGGCACAGAGGCCTGCCCCTCAGTCCATGCCAGTTGGCCAATCTCCCTACAGGTCCCTTTTTGAGTCGTGGGCTTGTGTGTTTGGAGCATCAGTGAGGAAGCTGGTTCACACGGGTGGGGGCACGTGAGGCACGGGGAGGTTGCCCTGCAGAAGCAGGATGACCTCAGGTAGGCCTGCAGCATTGCTGTATTTTCTATGCAAGAAGGACTATTAAGCCGTAAAGTGGCATTTTTTTCCTTTGCCTACGATAAAAAGGCAAGTTTGTAATGATTTGGGGAGGTGAGGGGAGGAGTAGGAATAAATAGAATGTGAGGTGATTAGGAACTAACAGATGACGGAGCTTTCCCTTCTCCCTCCGTGGGATTTAGCAAAAGGCCCCATGATAGTTTGTTGCACTGTATCTGATTGAAGCCTCCTAGAATTTGTGAGACATTCTTGTTGGTTGATTTTGTATCTTCCTCTCTCTTTTTAAAATAAAAAGCAACAAAGAGTAAATCTGTGATAGGAAAGCGGAGAGCTGGAGGGGTCTGTACCATTGCTTCGGCCTCTGGCGGATGCAGTGCGTTTGGGAGAACGCGGGAGACCCAGAGGCTGGGGGTGCCGGGCACACACGGGGAGCCGGGACTCAGCCCTGACCTCGAGGCCACCTGGGGCCTGAGGTCTGCAGAGCTGCATCTGCAATTTTCGATTCAAAATGGGAAAGAACGGAGTAAAATGAACCTTTCTAAATCTTGGCAGGTTCCGGTCAGGGCTTCCCATCTTTGTTCCCGGGTCGGAATCGACTCCGACTGCTCCCCTCCAGGGACACACACTTTCCCTGGTCATCTGCTGCTTCGGGGTCTCTCCACAGCCTCCGAGCTGCTCCCGGCGCGCGTGTGCCCTGGGCCAGCAGTAGGTAGAGGCCACGATCTGGGCGCAGGGGAGAAAGCCGTGCGGACCTTTGCGCCCCAAGTGGCCCAGGGTGCTGCAGTCCTAGGCCGATGTGTGGGCAGGGCTGCGGGGCTGAGGGGGACCCTTGGGGAGCCTTGGGGTTGGCTCTGACGCAGAGCAGCGGCTGAGGCTTGGACGGCCCGTGGCTGGGCCTGCGTGGGGGGGAGCACGGCCACGGGCTGTGCAGGGCGCGGGAAGGACCCGGCGCTGCTCTGGGCCCGATGTGGGCAGGCGGCAGGTGTCCCACGTGGTTCTGTGACCCCTGAGCTTTCACTGAAAGTCAGCTCCTGGCTGCACTGCTCTCGCTCAGTATGGCTGAGGTCCTCCCTGGAATTATTTGGCACCGTGCCCGCAGGTTTTCTCCGTCCAGGTGGAGGGGCCCGTACATCTAACCCCGAAACACTGTTCTTTGAACCTGGCTGCAATTCATGCTGAGTTGCCGGGTCCACCAGTGGGGTCCTTGTGGGGTCCTTGCGGGGCCGGGTGAGTGCTGGGCCGGCTCGGGCAGGCCAGCCTTTCCACCTGGGCTCCTGCCGCCCCGCAGGTGCGCTGGGCTGGCGCCCAAGACAGGCACACTGGCAGCTCCTCACAGCGCCTGAGCCCAGGAGCCGGCCGGGCAGCCTGGCCACCCCAGAGCACCTTCAGGCGCGGCCTCCTGCCCGGTGTCTGCTTCACCCCCAGGTCCCCACCAGAGTGGGGTCTGCCTGCAACAGAAGCTCCTCGTGCGGCTGGACCTGCTCCCTGGGGTTCAAAGCTGTCCTCACGCCCGGGCACGGCCGGGGGTCCTGCTCGGCCGATGGGGCCCTCTGAGGGACAGCGCCCCCGCCTGAGCCTGTAGCGGGGTGGCCGGCCCTCCGGGGCCCGGACCCGACTCGCCCCTGCCGCTACTCAAGAAAAAAACACCCAACGCTCAAGACAAGGCTGCTCCCACGAGGCGTGGCGTCTGAGCGGAGCGCACATGGGGCGGGTGTTGGCATGACTGGGCCTCCCGGGGGCCGGACGTGCAGCCTCCGAGGGCACGGGGTCCCTGGCCCGCCGGGATGGGATCTGAGCACACCTGTGGCTTTGATGCTTGAAGCCTCCGGCCAAGCCAAGGACAGTCGGCGTTTCCTTGCTTGGCTCGGGAGGAGGGGCTGCTTTGCCCTCACCGTGCACACGGAGGGTCAGCGTCCCCGGGGCCAGCGCACCCCGAGCCTGATGCCTCTACCCGCAGCCGCTGTGTAGACGTGGGGCTCCCTGTGGGCGCCTGGTTTCCCCGCCCTGGGAAAAGCCTGTCCCCCAGCACTTCCCGGCTGTGGAGCCTGGACAAGTACCTCATCTCTTTAGGTCTCAGACTCCTCGTTGATAAAATAGGGTATCGGGCACCCCTGTGTTAAAGAGGTGACACCCCTGTGTGGGGTATGTTAGTCACTCGGCAAATCGCGGCCAAGGAAGGAGCACCTCAGCCCCTGGGCGGTGCAGAGCTGGGGCCCTGGGTGCCAGTGTGGGGGGACCATCGTGTCCTGGTGCCGCCCCAGGTCTCCGAGGTCGGCGTGCAGGGATGTGGCTGGAGCGCGGACCCCACAGGCAGGGGCGGGGACAGGTGCAGCTGGGGCGATGTAGGACGGAGGCTAGACGGCCATGGAGGAGCAGGTGGGAGGCCAGGCCGGGGGCCCCTGTAAGACCCTGGGCAGGGGAGGGACACGTGGACTCAAGGCCGGAGGGACAGAGAAAGCCCAGATGGCCTGGGCGAGGGTTCGTGTGGGAATCTGGCGGGCTCGGAGAGCGGCCCAGCTGTGCTTCCGTGTTGTCCTCCAGGCGAGCGTCTGCCGGGTCACCCAGAATAGACCATCATGGATTCGGGGAACCCTGGATGCAAACTGTTACCGAGCTGTGGAGAAGCCCTGCGTCGTCCCGGGACCGTCCCTTGTGGGCTCCGCGAGCAGGCGAGAGCTGGACCAAGACGGTGGCCAGGACGGCCGCGTGGTCCTGGTCTCCACTGCCCGTCTGCCGGGAGCCCAGCCACGGCACCCGCGGGGGGCACACACGTCCATCCGCCGGGGTCCCTGCTCCTGGCCGTGTCCGCGGACGGCCTCCGGCTTACCTGTGCATGTCCTGCCTGCAAACCGGGCAAAGTCTGGAAGGCCACACCTGCTGCTGTGACCGTCGGCACCTGGCGCCTGCCGGGACGTGGCCCAGCGCAAACCCGCCGGCGTCGAGGGGGCAACGGACGTGCGGCCTGGTCAGAGGCCAGGACCCCTGGCGGGCTCTTAGGGCGGGGCTGGGCACTTCTCGAGCGCACCAGGGGCGGGTCCCCCTGTTACAGGTGTGGGTCCGGGAGGTGCTGGCTGGGGGGGCGCTCGGCCACTGCAGCCCCTACACCCGTGTGCCCCGTGTACAGCCGCCTGCCGTGGGGCGCCGTGTGCCGAGCCGCCGGGCTCCCGGAGCAGCTGGTGTGTCGCGCCTCAGCGTTAAGGCAGGGGTTTCCCAGGGGCCGGCGGCCTGGCGGATAAGGCCTGGCCTTTCACACCTGGGCATGTGGCCGGGGTTCAGCTCGAGGTCCCCAGGGAATCGCACTGTGGGCTGGTGCCCCGGCAGGTCCAGCCCTGTGTGGCTCGCCCGTGCCAGGCCCTGGAAAGTCCTCCCCACAGCCCTCGCCCCCTCCCTGTGCGAGCTCGGCTCCCCTCCCCTCTGCCCGGCCGTGCCCGGGGTTCACAGGTAGGGCTCCCGGCCCCGGGGGTGGGGTGACCACGGTGGAGCGCGTCCCGGGCTGGCGAAGGCCCAGGCTGCCTCTCCGGGCGATGCAGGGTGGAGCCGCTCGTGTAGACACACGTGTTTGGTGGGGAGGGTAGCAGCGAGTCTGCCCAGACACCAGGCTTGACTCTGCCTGTGGCCACAGGTGTAGCTCAGAAACAGCTGCCCGGGGGGTGGGGGTGATGGGCAGAGGCTGTCGGGGCTCCACCCTGCGCGGCCCACGGTCCCCAACCGCAGCGGAGGCCGCCTCCCGGCGCTGAATGTCTCCACCTGGTGCCGTGTCCAGAGCCAACCCCAGCTGTTTGGGGCTCTGCGCGGAGGCCGCCTTAGGGCGGCGGGGAGGGGGTCTTGTGCACGCGGGCGGGGGAGGCGGTGCTGGTCCTCTGGGGGAGGCTGCGGAGACCCGTGGAGGGCTGAGTAGGTGAGAGCCTGCGAACAGGCGGTGGGGTGGGTGCGGCGGGTCAGTGCGTCGTGGGGGCTACGGGGTGACACGGCAGCTGCACGTGTCCCCCTAATCCTCACTACTGCTGTCCGGGGAACGGACGTCCACCGTCACCCGTCCAGCGTGTCTCCCAGAAGACTGGCCGGACCGTTCTGGGCACGCGGGCGGGTCGGTGCCTCCACGCAAACCGCGATGGCGCACCCTTCACCGCACGAGGCTGTGAAACCCCGGGGGCCGGGCCCCTGTGGGGACCTTCACCACGAAGGCGTTTGACATAAGGTCATTATGTGTCGATCCTAATACAAGGGTCACGTGTGGGGTCTCTGTCCGTCCCCTCCACTGTGTACCTACTAAACACCTGCAGTGTGCAAGGCTCGTGGAGGGAACCTAAGCCAAGTCACGTCCGGCTCTTGAGCTCAGGTGGCCCACAGCCGAGGACATGAGACACGGACAACAGAGGGCGTAGGGAGGGGGGCCCAGAGGTCAGAGCGAGGCTTGGGGGAGGCGTGCTTCCTTCCTGTAGGGCCGGGTGGCCCACAGATGAGGTGGCCCTCCGCCCTCCGGGGGACGGGCTTGTCGGGGAGATGCCCCTCTTTGTGGGGGTCCGATCGGAGACCCGGGTCCTGGGGCAAGTATCCTGCCCGGAAGGGAGGAGCCGGGTGGAGCCCCCACCCCTGGCCTTCCTCCCGGTCCCATGACGGAGGCTGAGTTCACCACATCCCCTGGGAGGCGAGGGCCATCTGGGTGACTAAGTTCTCATAGATGTCTCGGAGCAGTGTAGCCCGTCACCATGACTCGGGCCAAACCCCTGCGGTGTGGAGACTCAGAACGGCCTTCTACCCACACGCATCCCCTCGTCCCTGCCGCCCAATCCGGGAAGGGTTGGTTTGGGCTCCTGGCCTTGGGGCTCTGAGCAGGTCAGCGGCCAATGCACCGGAGAGTCCACCCCAACGTCTCGATGTGTTATATGTTGTCGCCTCCCGGGAGGGCAAACAGCCTGGAGGGTGTGTTTAGTGGGTGGTGTGGGCTGTGTCCGCGGCGCACTAACACCGAGTCCTGGGGAAACCACTGTGCTCGGACATCAGCGTGAGACCAGCAGGCGGCTCTGGGCCTCCTGTTCAGTGCTCCCCCAACGTCTTGTTCCCCCAGAAGCCCGGGTTCCTGCTGCCGTCTTCCAGGAGAGGAGACGGCACGCAGAGGCGCGGGTGCACGAGGGCTGGTCCTGGAATCCCGCACTAGCGGGACAGGAGGAGGCCCAGAGCAGGGCGAGTGAAGTCCTCCAGCCTGGCGAAGAGCAACGGGTCCCTCTGGTCCCGGCGGCTAAGTCCCGCCTGCTGGTGACCAAGGACATGTTTAACAAGATCCTCTAGGCTTTATGGAGACCTCGTCTCACCTGAATTCTACAGAAGAGTTTCTGGGGGCACAAAGTTACTGGTGTAATTTGTTTTATGCAGAAGAGGACTCAGAGAGGGGGGGTTAGAAATGTGACATCTTCTAGAAAATCCTCAATTTTGCCAACACTTACCAAGCACCTGTTGTGCTGTAGCACAAGGAGCGAAGCCGGGGGATGCTGAGCTGACCATGGGCGGTGAGGAGGTGGCCAGGAGCGCGCGTGATTAAGTGTGATCCCTGCATAGTGTCCCCCCGAGGGTGGGGAAGCCCAGGGAGGGAGGAACGCAAATCGGCCGAGGCTTCCTGGAGGAGGGGCTCAGAGGACGGATGATGTCTCTTCTAAAAGGCTAAGCCACGTATTCGTCCTCATTTGCCGCAAACTGAGAATTCCCTTTCCCAAACTGCTGACAGTGCAGATACATCATAATCACCCCTTAGGTACTCCGTGAGTATTAGGGGAGAGGTTATTACTTATTTCACTTTTATTGGTTAGTATGTGAAGACAAAGACCTAAAAAAGGTGAGTAACTTGCCCGTTGTCCCAGCAGCAGTAAGTTCTGGAAATAAGTCTCCTCCTGCTCGCCACATGCTCCCGCTCTAGGTCGTTCCTCTGCCAGAGACAAAGGCAAACGCCAACTGCAGTTCACCCAGCGTCGCGAAAGCCGCCGCGTCTCAGGGAGGTGGTGGCCGCCCCACCCGCGTCCTGGCCCCCGCGGCCCGTCTCTGAGCCGCGGCGCCGCTGTCTGGCTCTGATTATTCTCTGTGTTTACTGCAGACAAAACCTGCCTCACGTCCCCGTGTGAATGAGCCCGCGCACAATGGAGCCTGTTGCTCTGTCGGGAAATGCTGGCAGGCGTGCGGCTCTGGGGGCTGTCACTCTGGGCTTGTCCTCTCCTTTCTTCCCCTGTTCTCTGGAAACCAAGTGGAAATGAGAGAGGCGTTCCTTGGCTGTTGGAGTGGGGCTGTGTCTGTCTGTTTGACAGAGGCATCCCCGGGGCAAGGGTCTCGTGCGCCTCCAGAAAGGGGGTGAGAGGAGGAGCCGCACCATCTAAGTCCTTTCCAGTCTTTGGTAGCCGCTCACAAATGGAGCTGGTTGGTAGTAGGAAGAGCACTGTGATTTCCAAAAGAGCGCCATCGTTCACTGTGCAGCACGTATATGGATTATAATTCAGAAGCCTAGCTGGGACCAGGAACATGACACAAAATAGCAATATTTTGGATTTTAATTATATCTTTCATCTAATAATTGAAACATTAATAAGTCATTTGTTTTTGTCACATGCTCTGAGATAAATAGCATCACCATCATGACCACCATCATCGTCATTACCTCCATCACCATCAACACCATCACCATCATCTCCATCACCATCATCACCATCATCATCACAATCACCATTGTCACCATCAACACCATCACCATCATCTCCATCACCATCATCACCATCATCATCACAATCACCATCATCATCACAATCACCATTGTCACCATCAACAGCATCACCATCATCTCCATCACCATCAACACCATCATCTCCATCACTATCATTACCATCATCATCACCACCATCAACACCACCATCATCACCACCATCATCATCACCATCATCACAATCACCATAGTCACCATCAACACCATCACCATCATCTCCATCATCACCATCACCATCATCTCCATCACCACCATCATCACAATCACCATTGTCACCATCATCTCCATCACCATCAACACCATCATCTCCATCACTATCATCACCATCATCATCACCACCATCAACACCACCATCACCATCATCACTACCATCATCATCATCACCATCATCACAATCACCATAGTCACCATCAACACCATCACTATCATCTCCATCACCACCATCATCACAATCACCATTGTCACCATCATCTCCATCACCACCACCATCATCACCATCACCACCACCACCATCTCCATCACCACCACCACCATCTCCATCACCATCACCACCATCATTGCTTTTATCATTAAAAGATCTCCATGAAGATCCTGAGAGCACAATATCCTCTGACCTGAAAAATACAGAGCGAGCTGCACAGAGACGCTTACCTGCTGTGATTGAACAGTAACATGGATCAGGCATGCATGTGGCCCACACAGTTTTAGGGCGTGAAGAGAACTATAGAAATGAAATAGGGATAGAGAAAGTGGAGTAAGTTTAAGAAAAAAAAGTCTTGTTTATAAAGAGCAAAGTACACAAATCCTAAGTGCATGACTCTGCAGCTCCACCCAAGGAGCACAGCAGGGTCCCCAGCACCCAGCTTCCAGGAGGCCGTCCTCTCTCCAGTTCTTCCCTCCGTCCTTGAATAGCCTGACTTCTTACCTTTAGATTAATCTTTCCTGATTTTGATAAATTGTGATCATGAAATACAGGATTAGACTCAGTACTTATTTTGCGTGTGTGGTTTCTTTTCCTCCTCGTCACGTTTGTAAGGTTTCTGCTTGTTGGCACACGCTGTCCTGTGCTCCCGCTGCAGACACACCACGAGCCTCTGGGTGGTTTCCAGTTCCGCACCATTAAAGTAGCCCTCCGGGGAGCATTCCTGTGCATGCTGCTTGGTGAGCAGATGGGACGCGTCCATCGAGGTGGAGTCGCGAGATCATCCGGGAGACGCCTACTGCGTGCTCAGGGTTTGTGGATGCCGGCGTGGAGTCCCCACACGTGGTGCCGCCCACTGTCCCACACGGGGATGAGGGTGGGGAGAGAGAGCTGCAGCTTCCCGACAGCCTCACCAACACGTGCTGCCGGAGGAGCCCTGGAAGATGCAGCAACGGTAGCGTGGGGTATCACCCTGACCCCGGAGGGCTTTTCTGCAAGGACACAGCGGCAGATTCTTGGGTGCGTGAGCACCGCGAAGGGCAGCTCCTCGGGCAGGGACTGAGCATCTGGCGCGGTTGTGAGCACCTCGCACCCGGACCGCGTTGCCCAATCTAGAAAAAGCAAGAACTACTTCTCGGTGCCTCAGCGCGCCTCTTTGCTCTCCCAGCCTGACTGGGGGACCCAGGTCTGAGCCCCGGGAGGTCTCCTGCAGGACCCTCCGTGCGGGGAGGCCGCATGCCTGTCTACGTTCGGGGGTATCGGCCGCCCATGCAGAATGGTCTGGAAGCCTCCGGCCTGAGCCTTTCTGTCTCTGTCCCTGATGAGGAAGACGTGCCCCGGAGGCCCCGGATGTGGCTGAGGAGTTGGCGCACCACCGGCCCGGGTGCCCGTGGACCGCAGGCACGCGCCTCCCGCGTGGGCCTGGAGCACCGTCAGCGAAGGCCGCTGACCGGGCCGGCGAGCAGACCGGCCGCCAGGAGTTCCGTGGCCGCCCCGCGAGCAGCGGTGACCCCGGCTGGGAGGCTGTGGCCCGGTGCCCTTGGCTCGGCCTGCGCCCCGCCGCCAGCTTCCTGCGCCCACTGGCCTCCGCCTTCCCTTCGAGCCGGCTCAGGTCAGCCTCCGGGGAGCCCGGCTCGTGGGACCCGGGGCCGGGGCGGTGCCGGGGGTCGCCCACAGGCACTCGGGTTTTGCCCGCAGTGTGCTGGGTGCTGGGTGCTCCTGCATTTCCCAGGTCGTCATCCGTGGGGTCTGCTCGTTGTCACCAGGGCCGGGGCGCGGAGGCCTGAGTACGTGGGGTCCGCAGCTCGGCCCGGGCCCCTCTGCGACCCCGCGGGCCGCATGACCAAGTGTCTCACGTCCCCGGAGGAGCTCCTGCTGCTCGGGGCGTCGTGCTCCGTGGCCTCCCCGTGGGCGGCTGCGCATCAGCTGCTTGCTGCTCAGTCTGCCCGATCCGAGCTCTCGCCTCCTGACTCCCAGCTTCTCCGGTTGCTCTTGGGGTTCCTGGATCATCTGTGGACACCCCAACTGCGCCAGTGACCGGGAACGCGTCAGCAGCTTGTCCCGGCCACTAACTCCCGTGCCGTTTGCCTGGTGACGCAGCGGCCAACGGGCTGATGGAGCGGCGTCCGGGCGCTTCTCCCTCCGTGGGCTCAGGAGTAGTCGTTTTCAGGGCTTTTCACCTTAAACATCGGCATTGCCCGACAGCAGGTGCCCCGACGCCACTTAGGTAACCCTCGCCCTCTGTCCGCGGTCCCGTTCCTTTCCTTTCAGTGTTTGCCTTTTGCTTGGAGTTTGTTTGGAGCCGGAAGTGCGGGCAGGGACCCGGAGCAGCGCGCCTGCCGCCACCCGTGGGTGCCTCGCCACGTGCTCGGGGCCCGGAGCCCCGGCTCCTCCTCGGCTTCTCCTCCCGAGCCCAGGCTGCAGCGGTGGCCCAGCCGCTGCCCTGGCCAGTGCTCCGGGGCCCGCCGGCTGCTTGCTTCCTCCTGAGGAGGAGCGTCTCTTAACTGGTGGGTGCTCCGCGCCGTGCGTGGACTCCCGCGCCCTCCCCACTTGTCGTCTGCCGACCACGTTCTTCCTTTACGGTTTCCTTCCTTGGCTGCTCCTCCCTCCTTATTTCATAAATCGATCCAGTTTCTTTTTAGTCCTTTTCTTCTATGGCTCTTAGTCACTCAGTACATTTTTTCCCCCAGTTTTTACCTTTACATTATTAAAACAAATACACAATTTATTTCTTCCCAAAACTTCCTAAAAACAGCTAAGTATCTAAATTCTCCTGCAAGAGAAAACACATTAATGTAACCGTCATTCCGTCCCTGCCTGTTTGTCTGTCTGGTCCTTGTTTGTCTCACTGTCTGCAGTCATACTTCAGATCATGGTCTTAAAAATCTTATTTTGTTTTAAATTTATTTTAAAACCTTTAAGGGATGCCTGGGTGGCTCAGCGGTGGAGCATCTGCTTTGGGCTCAGGCCGTGACCCCAGGGTCCTGGGATCGAGTCCCACATCGGGCTCCCTGCATGGAGCCTGCTTCTCCCTCTGCCTGTGTCTCTGCCTCTGTCTGTCTTTCATGAATAAATAAATAAAATATTTTTTAAAAAAAGGAAAAAGAAAACTTTTAAAAGACAATACATGTTTTAGGCCACAGTACATTTTATCGATTTATTTGTTAATGCTATTTTCCATATTTCACGCTTCCTGTTGGGTTCACTTTGCTCCTGGTTTGTGTGCATCGCCTGGTGCCCACGTGAGGAGAGCCCTGGGTGCTGGCCCTGGCCCCGGGGTGCCCGACCTCCCCCGGGTGACGGCGAGGCCGGACACCGCCTCCTGGATCCTGCACTCTCCTCCTTGGGCACTTTGGAAATACTACTCGTTCTTCCTCGCGCATTCAGGGATGCAGATAATAATCTGGGTTTTTCTTCCTTTAGAAAACTGTTGTTTTTTTTTTTTTTTTCCGTAGCTTTGAAGATTCCTTCTATCTGCGGTGTGTTTCCCTGATTGACGCTGCTCCGTATCTGATGGGCGCTGAGGGCCGACGTGTCCTCATTGTTGGGAGGTTCTCGGGACTTACTCCTTCACGTACCGACTTCCCTGCACCGTCTCCATCTTCGCCCTCGGAGCCTCAGTGAACATGTGTGTCTCATCTCCGTCTCGTGTGTTTTACTGTTTACACTGCCTCCCGGCCTATTTTTACAGCTCATTTATTCACTTCTGTTAGCTCCCATCTAAAATTCAAAATGTAAATGGATTTCTAAATTCCAACGATTACATTCTTAGTTTCCAATATTTCCATCTGGTTCCTGCTGCAGCTGCCCTCCTGCTCCGGGGGGGGGGGGGGGGGTAGGCGGCGGCTGCGCTGGGCGCCCCGCCTGCTGGCTCAACCCGGGCCTGGGCCCTCCCTGGGCAGAACCCCCAGGACCCAGGACCCAGCGTGCTGGACGCCCAGCTCCTGCTCCCACCCACACAGTCTGCCCCTCCCATGCCTCGCCTCTGAGACCCCTCCCGCCCCTCGCCTCCAGCCCCTCACCTCCAGCCCTTTACCTCTGAGACCCCTCCTGCCCCTCACCTACAGCCCCTCCCACCCCTCACCTTCAGCCCTTCCCGCCCCTCCCCTCCCAGCCTCCGCCCCTCGCCTCCAGGGGGCCGGGCCTCTCCTCGTGCTGCTGCGTCCTGCTCCAGCACCTCTG
This sequence comes from Vulpes lagopus, assembly GCF_018345385.1. Taxonomy (NCBI): domain Eukaryota; kingdom Metazoa; phylum Chordata; class Mammalia; order Carnivora; family Canidae; genus Vulpes; species Vulpes lagopus. The sequence continues at coordinate 691,541 of NC_054824.1, forward strand.
GCCGAGGGACGGATGAGGCCGGCGCAGCCTACACCTGCCTGCGTACCTAAAACTGGAGGCATTTCTAGCCTTTGGGATAGAGCCAGCAAGCATAGCCTCTAAGCAGGGGAATGTCTTCTTTAAGAACCGCTCTCCTGACGGAAGTGCTCCCAGGAGCCCTGCCACGGACACTAACGGTCTGCTAGTTTACAGATCTCTTCCGGGTGTAAATTCATGTATTTATGTTTTATAAATTGCCTGTAAAATTCCCTGTTCTCAAATGACAGTCTTCCTTTGGAAGGAGGTGAGATCCGCTGAGGAATGACGGACCCTCGATGCGTGTTTGTGGGGGATCCTGCCTCGGTTTTACATGTCTTGATATTTTACTTTACTGTGTATCGTCCATTTTAACGTAATAATTCTGGCAGTTTCGTTTGCTTAATGGGCTTCACAGCAACAGGGCAAGGAACCATAGTGCGTGCCAGTGGAACCGCATGCGGTGCTTCCCCCGGGGCCAAGCGCTAATTCGTGTTCAGTGAAGGGGCGAGACGCCTGGGAGAGGCCGCGGACTCACGACCCCCGGGCGGCTGACCTCGCTCTGCAGCCTCAGCCGCGCCCCTACCCGAGTCTGCAGCTCCAGTACGCGCCCAACGAGAGCATCGACAGCCCACCCCAGGCCCGACCTGTGTCGTGCGCTGGCCGCCAGGGCCACCGTGTTCAGCAAGGTGGTCCCTGGACCCGTCCCCACCCTGCGCGGCACATCCCCAGGGTCACTCCTGGCCACAGGGCCCGAGCACCTCATGCCGCCGCGCTGGGGGCTTTGGAGGTCCATCCCTCTGGGTGCCCCCGACCCTTGGGGAGAAGGCGCAGACCCGGACGGCACCAGGGGCCCAGCGACCCGTGGGTGGGTGCAGGGTCTGCCGTCCTCGGGCCCGCCCACCGGCTTCCCGCTGCTGCTGCTGCAGACGGGGGCTCCCGAGCGCTGCTGGCGTGTGCGGGCCCCGGGGCCCGTCTAGGACACGTGGTCAGCACGAGGGCTGCGATGTGGAGGGCTGCCCGGGTGCGGGCCCCAGGGCACCCCGGCAGCCTCGAGCTGGGCGCGGCCGGCTGGACGAGCAACATCACAAAGGGCCCCATGTGCAAGGGCCCTCATCCTGATAGGAAGCAAATGGGGGTCCGACCTGTGGTCGGGGACACCTGGAGGCCACACCCGTGGGCCTGGCGTCACCAGGACAGAGAGCCAGTCAGCGGGCTGGCCGAGCAGAGCGGGGGGGGGGGGGGGGGGGGGGGAGGCGGGCGTGGAGGGAGGCAGTGCAGGTTCCGCGTCACTCACATCTGCGGCCACGGATTTGGTCCCCAGGATGACTACTACTGGCCCCAAGGAGACCCAGTGGCCACGGCGAGAGCTGAGGCCACTTGGAAGTGTCGCCCACGTCTCTGATGGCGAGGAACGTGGGGAGGGCGGTGGCCCGGGGCACCTGCAGCTTGCCCCGACATCGTGACCCCACCTGTGCTGCGCCGCACCGTTCGCGGTCCCCACCAGGGCACCTGCAAACCTCTGTGGACGCCGAGCGCCCACACGGGGCCAAGAAGCCTGCACGGCGAAGGGAGCTGTGACGCCTGCCCCTTGGCGGAGCACAGCCCGGCACCTCCTCTGCTTCCCGGAGGGGACGTGCGGGACGAACAGATCCCCCCTCTCCCCTGGCCCGGTAATGCCCGCCGCCCTGCCTGGGGAGGTGACCTAAGGTTCCAAGAATGGTCGGTGTACAGCGTCCACCAGGCCGGGCCACACTGCCCGGTGTTCACTCGGACGCTGGTCTAGATGTTGCCACCAAGCTATTACCTGGGTGAGATGAACGTTTGAGCCAGTCCACTGTGAGTGAAGCAGATAAGCCTGCATAAAGTGGGTGGGCCGCATCCAAGCAGTTGAAGGCCTGCAAAGAGAAAGAATTTTCCTGGAAAAGAAGCAATTCTACTTCGAGACTGCGACACAGAAATCCCGCCTGGGCTTCCAGCCCGCTGGCCTGTTCTGCAAAATTCAGACGTGTCAGCCCCAACAACTGCCTGAGCCAATTCTTTACGATAATCTCTCTGTATGTACACACGTGGACTACGTCGCGCTGCCTCTCCAGAGACCCTGGGTGGTACAGCTCCACCCTCCGTACGGGTCAGGCCTCCGGCGCTCGATGCCAGCAGAAACCATGACCCTCTTTGCCCGATGCCAGGTCCCGTACAGCAAACAGGCACCGGTTCTGACTCCTCAACATGGTGCTGCATGGTCTGCACCGTGTAGATGGAACCGGGCAAGGGAAAAACAGTAGGATGTACGGAGGCACCCCGTCCTGCAGCGGGAGCTGGGCCCGTCCACCCCGTCCTGCAGCGGGAGCTGGGCCCGTCCACCCCATCCCTGCAGCGGGAGCTGGGCCTGTCCCCTCTGTCCCTGCAGTGGGAGCCGGGCCTGTCCCCCATCCCTGCAGCGGGAGCCGGGCCCGTCCACCCCATCCCTGCAGCAGGAGTTGGGGCCCCTCCCCTCTGTCCCTGCAGCAGGAGCCGGGCCCCGTCCACCTGTCCCTGCAGCAAGAGCTGGGCCCCATGCCCCTCATCCCTGCAATGGGAGCCTGGGCCTGTCCCGCCTGTCTGTGCAGCAGGAGCTGGGCCTTGTCTACCCCGTCCCTGCAGTGGGAGCCGGGCCCCGTCCACCCTGTCCCCCCTGTCCTTGCAGTGGGAGCCTGGCCCCGTCCACCCCGTCCCTGCAGCAGAACCTGGGCCCGTCCACCCCGTCCCCGAGCAGAGGCCTGCATGGCGGCCTCATGGCCTCTACCACGTTCAGTGAGGCTGTTCTGACCCTCAGCTCCTTGGCAATGGGCTAGGGGGACATGGGGTGACACTTGTGCTGCTGGCACCAGGCCATGTGGAGGAGGGCCTCTGTTGCCGCCGCCTCCTTGCCCTTGTCCCCAGGGCTCCAGATGGCTCGCAAGGTCCACACGTAGCACCTGCATCACGGAAGCATCAGCCCTGGCTCTCAAGACGGATCCCGTAGGCAGACGCCACTGAGCCTCCGTTGTCCCCGTGTGGTCCTGCCCCACTGCCGAGGGGAGGGGGGGCGGAGACCGGAGGTGACCTTGGAAACTGCCCTGCAAGGCGGGTTGGGCTGGGACCTTAGCCCATGTCCTTCCCGTCACGGGCAAACATTCCCGCCTTCCCCGCCGCCGTAATTAGCCGCGGGGCCTGTGATCAGCGTAATGGCTGTTTACGGCCACGGCCCTGGCTCTCCCCGCCCCTGGGGCCCTGCAGCGTGGCAGCCCAGGCCCTTCCGGTGTCAGCGGGGAACCCTCAGGCTCCGTCCTTCCCGGGTCCCCAGGCCCGTGTGCTTCAGCACGTCGGGTTTGCCCCCGGGGACACCGGCCTCAATGGTGCCCCGACGGCTCAGCGCGTCCCAATCTTCGTCGCCAGGAGACACAGATCTCGCCGGGCGGGCTCCTTTAGAGCGAGGCCCGTAGCTTCTGGGCCACAGGCGCCTGCCACCCGGGCACCCATGGCTCGCCCGGGGCACCTGAGCCTCGGGACGTGGCAGGAGCACCCTAGGCCCCTGTGAGTGGAGGCTGGGCCCAGGCAGGGGGGCTGGAGCTGCGCCGAGGCGGGGGCCGTGCCCACTTGCCGGGGAGTCCCTCAGGCTCACCCTGCGGCCAGCTGCCCGGGCTGAGGCTGACTCAGAGCCCTCCTGCGCCGCGGCCAGGGTCCCTCGTGTCCAGCCCCGGGGACAGCTGAACTCTGGCCCTGGCCTGCATCCCTCCAGCCCGGTGGCAGCTGCCCCCACCCGCAGACACGTGCTGCAGACACCTGCTCCGCGTGTCTGGGGCCCTGCGGGGGACGACTCCAGCCCCGGAGCCAGAGCAGCCGGGCAGGACCACGAGCTGTGGCGTGGCCACGACTACGGCTGCGGGGCCCGGGCCCAGGGGCACGACCTGGACTCACGGGCCCTCCGTCCCCGGCCAGAAGGGGGTCCTGGGACTCCCCGGGCCGGTGGGCAGTGGGGGGATGGTCCTCGGGGTGCCAGCCCCTCTGCTGTGGGCCCCGGCGCTGCGCCCGGACCAGTGGGGGCCCCTTTCTGCCTACGCGGAGCTGCCGTCCTGGGCTTCTTCAAATGTTGCGACAAATCGACATTTTTTTTTTTTTTTGTGACAAATTCTAATGTCTCTGTGTGACCTGGTATTTTGCAAACCGAGTGACGTGTCCGGGTGGGCGGCTCGGAAGCAGGTGGAGGTTTGGGCAGGGGGGCCCCTGGGTGGTGTCCAGACTCCCAGGGCGTGGAGGCCGCATGGCCCCTCCAGGCCGCTCTGACCCTCAGCAGTCCCCCCTGCACTGACCAGCCGCGGAGGGGACCCCGAGACGTGGGCTGAGCAGGGCCTGGGCCCCAGCGTCCTGCGTGAGAGTCGGGGCCCTGCTCAAAGCTTTGCGCCTTGTGAGAAGTAGCTGCGGGAGCAACGGCCCCTCCAGCCTGGAGTCCGTGGGCTCGGGCCTCAGGGCGCGTGGGGGCCGAGATCTCCAGACCCGGAAGGCAGCTGGACTCGGCTGGGTCGCCGTCCGCCGGTCACCTGGGCTCAGCTCGCGTGTCGAGCCCGGGACGGAGGGTGGGGGTGGGTGAGGACCCGGCAGCTCTGGTCAGGATCCCACTTCGGGGGGGTCACGGGGTCACCGGCTGGGCGCGGGGTGAGGGGGTGCGGGCGGGCTGCCACTTTGGCCTCTTCCGTCCAGGGAAACATTCACATAAACTGTGTTATCGCGGCTCTTGCTCCTCCTGGATATTTGCTTTACCTTTTATCACTCTGTAGTTACTTTGCTGTCACGATTCCATGCACGACGTTTGACGGTAGACACTTCCCGGCCGCCGCGGCCGGTTTCTGTCCGTGTTGGGCCGAGCACGGCCTCGTGGCGTGGAGGCGGGTGCTGGCCCCGCAGCCGGACATCAGAGGCCCACGGGGCGCCCCGAGGCTTCCAGCGATCCTCCGACGACCTGGGGCATCCGGGCCAAGAGGACGCCCGCTCCTGGGCAGCAGGGTCGAGAGCGTGCGGCACCTGCCGAGGCCCCTGCGCCCCGTGTTCAGGCCGGAGGAATCGCCCAGGCACCGGGGCCAGTCGCTGGGTGTTTGGGCACGAGGGTCGGCCCTTCCCCCAGGACCTGCGCCCCAGAGGCAGACCCCCCAGACCTGGGCCAGACGGGCCTTCCTGCCCACACTTTCAGGCCACCAGGTAGGGTCTGGCTGGGCGACCCCTTCCGCCGGGCAAGGTGAGGGCACAGGCAGGGCTGGCGGCAAGCGGGCGGGAGGCAAGGCCGCGGTGGCAAGGGTCCCCCAACCGCCAGGCACCGACGTGTGTGTGCAAACGAGGCACGCGGAGAGCAGACGCGTCCTGGAGAGATGACCCGGGGGCACCACCGGGTGGGCAAGAGCCTGGGACCCCCTACATCCAGACCCCGCCCTGCGGCTCTCCACCTGCCCTCCCTACAGTCAGACCCCAAGGCTCTCCCGCCCCGCCCCACCCCTACAGTGAGAGGCTCTCCTGCTCCCCCCACAGCCCCTCCTCAGTCCCCGCTGAGCTGCGCCCTCCTGCCCACACTCCTGCACCTGCCGTCAGCCCCATACCCCATCCCACGAGGACCCACCTCACCCTTGGCTGCTCCTCAGAAGTCTCCGCCTCCTTATTCAGCTCAAGGCGCCTGTTCAGAGACTGCCAAGCTCACCAGGTGCCCAGCTCCCGCCCGACGCCCACCCCAGCCCCAGTACCTAAACTCTGGGGTCTGAGGAACTGCCTGCTCGCCCGCCCTGAGCTTGTCCAAATCGGACTGTTGCTTCTAGAATCTTCCTCAAGCCCGCCGGTCTGCGCGGCTCAGATGGAAGCTTTGGGGCCGCCTCTGTGCATCTCCCTGGGCACGAGCCTGAGCCGGCCCGCAGGTGTGACCGTGAGGAGGGTCAGTGGACCTGACACCGCCCGTCCCGGGGCCGAACCCCCCCCATGTGCCCGCATCTGCCCGCCGCCCTGTCAGGCTCTCACATCGCCTGCCTCCTGCCCCGGCTCTGCTGCCTGCTGTCCCTGCCCTGTCTTGGGTCACGCTGCCCGTCGGCACACGAAGGACCCCTCCCCGGCCAGCCTCCCACCATCTGTCCCTCATCCACAGCCCCACCCGTGCACCTGTGTACTGGCTGTCTCCCCAAGGTGCCCCGTGGTGCTCCCCACCTGGGTGGGAGCGGGGTGCGGGGCCAGGTGGACTGGGCCCCAACAGCTGCCTTCCCCCGCATCCTGGGCCCAGGCCTCTGGTTCTCTGAGGACGCCGGGCGCAGCCCTGGGGAATGGCCAGTGAGCTGGGAAGCAAACCCTCGAGCTGCACGGAGGCCACGTCAGGGGTGGGGGGCTGCAGAGAACCGGCGGCCCGAGCGGGGCGGCAGGAGGCTGCACAGAAGGGCCAGCTGGGTGCCCGCTGGCTCCCCGTGCTGTGGCTGAGGGCTCCTGGCGACCCGTGTGGCCCCCCGGGGCCCGAGGCCACAGGAAGGGCCGCCTCCCACTGCCCCAACGGGTCAGAAGCCCGGGGTGGCCGCTCATTCCTTCACCGGACGCCGCAGGGCGGTGCTGGCTCAGGCTGTGGGTCCTGACGGGGCGCTGCCGCCTTCCGTGATCCGTGTGTGGACGAGGCCCTGTGATTTAACAATCATTTCTTCAAAGGTTCATTGATTCCCCACGTTTAAGAAATTTTTATGATGTCTACATGAAACAGTGTTTTCAGGTGGCACAGGCCGGACGGTGGGGTCTCTTTGCGGGCAGCTAGCCCCGTTTGGTCTTCACTCGGCCCACCCTCCGCGCACGGAGGTTTGGGTGGAGCTCAGGGCGCAGGTGGGTGGGAGCCCCCGGGCCAGGAGGGCTCTGGGGTCAGGAGAGGCTTCTGCAGACGCAGCGGCCTCACAAGCGCTGGCAAAGAGACGCAGGAGCAGGTGCGGTGCTGCGGGGACCCTGGCCCCGACGTCCTGCGCGGTGCCGTCCTCCCTGTGCACGGGAGCCGCCCACTTACGCTGCCTCTGCTGCTCTCGAATGGTTTACCCTTGGAGAAAATCATAAAATAATAAATAAGGTCTTAATTCTTTCCTGTTTACTGAAAATGAGGAAAGCTTGCGGTGACCGCTCAGGGCAAACCGAGCCAGGGAGGGAGTCGGGCACGCGCGAGGCCCAGACACAGCGAGTGGGTCCACTTCCAACCAGTTTTGTCTGGTTTAGTGATTTCCGATGGAAGTGAGGCAGGTGAGAAGGAGAGTTCACAGGTTGAAGAATTCTCTGGGGTCGGGGAAAATAAGAGGGTGCCTACTCCAACCTCGTGTTTCTCTGGTGGTTTCCCGCATGAGCCGCTGTTTCTAGAACATCTGAACGAGGACTGTTTTGACGTGAAAAGATTCCTTTGATTTGTATTTGGTACATCGTGGCCACAAACCTGTGCGATGAGTAAGTGTGGGGGCGCTGGGAGGGGTCCTCCTGGGCCTCTCCACCCGCGGGCCCAGGACCACCTGCGGGCCCCACCTCCCCCCGTGGGCCCCACCTCCACCCGTGGGTCCCACCTCCACCCATGGACCCCACCTCCCCCCGTGGGCCCCACCTCCACCCGTGGGTCCCACCTCCACCCATGGGCCCCACCTCCCCCCGTGGGCCCCACCTCCACCCGTGGGCCCCACCTCCACCCGTGGGCCCCACCTCCACCCGTGGGGTCCACCTCCACCCGTGGGCCCCACCTCCACCCGTGGGCCCCACCTCCATCCATGGGCCCCACCTCCACTCGTGGGCCCCACCTCCATCCATGGGCCCCACCTCCACCCGTGGGGTCCACCTCCACCCGTGGACCCCACCTCCACCCGTGGACCCCACCTCCATCCGTGGGCCTCACCTCCACCTGTGGGCCCCACCTCCATCCGTGGGCCCCACCTCCACCCGTGGACCCCACCTCCATCCGTGGGCCCCACCTCCACCCGTGGGCCCCGCCTCCATCCGTGGGCCCCACCTCCACCCGTGGGCCCCACCTCCATCCTTGGGGCCCACCTCCACCCGTGGGCCCCACCTCCATCTGTGGGCCCCACCTCCCCCCGTGGACCCCATCTCCACCCGTGGACCCCACCTCCCCCCGTGGGCCCCACCTCCACCCGTGGGGCCCACCTCCACCCGTGGGCCCCACCTCCACCCGTGGACCCCACCTCCCCCCGTGGGCCCCACCTCCACCCGTGGGGCCCACCTCCATCTGTGGGCCCCACCTCCACCCGTGGACCCCACCTCCATCCGTGGGCCTCACCTCCACCTGTGGACCCCACCTCCATCCGTGGGCCTCCACCTGACCCCACCTCCATCCGTGGGCCCCACCTCCACCCGTGGGCCTCACCTCCACCCGTGGACCCCACCTCCATCCGTGGGCCCCACCTCCATCCGTGGGCCCCACCTCCACCCGTGGGCCCCACCTCCACCTGTGGGCCCCACCTCCATCCTTGGGGCCCACCTCCACCCATGGGCCCCACCTCCATCTGTGGGCCCCACCTCCACCCGTGGGCTCACCTCCAGCTGCGGTGGCTGGGACCCTCTGGGTGTGCCCTGACTTACTGTGGGTGTCACCGGGAAGCAGGGGTCAGAGTGGTAACAAGGCTGCTGCACCCTTGGAAAGTTTGTGTCCCCGAGTCCCCGCGGGCACCCCT